>NW_027667928.1:1800000-2133000 GCF_963924665.1 Micromys minutus | reverse complement strand
TTTGCCCCAAAATAAGTGAAATTTCTGAGTTTTGCCCCAAAATAAGGAGAATTTCTGTGTTTTTGCCTGAACATATAGGGATTTTCTGCCTTTTTGCTCCACAATTAGGGGATTTTCTGCAATTGTGTTCCAAAATACGAGGAATTTCTGCTTTTTGCCCGAAAATAAGAAGAATGTATACCTTTTGCCACAAAAGAGAGAAATTTCTTCATTTTTGCCCAAAAATAAGAGGAATTTCTTCCTTCTTACGTCAAATTAAGTGAAATTTCTGCCTTTTTACCCAAAAATAAATGGAATTTCTGTCTTTTTGCCCCAAAATAAAAGAAATTTTTGAATTTTGCCCTGAAATATGTGAAATTTCTGCAATTTTGCCCCAAAATAAGGGAAATTTCTGCCTTTTTGCCACAAAATAAAGGGAATTTCTGTCTTTTTGCCCCAAAATAAGGGGAATTTCAGCATTTTACATCATAATAAAGGGAATCTCTGCATTTTTGCCCCAAAATATGGGGAATTTCTGCATTTTTGCCCCAAAATAAAGAAAATTTCTACAATTTTGTACCAAAATAAAAGAAATTTCTGCCTTTTTGCCACAAAATAAGAGAAATTTCTGAGTTTTTTTCTCTGAAACAAGTGAAATTTCTGCAATTTTGCCCCAAAATAAGGGAAATTTCTGCAATTTTTTTCCATAATAAGGGAAATTTCTGCAATTTTGCCATAAAATAAGGGGAATTTCTGTTTTTTGCCCCCAAATAAGGGAAATTTCTGCAATTTTGCCCTAAAATAAGGGAAATTTCTGACATTTGCCTTAAAATAAGGGGAATTTCTGCCTTTTTGCCACAAAATAAAGAAAATTACTGCATATTATACCCCAAAATTAGGTGAATTTCTGCAATTTTGCTCCAAAATACGAGGATTTTCTGCCTTTTTCACCGAAAATAAGGGAAATTTCTGCCATTTTGCCGCGAAATAATTGAAATTTCTGCAGTTTTACGCCAAAATAAGGGGAATTTCTGAATTTTGATCCAAAATTAGGGGAATTAATGCAATTTTGCTCCAAAATACGGGTCATTTCTGCCTTTTTGCCTGAAATTAAGTGGAATTTCTGCCTTTTTGTCCGGAAATAAGTGAAATTTCTGCAATTTTAGCCAAAAATTAGGGATTCCATTTTTGCCCCAAAATAAGGGAAATTTCTGCAATTTTGCACTGAAATATTTGAAATTTCTGCAATTTTACCCCAAAATAAAGGGAATTTCTGCCTTTCTGCCCCAAAATATAAGGAATTTCTGCCTTTTTGCCCCAAAATAAGGAAAATTTCTGCAATTTTGCCCCAAAATAAGGGGAATTTCTCCCTTTTTACTCAAAAATAAAGGGAATTTCAGCCTTTTTACCTGAAAATAAGTGAATTTTCTGCAATTTTGCCCAAAATAAGGGAAATTTCTGCAATTTTGCCCCAAAATAAGGTAAATTCCTGCAATTTTGCCCCACAATAAATGGAATTTCTGAGTTTTGCCCCAAAATAAGAAGAATTTTTGCCTTTTTGCCCCACAATTAGGGGAATTTCTGCAATTTTGCTCCAAAATACGGGGAATTTCTGCCTTTTTACCCGGAAATAAGGAGAATGCATACCTTTTTGCCATAAAAAAGGGAAATTTCTTCATTTTTTTCCAAGATAAGGGGAATTTCTGCCTTTATGCCTCTAAATAAGTGGAATTTCTGTCTTTTTCCCCTATAATAAGGGGAATTTCTGACTTATTACCCTGAAATAAGTGAAATTTCTGCAATTTTTCCCCAAAATAAGGGAAATTTCTGCCTTTTTCCCCCAAATACAGGGAATTTCAGCCTTTTTACCTCAAAATAAGGGGAATTTCTGCATTTTGCCACAAAATATTAGGAATTTCTGCCTTTTTGCCCCAAATAAGGAAAGTTTTTGCCTTTTTTCCCTGAAATAAGTGAAATTTTTTCAATTTTGCCCCAAAATAAGTGAAATTTCTGAGTTTTGCCCCAAAATAAGGAGAATTTCTGTGTTTTTGCCTGAACATATAGGGATTTTCTGCCTTTTTGCTCCACAATTAGGGGATTTTCTGCAATTGTGTTCCAAAATACGAGGAATTTCTGCTTTTTTGCCCGAAAA
The DNA here is from genome assembly GCF_963924665.1 of Micromys minutus. NCBI lineage: Eukaryota > Metazoa > Chordata > Mammalia > Rodentia > Muridae > Micromys > Micromys minutus. Next base: position 2,130,869 of record NW_027667928.1, on the reverse strand, counting down.
TAAGAAGAATGTATACCTTTTGCCACAAAAGAGAGAAATTTCTTCATTTTTGCCCCAATATAAGAGGAATTTCTTCCTTCTTACGTCAAATTAAGTGAAATTTCTGCCTTTTTACCCAAAAATAAACGGAATTTCTGTCTTTTTGCCCCAAAATAAAAGAAATTTTTGAATTTTGCCCTGAAATATGTGAAATTTCTGCAATTTTGCCCCAAAATAAGGGAAATTTCTGCCTTTTGCCACAAAATAAAGGGAATTTCTGTCTTTTTGCCCCAAAATAAGGGGAATTTCAGCATTTTACATCATAATAAGGGGAATCTCTGCATTTTTGCCCCAAAATATGGGGAATTTCTGCATTTTTGCCCCAAAATAAAGAAAATTTCTACAATTTTGTACCAAAATAAAAGAAATTTCTGCCTTTTTGCCCCAAAATAAGAGAAATTTCTGAGTTTTTTTCTCTGAAATAAGTGAAATTTCTGCAATTTTGCCCCAAAATAAGGGAAATTTCTGCAATTTATTTCCATAATAAGGGAAATTTCTGCAATTTTGCAATAAAATAAGAGGAATTTCTGTTTTTTTGCCCCCAAATAAGGGAAATTTCTGCAATTTTGCCCTAAAATAAGGGAAATTTCTGACATTTGCCTTAAAATAAGGGGAATTTCTGCCTTTTTGCCACAAAATAAAGAAAATTACTGCATATTATACCCCAAAATTAGGTGAATTTCTGCAATTTTGCTCCAAAATACGAGGATTTTCTGCTTTTCACCGAAAATAAGGGGAATTTCTGCCATTTTGCCGCGAAATAATTAAAATTTCTGCAGTTTTACGCCAAAATAAGGGGAATTTCTGACTTTTTGATCCAAAATTAGGGGAATTAATGCAATTTTGCTCCAAAATACGGGTCATTTCTGCCTTTTTGCCTGAAATTAAGTGGAATTTCTGCCTTTTTGTCCGGAAATAAGTGAAATTTCTGCAATTTTAGCCAAAAATTAGGGATTCCATTTTTGCCCCAAAATAAGGGAAATTTCTGCCATTTTGCACTGAAATATTTGAAATTTCTGCAATTTTACCCCAAAATAAAGGGAATTTCTGCCTTTTTGCCCCAAAATATAAGGAATTTCTGCCTTTTTGCCCCAAAATAAGGAAAATTTCTGCAATTTTGCCCCAAAATAAGGGGAATTTCTCCCTTTTTACCCCAAAATAAAGGGAATTTCAGCTTTTTTACATGAAAATAAGTGAATTTTCTGCAATTTTGCCCAAAATAAGGGAAATTTCTTCAATTTTGCCCCAAAATAAGGTAAATTCCTGCAATTTTGCCCCACAATAAATGGAATTTCTGAGTTTTGCCCCAAAATAAGGAGAATTTTTGCCTTTTTGCCCCACAATTAGGGGAATTTCTGCAATTTTGCTCCAAAATACGGGGAATTTCTGCCTTTTTACCCGGAAATAAGGAGAATGCATACCTTTTTGCCATTAAAAAGGGAAATTTCTTCATTTTTTTCCAAGATAAGGGGAATTTCTGCCTTTATGCCTCTAAATAAGTGGAATTTCTGTCTTTTTCCCCCATAATAATGGGAATTTCTGACTTATTACCCTGAAATAAGTGAAATTTCTGCAATTTTTCCCCAAAATAAGGGAAATTTCTGCCTTTTTCCCCCAAATAAAGGGAATTTCAGCCTTTTTACCTCAAAATAAGGGGAATTTCTGCATTTTGCCACAAAATATTAGGAATTTCTGCCTTTTTGCCCCAAAATAAGGAAAGTTTTTGCCTTTTTTCCCTGAAATAAGTGAAATTTTTTCAATTTTGCCCCAAAATAAGTGAAATTTCTGAGTTTTGTCCCAAAATAAGGAGAATTTCTGTGTTTTTGCCTGAACATATAGGGATTTTCTGCCTTTTTGCTCCACAATTAGGGGATTTTCTGCAATTGTGTTCCAAAATACGAGGAATTTCTGCTTTTTTGCCCGAAAATAAGAAGAATGTATACCTTTTGCCACAAAAAAGAGAAATTTCTTCATTTTTGCCCCAAAATAAGAGGAATTTCTTCCTTCTTACGTCAAATTAAGTGAAATTTCTGCCTTTTTACCCAAAAATAAACGGAATTTCTGTCTTTTTGCCCCAAAATAAAAGAAATTTTTGAATTTTGCCCTGAAATATGTGAAATTTCTGCAATTTTGCCCCAAAATAAGGGAAATTTCTGCCTTTTTGCCACAAAATAAAGGGAATTTCTGTCTTTTTGCCCCAAAATAAGGGGAATTTCAGCATTTTACATCATAATAAGGGGAATCTCTGCATTTTTGCCCCAAAATATGGGGAATTTCTGCATTTTTGCCCCAAAATAAAGAAAATTTCTACAATTTTGTACCAAAATAAAAGAAATTTCTGCCTTTTTGCCCCAAAATAAGAGAAATTTCTGAGTTTTTTTCTCTGAAATAAGTGAAATTTCTGCAATTTTGCCCCAAAATAAGGGAAATTTCTGCAATTTTTTTCCATAATAAGGGAAATTTCTGCAATTTTGCAATAAAATAAGGGGAATTTCTGTTTTTTGCCCCCAAATAAGGGAAATTTCTGCAATTTTGCCCTAAAATAAGGGAAATTTCTGACATTTGCCTTAAAATAAGGGGATTTTCTGCCTTTTTGCCACAAAATAAAGAAAATTACTGCATATTATACCCCAAAATTAGGTGAGTTTCTGCAATTTTGCTCCAAAATACGAGGATTTTCTGCCTTTTTTACCGAAAATAAGGGGAATTTCTGCCATTTTGCCGCGGAATAATTGAAATTTCTGCAGCTTTACGCCAAAATAAGGGGAATTTCTGACTTTTTGATCCAAAATTAGGGGAATTAATGCAATTTTGCTCCAAAATACGGGTCATTTCTGCCTTTTTGCCTGAAATTAAGTGGAATTTCTGCCTTTTTGTCCGGAAATAAGTGAAATTTCTGCAATTTTAGCCAAAAATTAGGGATTCCATTTTTGCCCCAAAATAAGGGAAATTTCTGCCATTTTGCACTGAAATATTTGAAATTTCTGCAATTTTACCCCAAAATAAAGGGAATTTCTGCCTTTCTGCCCCAAAATATAAGGAATTTCTGCCTTTTTGCCCCAAAATAAGGAAAATTTCTGCAATTTTGCCCCAAAATAAGGGGAATTTCTCCCTTTTTACCCCAAAATAAAGGGAATTTCAGCCTTTTTACCTGAAAATAAGTGAATTTTCTGCAATTTTGCCCAAAATAAGGGAAATTTCTGCAATTTTGCCCCAAAATAAGGTAAATTCCTGCAATTTTGCCCCACAATAAATGGAATTTCTGAGTTTTGCCCCAAAATAAGGAGAATTTTTGCCTTTTTGCCCCACAATTAGGGGAATTTCTGCAATTTTGCTCCAAAATACGGGGAATTTCTGCCTTTTTACCCGGAAATAAGGAGAATGCATACCTTTTTGCCATAAAAAAGGGAAATTTCTTCATTTTTTTCCAAGATAAGGGGAATTTCTGCCTTTATGCCTCTAAATAAGTGGAATTTCTGTCTTTTTCCCCCATAATAACGGGAATTTCTGACTTATTACCCTGAAATAAGTGAAATTTCTGCAATTTTTCCCCAAAATAAGGGAAATTTCTGCCTTTTTCCCCCAAATACAGGGAATTTCAGCCTTTTTACCTCAAAATAAGGGGAATTTCTGCATTTTGCCACAAAATATTAGGAATTTCTGCCTTTTTGCCCCAAATAAGGAAAGTTTTTGCCTTTTTTCTCTGAAATAAGTGAAATTTTTTCAATTTTGCCCCAAAATAAGTGAAATTTCTGAGTTTTGCCCCAAAATAAGGAGAATTTCTGTGTTTTTGCCTGAACATATAGGGATTTTCTGCCTTTTTGCTCCACAATTAGGGGATTTTCTGCAATTGTGTTCCAAAATACGAGGAATTTCTGCTTTTTTGCCCGAAAATAAGAAGAATGTATACCTTTTGCCACAAAAGAGAGAAATTTCTTCATTTTTGCCCCAAAATAAGAGGAATTTCTTCCTTCTTACGTCAAATTAAGTGAAATTTCTGCCTTTTTACCCAAAAATAAACGGAATTTCTGTCTTTTTGCCCCAAAATAAAAGAAATTTTTGAATTTTGCCCTGAAATATGTGAAATTTCTGCAATTTTGCCCCAAAATAAGGGAAATTTCTGCCTTTTGCCACAAAATAAAGGGAATTTCTGTCTTTTTGCCCCAAAATAAGGGGAATTTCAGCATTTTACATCATAATAAGGGGAATCTCTGCATTTTTGCCCCAAAATATGGGGAATTTCTGCATTTTTGCCCCAAAGTAAAGAAAATTTCTACAATTTTGTACCAAAATAAAAGAAATTTCTGCCTTTTTGCCCCAAAATAAGAGAAATTTCTGAGTTTTTTTCTCTGAAATAAGTGAAATTTCTGCAATTTTGCCCCAAAATAAGGGAAATTTCTGCAATTTTTTTCCATAATAAGGGAAATTTCTGCAATTTTGCAATAAAATAAGGGGAATTTCTGTTTTTTGCCCCCAAATAAGGGAAATTTCTGCAATTTTGCCCTAAAATAAGGGAAATTTCTGACATTTGCCTTAAAATAAGGGGATTTTCTGCCTTTTTGCCACAAAATAAAGAAAATTACTGCATATTATACCCCAAAATTAGGTGAGTTTCTGCAATTTTGCTCCAAAATACGAGGATTTTCTGCCTTTTTTACCGAAAATAAGGGGAATTTCTGCCATTTTGCCGCGGAATAATTGAAATTTCTGCAGCTTTACGCCAAAATAAGGGGAATTTCTGACTTTTTGATCCAAAATTAGGGGAATTAATGCAATTTTGCTCCAAAATACGGGTCATTTCTGCCTTTTTGCCAGAAATTAAGTGGAATTTCTGCCTTTTTGTCCGGAAATAAGTGAAATTTCTGCAATTTTAGCCAAAAATTAGGGATTCCATTTTTGCCCCAAAATAAGGGAAATTTCTGCCATTTTGCACTGAAATATTTGAAATTTCTGCAATTTTACCCCAAAATAAAGGGAATTTCTGCCTTTTTGCCCCAAAATATAAGGAATTTCTGCCTTTTTGCCCCAAAATAAGGAAAATTTCTGCAATTTTGCCCCAAAATAAGGGGAATTTCACCCTTTTTACCCCAAAATAAAGGGAATTTCAGCCTTTTTACCTGAAAATAAGTGAATTTTCTGCAATTTTGCCCAAAATAAGGGAAATTTCTGCAATTTTGCCCCAAAATAAGGTAAATTCCTGCAATTTTACCCCACAATAAATGGAATTTCTGAGTTTTGCCCCAAAATAAGGAGAATTTTTGCCTTTTTGCCCCACAATTAGGGGAATTTCTGCAATTTTGCTATAAAATACGGGGAATTTCTGCCTTTTTACCCGGAAATAAGGAGAATGCATAACTTTTTGCCATAAAAAAGGGAAATTTCTTCATTTTTTTCCAAGATAAGGGGAATTTCTGCCTTTATGCCTCTAAATAAGTGGAATTTCTGTCTTTTTCCCCCATAATAAGGGGAATTTCTGACTTATTACCCTGAAATAAGTGAAATTTCTGCAATTTTTCCCCAAAATAAGGGAAATTTCTGCCTTTTTCCCCCAAATAAAGGGAATTTCAGCCTTTTTACCTCAAAATAAGGGGAATTTCTGCATTTTGCCACAAAATATTAGGAATTTCTGCCTTTTTGCCCCAAAATAATGAAAGTTTTTGCCTTTTTTCCCTGAAATAAGTGAAATTTCTTCAATTTTGCCCCAAAATAAGTGAAATTTCTGAGTTTTGCCCCAAAATAAGGAGAATTTCTGTGTTTTTGCCTGAACATTTAGGGATTTTCTGCCTTTTTGCTCCACAATTAGGGGATTTTCTGCAATTGTGCTCCAAAATACAAGGAATTTCTACTTTTTTGCCCGAAAATAAGAAGAATGTATACCTTTTGCCACAAAAAAGAGAAATTTCTTCATTTTTGCCCCAAAATAAAAGGAATTTCTTCCTTCTTACATAAAATTAAGTGAAATTTCTGCCTTTTTACCCAAAAATAAACGGAATTTCTGTCTTTTTGCCCCAAAATAAAAGAAATTTTTGAATTTTGCCCTGAAATATGTTAAATTTCTGCAATTTTGCCCCAAAATAAGGGAAATTTCTGGCTTTTTGCCACAAAATAAAGGGAATTTCTGTCTTTTTGAACCAAAATAAGGGGAATTTCAGCATTTTACCTCATAATAAGGGGACTCTCTGCATTTTTGCCCCAAAATATGGGAAATTTCTTCATTTTTGCCCCAAAATAAGAAAAATTTCTACAATTTTGTACCAAAATAAAAGAAATTTCTGCCTTTTTGCCCCAATATAAGAGGAATTTCTGCCTTTTTTCCCTGACATAAGTGAAATTTCTGCAATTTTGCCCCAAAATAAGGGAAATTTCTGCAATTTTGCCCCAAAGTAGAGGAAATTTCTGCAATTTTGCCCCAAATAAAAGGAATTTCTGACTTTTTGCACCCAAAAAAAGGAGATTTTCTGTCCTTTTGAACCAAAATAAGGAGAATTTCAGCCATTTACCCGAAAATTATGAGAATTTCTGCAATTTTTCTTCAAAATACAGAAAATTTCTTCCTTTTAGCCCCAAAATAAAGGGAATTTCTGCATTTTCCCCCAATATTAGGGGAATTTCTGTATTTTACCTCTAAATAAAAGGAATTTCTGCATTTTACCTCAAAATAAGAAGAATTTCTGACTTTTACCCCAAAATATGGGGAATTTCTGCCTTTTTGTTCCAAAATAAAGAAAATTTCTTCAATTTTGTACCATAATAAAAGAAATTTTACCATTTTGCCCCAAAATAAGGGGAATTTCTGACTTTTTACCCTGAAATAAATTAAATGTCTGCAATTTTGCCTGAAAATAAGGGAAATTTGTGCCTTTTGCCCCAAAATAAGAAGAATTTCTCCCTTTTGCCCCAATATATGGGGAATTTCAGCATTTTACCTCAAAATAAGGGGAATTTCTGACTTTTTGCCCTGAAGTATGTGAAATTTCTGCAATTTTAGCCCAAAATAAGGTGAATTTCTGCCTTTTTGCCCCAAAATAATGGGAATTTCTTTTTTTTGCCCCAAAATAAGAAAAATTTTTGCTTTTTTTTCCTGAAATAAGTTAAATTTCTGCAATTTTGCCCTAAAATAAGGGAAATATCTGAAATTTTTCCCCATAATAAAGCAAATTTCTGGAATTTTGCACCAAAATAAGGGGAATTTCTGTTTTTTGCCCCCAAATAAAGGAAATTTCTGCAATTTTGCCCTAAAATAAGGGAAATTTCTGACATTTGCCATAAAATAAGGGGAATTTCTGCCTTTTTGCCACAAAATAAAGAAAATTACTGCATATTATACCCCAAAATTAGGTGAATTTCTGCAATTTTGCTCCAAAATACGAAGATTTTCTGCCTTTTTCACCGAAAATAAGGGGAATTTCTGCCATTTTGCCGCGGAATAATTGAAATTTCTGCAGTTTTACGCCAAAATAAGGGGAATTTCTGACTTTTTGATCCAAAATTAGGGGAATTAATGCAATTTTGCTCCAAAATACGGGTCATTTCTGCCTTTTTGCCAGAAATTAAGTGGAATTTCTGCCTTTTTGTCCGGAAATAAGTGAAATTTCTGCAATTTTAGCCAAAAATTAGGGATTCCATTTTTGCCCCAAAATAAGGGAAATTTCTGCCATTTTGCACTGAAATATTTGAAATTTCTGCAATTTTACCCCAAAATAAAGGGAATTTCTGCCTTTTTGCCCCAAAATATAAGGAATTTCTGCCTTTTTGCCCCAAAATAAGGAAAATTTCTGCAATTTTGCCCCAAAATAAGGGGAATTTCTCCATTTTTACCCCAAAATAAAGGGAATTTCAGCCTTTTTACCTGAAAATAAGTGAATTTTCTGCAATTTTGCCCAAAATAAGGGAAATTTCTGCAATTTTGCCCCAAAATAAGGTAAATTCCTGCAATTTTGCCCCACAATAAATGGAATTTCTGAGTTTTGCCCCAAAATAAGGAGAATTTTTGCCTTTTTGCCCCACAATTAGGGGAATTTCTGCAATTTTGCTCCAAAATACAGGGAATTTCTGCCTTTTTACCCGGAAATAAGGAGAATGCATACCTTTTTGCCATAAAAAAGGGAAATTTCTTCATTTTTTTCCAAGATAAGGGGAATTTCTGCCTTTATGCCTCTAAATAAGTGGAATTTCTGTCTTTTTCCCCCATAATAAGGGGAATTTCTGATTTATTACCCTGAAATAAGTGAAATTTCTGCAATTTTTCCCCAAAATAAGGGAAATTTCTGCCTTTTTCCCCCAAATAAAGGGAATTTCAGCCTTTTTACCTCAAAATAAGGGGAATTGCTGCATTTTGCTACAAAATATTAGGAATTTCTGCCCTTTTGCCCCAAAATAATGAAAGTTCTTGCCTTTTTTCCCTGAAATAAGTGAAATTTCTTCAATTTTGCCCCAAAATAAATGAAATTTCTGAGTTTTGCCCCAAAATAAGGAGAATTTCTGTGGTTTTGCCTGAACATATAGGGATTTTCTGCATTTTTGCTCCACAATGAGGGGATTTTCTGCAATTGTGCTCCAAAATACGAGGAATTTCTGCTTTTTTGCCCGAAAATAAGAAATGTATACCTTTTGCCACAAAAAAGAGAAATTTCTTCATTTTTGCCCCAAAATAAGAGGAATTTCTTCCTTCTTACATCAAATTAAGTGAAATTTCTGCCTTTTTACCCAAAAATAAACGGAATTTCTGTCTTTTTGCCCCAAATAAAAGAAATTTTTGAATTTTGCCCTGAAATATGTAAAATTTCTGCAATTTTGCCCCAAAATAAGGGAAATTTCTGCCTTTTTGCCACAAAATAAAGGGAATTTCTGTCTTTTTGCCCCAAAATAAGAAGAATTTCAGCATTTTACCTCATAATAAGGGGAATCTCTGCATTTTTGCCCCAAAATATGGGGAATTTCTACATTTTTGCCCCAAAATAAAGAAAATTTCTACAATTTTGTACTAAAATAAAAGAAATTTCTGCCTTTTTGCCCCAAAATAAGAGAAATTTCTGAGTTTTTTTCTTTAAAATAAGTGAAATTTCTGCAATTTTGCCCCAAAATAAGGGAAATTTCTGCAATTTTTTTCCATAATAAGGAAAATTTCTGCCTTTTTGCCACAAAATAAGAAAAATTTCTGCAAGTCTGTAACAAAATAGAAAAAGTTTCTAAAATTTTGCCCCAAAATAAGGGAAATTTCTGATTTTTGCCCCAAAATAAGGAGAATTTCTGTATTTTTGCCCCAAAATAAAGTGAATTTCTGCCTTTTTGCCCCAAAATTAGGGGAGTTTCTGCAATTTTGCTTCAAAATACAGGGAATATCTTCCTCTTTTCCCAAAAATAAGGGTAACTTCTGCCTTTTTGCCCCAAATAAAGGGAATTTCTGCATTTTTGCCCCAATATTAGGGGAATTTCTGCAATTTTGCTCCAAAATAGGAGAAAATTCTGCCTTTTTACCCAAAATTAAAAAGATTTTCTGCCTTTTTGCTCCAAAATAAGGGAAATTTCTGCAATTTTATTCCAAAATAAAGGGAATTTCTGCCTTTTTGCCCCAAAATAATGGGAATTTCTGCCTTTTTGCCCATAAAATAATAGAAATTTCTGCCTTTTGCCCCAAAATATGAAAAATTATTGCTTTTTTTCTCTGAAATAAGTAAAATTTCTGCAATTCTGCCCTTAAATAAGGGAAATTTCTGCAATTTTTTTCCATAATAAGGGAAATTCCTGTAATTTTGCCCCAAAATAAAGGGAATTTCTGTTTTTTGCCCCCAAATAAGGGAAATTTCTTCAATTTTGCCCTAAAATAAGGGGAATTTCTGCCTTTTGCCCCAAAATAAGGAGAATTTCTGCCTCTTTGCCCCAAAATAAGAAAATTACTGTATATTTATCCAAAAATTAGGTGAATTTCTGCAATTTTGCTCCAAAATACGGGGATTTTCTTCTTTTATCGCCGAAAATAAAGGGAATTTCTGCCATTTTTCCGCGAAATAAGTGAAATTTCTGCAGTTTTACCCCAAAATAAGGGAAATTTCTGCCTTTTTACCCAAAAATTAGGGGAATTTTTGCAATTTTGCTCCAAAATACGGGGAATTTCTGCCTTTTGGCCCGAAAATAAAGGGAATGTATACCTTTTTGCCATAACAAAAGGAAATTTATTCATTTTTACCTCAAATAAGGGGATTTTTCACTTTTTTGACTCAAAATAATTGCAATTTCTGCCTTTTCCTCAAAAATAAACGAAATTTCTGTTTTTTTGCCCAAAAATAAGGGAAATTTCTGACTTTTTGCCCAAAAATAAGGGGAATTTCAGCCTTTTTACCTAAAAATGAGGGGAATTTCTGCCTTTTTGCTCCCAAAATAAAGGAAATTTCTGCATTTTTGCACCAATATTAGGGGAATTTCTGCAATTTTGCTCCAAAATATGGGTCATTTCTGCCTTTTTGCCCAAAATTAAGTGGAATTTCTGCTTTTTTGTCCGAAATAAGTGAAATTTCTGCAATTTTAGCCAAAAATTAGGGATTTCATCTTTTTGCCCTAAAATAAGGGAAATTTCTGCCATTTTGCCCTGAAATATTTGAAATTTCTGCAATTTTACCCCAAAAGAAGGGGAATTTCTGCCTTTTTGCCCCAAATAAGGGAAATTTCAGCCTTATTACTTCAAAATAAGGGGAATTTCTGACTTTTTGCCCCAAAATATAAGGAATTTCTGCCTTTTTGCCCCAAAAAAGGAAAATTCTGCAATTTTGCCCTGAAAAGGAGAATTTCTCCCTTTTTGCCCCAAAATAAAGGAAATTTCAGCCTTTTTACCTGAAAATAAGTGATATTTCTGCAATTTTGCCCCAAAGAAGGTAAATTTCTGATTTTTGCCCCAAAATAAGGAGAATATCTGTATTTTTGCCCCAAAATAAAGGGAATTTCTGCCTTTTTGCCCCCAAATTAGGGGAGTTTCTGCAATTTTGCTTCAAAATACAGGGAATTTCTTCCTCTTTTCCCAAAAATAAGGGGAACTTCTGCCTTTTGCCCCAAATAAAGGGATTTTATGCATTTTTGCTCCAATATTAGGGGAATTTCTGCAATTTTGCTCCAAAATATGGGGAATTTCTGCCTTTTTACCCGAAATTAAGGGGATTTTCTGCCTTTTTGCTCCCAAATAAGAAAAATTTCTTCAATTTTATCCCAAAATAAGGGAAATTTCTGCCTTTTTGCTCCAAAATAAGGGGAATTTCTGCCTTTTTGCCCAAAATTAAGTGGAATTTTTGCTTTTTTGTCCCGAAATAAGTGAAATTTCTTCTATTTTACCCAAAAATTAGGGATTTCATCTTTTTGCCCCAAAATAAGGGGAATTTCTGCAATTTTGCTCCAAAATAAATGAAATTTCTGCAATTTTGCCCCAAAATAAGGAAAATTGCTGGAATTTTGCCCCAAAATAAGTGGAATTTCTGAGTTTTGCCCCAAAATAAGGAGAATTTCTGTCTTTTTGCCCCAACATATAGAGAATTTCTGCCTTTTTGCCCCACAATTAGGGGAATTTCTGCAATTTTGCTCCAAAATACGGGGCATTTCTGCCTTTTTGTCCGAAAATAAGAAGAATGCATAACTTTTTGCCATAAAAATGGAAATTTCTTCATTTTTGCTCCAAAATAAGGGGAATTTCTGCTTTTTAGGCTCTAAATAAGTGGAATTTCTGTCTTTTTCCCCCAAAACAAAGGGAATTCTTGTCTTTTTTGCCCCAAAATAAGGAAAATTTCTGACTTATTACCCTGAAATAAGTGAAATTTCTGCAATTTTATCCCAAAATAATTTGAATTTCTGCATTTTTGCCCCAAAATAATGGGAATTTCTGTATTTTTGCCCCAAAATATAAAGTTTTTTGCTTATTTTCTCTTAAATAAGTGAAATTTCTGCAATTTTGCCCTAAAATAAGGGAAATTTCTGCAATTTTTCCTCATAATAAGAGAAATTTCTGCAATTTTGCCCCAAAATAAGGGGAATTTTTATTTTTTGCCCTTAAATTAGGGAAATTTCTGCTATTTTGCCCTATAATAAAGAAAATTTCTGCCTTTTGCCCCAAAATAAGAAGAATTTCTGCCTTTTTGCCCCAAAATAAAGTAAATTACTGTATTTTTTACCCCAAAATTAGGTGAATTTCTGCAATTTTGCTCCAAAATATGGGGATTTTCTGCCTTTTTCGCCGAAAATAAGGAGAATTTCTGCCATTTTGCCGTGAAATAAGTGAAATTTCTGCAGTTTTATCCCAAAATAAGAAAAATTTCTGCCTTTTTTTTCCTGAAATAAGTGAAATTTCTGCAATTTTGCCCCAAAATAAGGGAAATTTCTGCAATTTTGCCCCAAAATAATGGAAATTTCTGGAATTTTGCCCCAAAATAAGTGGAATGTCTGAGTTTTGCCACAAAATAAGAAGAATTTCTGCCTTTCTGCCCTAAAATAAGGGAAATATCTGACATTTGCCCCAAAATAAGGGGAATTTCTGCCTTTTTGCCACAAAATAAAGAAAATTACTGCATGTTTTACCCCAAAATTAAGTGAATTTCTGCAATTTTGCTCCAAAATACGAGAATTTTCTGCCTTTTTCACCGAAAATAAAAGCAATTTCTGCCATCTTGCCGCGAAATAAGTGAAATTTCTGCAGTTTTACATCAAAATAAGGGGAATTTCTGCCTTTTTGCCCCAAAATTAAGGGAATTTCTGCAATTTTGCTACAAAATACAGGGAATTTCTGCCTTTTTGCAGGAAAATAAAGGGAATGTATACATTTTTGCCATGAAAATGGAAATTTCGTCACTTTTACCCCAAAATAAGGGGATTTTCCGCCTTTTTGAATAAAATAAGTGCAATTTCTGCCTTTTCCCCAAAAATAAACAGAATTTCTGTCTTTTTGCCCCAAAATAAGGGGAATTTTTGACTTTTTGCCATGAAATAATGGGAATTTCTGCCTTTTTTCCCAAAAATAAGAAAAATTTTTGTATTTTCTTCTGAAATAAGTGAAATTTTTGCAATTTTGCCCTAAAATAAGGGAAATTTCTGCAATTTTTTCCCATAATAAAGCAAATTTCGGCAATTTTGCTGCAAAATAAGAGGAATTTCTGTTTTTTGCCCCCAAATAAGGGAAATTTCTGCTATTTTACCCTCAATTAAGGGGAATTTCTGCCATTTGCCCCAAAATAAGAGGAATTTCTGCCTTTTTGCCACAAAATCAAGAAAATTACTGCATGTTTTACCCCAAAATTGGGTGAATGTCTGCAATTTTGCTCCAAAATACGAGGATTTTCTGCCTTTTTCGCCAAAAATATGGGGAATTTCTGCCATTTTCCCCGAAAGTAAAGGCAATGTATACCTTTTTGCTATAAAAAAGGGAAATTTCTGCCTTTTTGCCCCAAAATTAGGGGAATATCTGCAATGTTGCTCCAAAATACGGGGAATTTCTGCCTTTTTGCCCGAAAATAAAGGCAATGTATACCTTTTTGCTATAAAAAAGGATAATTTCTTCACTTTTGCCTCAAAATAAGGCGATTTTCCGCCTTTTTGACTGAAAATAAGTGCAAATTCTGCCTTTTCCCCAAAAATAAACGGAATTTCTGTCTTTTTGCCCCAAAATAAGGGGAATTTCTGATGTTTTGCCCTGAAATATGTGAAATTTCTAAAATTTTTCCCCAAAATAAGGGAAATGTCTCCTTTTTGCCCCAAAATAAAAAAAAATTCTGCCTATTTGCCCCAATATAAAAAGAATTTCTGCCTTTTTGCTCCAAAATAAGAAAAATTTCTGCAATTTTGTACCAAAATAAAAGAAATTTCTGCCTTTTTGCTCCAAAATAAGAGAAATTTCTGCCTTTTCTCCCTGAAATAAGTGAAATTCCTGCAATTTTGCCCCAAATTAAGGGAAATTTCTGCAATTTTGCCCCAAAGTAAAGGAAATTTCTGCAATTTTCCACCAAATAAGGGGAATTTCTGACTTTTTGCACCCAAAAAAGGAGATTTTCTTTCCTTTTCCCCCAAAATAAGGAGAATTTCATCCATTTGCCCGAAAATTATGAGAATTTCTGCAATTTTTCTTCAAAATACGGAAAATTTCTTCCTTTTAGCCCCAAAATAAAGGGAATTTCTGCATTTTCCCCCAATATTAGAGGAATTTCTGTATTTTACCTCTAAATAAAAGAAATTTCTGCATTTTACCTCGAAATAAGAAGAATTTCTGACTTTTACCCCAAAATATGGGGAATTTCTGCCTTTTTGTTCCAAAATACAGAAAATTTCTTCAATTTTGTACCATAATAAAAGAAATTTCTCCTTTTTGCCCCAAAATAAGTGAAATTTCTGACTTTTTACCCTGAAATAAATGAAATTTCTGCAATTTTGCCTGAAAATAAGGGAAATTTGTGCCTTTTGCCCCAACATAAGAAGAATTTCTGCCTTTTGCCCCAAAATATGGGGAATTTCAGCATTTTACCTCAAAATAAGGGGAATTTCTGCCATTTTGCCGCGAAATAAGTGAAATTTCTGAAGTTTTACTCCAAAATAAGGGGAATTTCTGCATTTTTGCCACAAAATTAGGGGAATTTCTGCAATTTTGCTCCAAAATACGAGGAATTTCTGCCTTTTTGCCCGAAAATAAAGGCAATGTATACCTTATTGCTATAAAAACGGGAAATTTCTTCACTTTTGCCCCAAAATAAGGCGATTTTCCGTCTTTTTGACTCAAAAGAATTGCAATTTCTGTCTTTTTCCCCCAAAATAAACGGAATTTCTCTCTTTTTGCCCCAAAATAAGGGGAATTTCTGACTTTTTGCCCTGAAATAAGTGAAATATCTAAAATTTTTCCCCAAAATAAAAGAAATGTCTGCTTTTTGCCCCAAAATAAGGAGAATTATTTCCTTTTGTCCCAAAATAAGGGGAATTTCAGCCTTTTTTCCTCAAAATAAGTGGAATTTCTGCCTTTTGCCCCAAAATATGGGAAATTTCTGCATTTTTGCCTCAAAATCAGAAAAATTTCTGCAATATTGTACCAAAATAAAAGAAATTTCTGCATTTTTGTTCCAAAATAATAGAAATTTCTGCCTTTTTTCCCTGACATAAGTGAAATTTCTGCAATTTTGCCCCAAAATAAGGGAAATTTTTGCAATTTTGCCCCAAAGTAGAGGAAATTTCTGCAATTTTGCCCCAAATAAGGGGAATTTCTGATTTTTTGCACCCAAAAAATGGAGATTTTCTGTCCTTTTGCCCCAAAATAAGGAGAATTTCAGCCATTTGCCCGAAAATTATGAGAATTTCTGCAATTTTTCTTCAAAATACGGAAAATTTCTTCCTTTTAGCCCCAAAATAAAGGGAATTTCTGCATTTTCCCCCAATATTAGGGGAATTTCTGTATTTTACCTCTAAATAAAGAAATTTCTGCATTTTACTTCAAAATAAGAAGAATTTCTGACTTTTACCCCAAAATATGGGGAATTTCTGCCTTTTTGTTCCAAAATAAAGAAAATTTCTTCAATTTTGTACCATAATATAAGAAATTTCTCCTTTTTGACCCAAAATAAGGGGAATTTCTGACTTTTTACCCTGAAATAAATGAAATTTCTGCAATTTTGCCTGAAAATAAGGGAAATTTGTGCCTTTTGCCCCAAAATCAGAAGAATTTCTACCTTTTGCTCCAAAATATGGGGAATTTCAGCATTTTACCTCAAAATAAGGGGAATTTCTGCCTTTTTGCCCTGAAGTATGTGAAATTTCTGCAATTTTACCCCCAAAATAAGGTGAATTTCTGCCTTTTTGCCCCAAAATAATGGGAATTTCTGCCTTTTTGCCCCAAATTAAGAAAAATTTTTGCTTTTTTTTCTGAAATAAGTTAAATTTTTGCAATATTTCCCTAAAATAAGGGAAATATCTCAAATTTTTCCCCATAATAAAGCAAATTTCTGCAATTTTGCCCCATAATAAGGGGAATTTCTGTTTTTTGCCCCCAAATAAGGGAAATTTCTGCAATTTTGCCCTAAAATAAGGGGAATTTCTGACATTTGCCCTAAAATAAGGGGAATTTCTGCCTTTTTGCCACAAAATAAAAAAAATTACTGCATATTATACCCCTAAAATTAGGTTAATTTCTGCAATTTTGCTCCAAAATACGAGGATTTTCTGCCTTTTTCACCGAAAATAAGGGGAATTCTGCCATTTTGCCGCGAAATAATTAAAATTTCTGCAGTTTTACGCCAAAATAAGGGGAATTTCTGCCTTTTTGATCCAAAATTAGGGGAATTAATGCAATTTTTCTCCAAAATACGGGTCATTTCTGCCTTTTTGCCTGAAATCAAGTGGAATTTATGCCTTTTTGTTCGGAAATAAGTGAAATTTCTGCAATTTTAGCCAAAAATTAGGGATTTCATTTTTGCCCCAAAATAAGGGAAATTTCTGCCATTTTGCACTGAAATATTTGAAATTTCTGCAATTTTACCCCAAAATAAAAGGAATTTCTGCCTCTTTGCCCCAAAATATAAGGAATTTCTGCCTTTTTGCCCCAAAATAAGGAAAATTTCTGCAATTTTGCCTCAAAATAAGGGGAATTTCTCCCTTTTTACCCCAAAATAAAGGGATTCAGCCTTTTTATTTGAAAATAAGTGAATTTTTTGCAATTTTGCCTAAAATAAGGGAAATTTCTACAATTTTGCCCCAAAATAATGTAAATTCCTGCAATTTTGACTCACAATAAGTGGAATTTCTGAATTTTGCCCCAAAATAAGGAGAATTTTTGCCTTTTTGCCCCACAATTAGGGGAATTTCTGCAATTTTGCTCCAAAATACGGGGAATTTCTGCCTTTTTACCCGGAAATAAGGGGAATGCATACCTTTTTGCCATAAAAAGGAAATTTCTTCATTTTTGTCCAAAATAAGGGGAATTTCTGCCTTTATGCCTCTAAATAAGTGGAATTTCTGTCTTTTTCCCACATAATAAGGGGAATTTCTGACTTATTACCCTGAAATAAGTGAAATTTCTGCAATTTTGCACCAAAATAAGGGAAATTTCTGCCTTTTTCCCCCAAATAAAGGGAATTTCAGCCATTTTACCTCAAAATAAAGGGAATTTCTGCATTTTGCCACAAAATATTAGGAATTTCTGCCTTTTTGCCCCAAAATAATGAAAGTTTCTGCCTTTTTTCCCTGAAATAAGTGAAATTTCTTCAATTTTGCCCCAAAATAAGTGAAATTTCTGAGTTTTGCCCCAAAATAAGGAGAATTTCTGTGTTTTTGCCTGAACATATAGGGATTTTCTGCCTTTTTGCTCCACAATTAGGGGATTTTCTGCAATTGTGTTCCAAAATACGAGGAATTTCTGCTTTTTTGCCCGAAAATAAGAAGAATGTATACCTTTTGCCACAAAAAAGAGAAATTTCTTCATTTTTGCCCCAAAATAAGAGGAATTTCTTCTTTCTTACGTCAAATTAAGTGAAATTTCTGCCTTTTTACCCAAAAATAAACGGAATTTCTGTCTTTTTGCCCCAAAATAATAGGAATTTTTGAATTTTGCCCTGAAATATGTGAAATTTCTGCAATTTTGGTCAAAATAAAGGAAATTTCTGCCTTTTTGCCACAAAATAAAGGGAATTTCTGTCTTTTTGCCCGAAAATAAAGGGAATTTCAGCATTTTACCTCATAATAAGGGGAATCTCTGCATTTTTGCCCCAAAATATGGGAAATTTCTGCATTTTGAACCCAAAATAACGAAAATTTCTACAATTTTGTACCAAAATAAAAGGAATTTCTGCCTTTTTGCCCCAAAATAAGAGAAATTTCTGAGTTTTTTTCTCTGAAATAAGTGAAATTTCTGCAATTTTGCCCCAAAATAAGGGAAAATTCTGCAATTTTTTTCCATAATAAGGAAAATTTCTGCAATTTTGCCCCAAAATAATGGGAATTTCTGTTTTTTGCCCCCAAATAAGGGAAATTTTTGCAATTATATCCCAAAATAAGGAGAATTTCTGCCTTTTTGTTACAAAATAAGAAAAATTTCTGCAAGTCTGTAACAAAATAGAAGAAATTTCTAAAATTTTGCTCCAAAATAAGGGAAATTTCTGATTTTTGCCCCAAAATAAGGGGAATTTCTGTATTTTTGGCCCAAAATAAAGTGAATTTCTTCCTTTTTGCCCCAAAATTAGGGGAGTTTCTGCAATTTTGCTTCAAAATACAGGGAATTTCTTCCTCTTTTCCCGAAAATAAGGGGAACTTCTGCCTTTTTGCCCCAAATAATAGGAATTTCTGCATTTTTGCCCCAATATTAGGGGAATTTCTGCAATTTTGCTCCAAAATACGTGGAAATTCTGCCTTTTTACCCAAAATTAAAAGGATTTTCTGCCTTTTTGCTCCAAATTAAGGGAAATTTCTACAATTTTATCCCAAAATAAAGGGAATTTCTGCCTTTTTGCCCCAAAATAAGGGGAATTTCTTCATTTTTGCCCTAAAATATGTGAAATTTTGCAATTTTACCCCAAAATAAGGGGAATTTCTGGCTTTTTTGATCAAAAATTAGAGGAATTAATGCAATTTTGCTTCAAAATATAGGTCATGTCTGCCTTTTTGCCCGAAATTAAGTGGAATTTATACCTTTTTGTCCAGAAATAAGTGAAATTTCTGCAATTTTAGCCAAAAAATTAGGGATTCCATTTTTGCCCCAAAATAAGAGAAATTTCTGCCATTTTGCACTAAAATATTTGAAATTTCTGCAATTTTACCACAAAATAAGGGGAATTTCTGCCTTTTTGCACCCAAAATATAAGGAATTTCTGCCTTTTTGCCCCAAAATAAGGAAAATTTCTGCAATTTTGCCCCAAAATAAGGGGAATTTTTTCCTTTTTACCCCAAAATATAGAGAATTTCAGCCTTTTTACCAGAAAATAAGTTAATTTCCTGCAATTTTGCCCCAAATAATGGAAATTTCTGCAATTTTGCCCCAAAATAAGGTAAATTCCTGCAATTTTGCCTCACAATAAATGGAATTTCTGAGTTTTGCCCCAAAATAAGGAGAATTTTTGCCTTTTTGCCTCACAATTATGGGAATTTCTGCAATTTTGCTCCAAAACACGGGGAATTTCTGCCTTTTTTCCCGAAAATTAGGGGAATGCATACCTTTTTTCCATAAAAAAGGGAAATTTCTTCATTTTTTGCTCCAAAATAAGGGAAATTTCTGCATTTATGCCTCTAAATATGTGGAATTTCTGTCTTTTTCCCCCAAAACAAAGAGAATTTCTGTCTTTTTTGCCCCAAAATAAGGGGAATTTCTGACTTATTACCCTGAAATAAGTGAAAATTCTGCAATTTTGCCCCAAAATAAGGGAAATTTCTGCCTTTTTGCCCCCGAATAAAGGGAATTTCAGCCTATTTACCTCAAAATAAGGGGAATTTCTGCATTTTGCCACAAAATATTAGGAATTTCTGCTTTTTTGCCCCAAAATAAGGAAAGTTTCTGCCTTTTTTCACTGAAATAAGTGAAATTTCTTCACTTTTGCCCCAAAATAAGTGAAATTTCTGAGTTTTGCCCCAAAATAAGGAGAATTTCTGTGTTTTTGCATGAACATATAGGGATTTTCTGTTTTTTTGCCCCACAATTAGGGGATTTTCTGCAATTGTGCTCCAAAATCTGAGGAATTTCTGCTTTTTTCCTTGAAAAGAAAGAGAATGTATACCTATTGCCACAAAAAAAGAAATTTCTTCATTTTTGCCCCAAAATAAGAAAAATTTCTTCCTTCTTACCTCAAAATAAGTGAAAATTTTGCCTTTTTACCCAAAAATAAACGGAATTTCTGTCTTTTTGCCCCAAAATAAAAGGAATTTTTGAATTTTGCCCTGAAATAAGTGAAATTTCTGCAATTTTGCCCTAAAATAAGGGAAATTTCTGCCTTTTTGCCACAAAATAAAAGGAATTTCTGTCTTTTTGCCCCAAGATAAGAAGAATCTCAGAATTTTACCTCATAATAAGGGGAATCTCTGCATTTTTGCCCCAAAATATGGGGAATTACTGCATTTATGCCCCAAAATAAAGAAAATTTCTACAATTTTGTACCAAAATAAAAGAAATTTCTGCCTTTTTGCCCCAAAATAAGAGAAATTTCTGAGTTTTTTTCTCTGAAATAAGTGAAATTTCTGCAATTTTACCCCAACATAAGGGAAATTTCTGCAATTTTTTGCCATAATAAGGGAAATTTTTGCAATTTTGCCCCAAAATAAGGGGAATTTTTGTTTTTTGCCCCCAAATAAGGGATATTTCTGCAATTTTATCCCAAAATAAGGGGAATTTCTGCCTTTTTGCCACAAAATAAGAAAAATTTCTGAAAGTCGGTAACAAGATAGAAGAAATTTCTAAAATTTTGCCCGAAAATAAAGGAAATATCTTATTTTTGCCCCAAAATAAGGAGAATTTCTATATTTTTGCCCCAAAATAAAGGGAATTTCTGCCTTTTTGCCCCCAAATTAGGGGAGTTTCTGCAATTTTACTTCAAAATACAGGGAATTTCTTCCTCTATTCCCGAAAATAAGGGGAACTTCTGTCTTTTTGCCCCAAATAAAGGGAATTTCTGCATTTTTGCCCCAATATTAGGGGAATTTCTGCAATTTTGCTCCAAAATACGGGGAAATTCTGCCTTTTTACACAAAATTAAAAGGATTTTCTCCCTTTTTGCTCCCAAATAAGAGAAATTTCTGCAATTTTATCCCAAAATAAAGGGAATTTCTGTCTTTTTGCCCCCCAAAAAAAAGAATTTCTGCCTTTTTGCATTGAAATATGTGAAATTTCTGCAATTTTACCCCAAAATAAGGTGAATTTCTGCCTTTTTGCCCATAAAATAATAGGAATTTCTGCCCTTTTGTCCCAAAATAAGAAAAATTATTGCTTTTTTTTTCTGAAATAAGTGAAATTTCTGCAATTTTGCCCTAAAATAAGAGAAATTTCTGCAATTTTTTCCATAATAAGGGAAATTCCTGCAATTTTGCCCCAAAATAAGGGGAATTTCTGTTTTTTGCCCCCAAATAAGGGAAATTTCTTCAATTTTCCCCTAAAATAAGGGGAATTTCTGCCTTTTGCCCCAAAATAAGGAGAATTTCTGCCTTTTTGCCCCAAATAAGGGGAATTTTAGCCTTATTACCTCAAAATAAGGGGAATTTCTGCATTTTTGCCCCTAAATATAAGGAATTTCTGCCTTTTTGCCCCCAAAAAAGGAAAATTCTGCAATTTTGCCCTGAAAAGGAGAATTTCTCCCTATTTGCCCCAAAATAAAGGAAATTTCAGCCTTTTTACCTGAAAATAAGTGAAATTTCTGCAATTTTGCCCCAAATAAGGGAAATTTCTGATTTTTGCCCCAAAATAAGGAGAATATCTGTATTTTTGCACCAAAATAAAGGGAATTTCAGCCTTTTTGCCCCAAAATTAGGGGAGTTTCTGCAATTTTGCTTCAAAATACAGGGAATTTCTTCTTCTTTTCCCAAAAATAAGGGGAACTTCTGCCTTTTTGCCCCAAATAAAGGGAATTTCTACATTTTTGCCCCAATATTAGGGGAATTTCTGCAATTTTGCTTCAAAATATGGGGAATTTCTGCCTTTTTAATCGAAATTAAGGGGATTTTCTTCCTTTTTGCTCCCAAATAAGGGAAATTTCTGCAATTTTATCCCAAAATAAGGGGAATTTCTGCCTTTTTGCCCCAAAATAAGGAGAATTTCTGCCTTTTTGCCCGAAATTAAGTGGAATTTCTGCCTTTTTGTCCCGAAATAAGTGAAATTTCTTCAATTTTAGCCAAAATTTAGGGATTTCATCTTTTTGCACCAAAATAAGGGAAATTTCTGCAATTTTGCCCCAAAATAAATGAAATTATTGCAATTTTGCCCCAAAATAAGGGAAATTTCTGTTTTTTGCCCGCAAATAATAGAAATTTCTTCAATTTTCCCCTAAAATAAGGGGAATTTCTGCCTTTTGCCCCAAAATAAGGAGAATTTCTGCCTTTTTGCCCAAAAATAAGAAAATTACTGTATTTTTTACCCCAAAATTAGGTGAATTTCTGCAATTTTGCTCCAAAATACAGGGATTTTCTTCCTTTTTCGCCGAAAATAAAGGGAATTTCTGCCATTTTGCCATGAAATAAGTGAAATTTCTGCAGTTTTACACAAAAATAAGGAAAATTTCTGCCTTTTTGCCCAAAAATTAGGGGAATTTTTGCAATTTTGCTCCAAAATACGGGGAATTTCTGCCTTTTGGCCCGAAAATAAAGGGAATGTATACTTTTTTGCTATAAAAAAAGGAAATTTCTTCATTTTTACCCCAAAATAAGGAGATTTTTCACCTTTTTGACTCAAAATAAGTGCAATTTCTGCCTTTTCCCCAAAAATAAACGAAATTTCTGTCTTTTTGCCCAAAAATATGGGAAATTTCTGACTTTTTGCCCCAAAACAAGGGAAATTTCAGCATTTTTACCTAAAAATAAGAGGAATTTCTGCCTTTTTGCCCCCAAAATAAAGGGAATTTCTGAATTTTTGCACCAATATTAGGGGAATTTCTGCAATTTTGCTCCAAAATATGGGTCATTTATGCCTTTTTGCCCAAAATTATGTGGAATTTCTTATTTTTGTCCGAAATAAGTGAAATTTCTGCAATTTTATCTAAAAATTAGGGATTTCATATTTTGCCCCAAAATAAGGGAAATTTCTGCCATTTTGCCCTGAAATATTTGAAATTTCTGCAATTTTACCCCAAAATAAGGGGAATTTCTGCCTTTTTGCCCCAAATAAGGGGAATTTTAGCCTTATTACCTCAAAATAAGGGGAATTTCTGACTTTTGCCCCAAAATATAAGGAATTTCTACCTTTTTGCCCCCAAAAAAAGAAAATTCTGCAATTTTGCCCTGAAAAGGAGAATTTCTCCCTATTTGCCCCAAAATAAAGGAAATTTCAGCCTTTTTACCTGAAAATAAGTGAAATTTCTGCAATTTTGCCCCAAATAAGGGAAATTTCTGATTTTTGCCCCAAAATAAGGAGAATATCTGTATTTTTGCACCAAAATAAAGGGAATTTCAGCATTTTTGCCCCAAAATTAGGGGAGTTTCTGCAATTTTGCTTCAAAATACAGGGAATTTCTTCTTCTTTTCCCAAAAATAAGGGGAACTTCTGCCTTTTTGCCCCAAATAAAGGGAATTTCTACATTTTTGCCCCAATATTAGGGGAATTTCTGCAATTTTGCTCCATAATATGGGGAATTTCTGCCTTTTTACCCGAAATTAAGGGGATTTTTTTCCTTTTTGCTCCCAAATAAGGGAAATTTCTGCAATTTTATCCCAAAATAAGGGGAATTTCTGCCTTTTTGCCCCAAAATAAGGGGAATTTCTGCCTTTTTGCCCGAAATTAAGTGGAATTTTTGCCTTTTTGTCCTGAAATAAGTGAAATTTCTTCAATATTAGCCAAAAATTAGGGATTTCATCTTTTTGCCCCAAAATAAGGGGAATTTCTGCAATTTTGCCCCAAAATAAATGAAATTTCTGCAATTTTGCCCCAAAATAAGGGAAATTTCTGAAATTTTGCTCCAAAATAAGTGGAATTTCTGAGTTTTGCCCCATAATAAGGATAATTTCTGTTTTTTTGCCCCAACATATAGGGAATTTCTGCCTTTTTGCCCCACAATTAGGGGAATTTCTGCAATTTTGCTCCAAAATACGGGGAATTTCTGCATTTTTGCCCAAAAATAAGGGGAATGCATACCTTTTTGCCATAAAAAAGTATAATTTCTTCCTTTTTGCTCCAAAATAGGAGAAATTTCTGCCTTTTTGCCTCTAAATAAGTGGAATTTCTGTCTTTACCCCCAAAACAAAGAGAATTTCTGTCTTTTTTGCTCGAAAATAAGGAAAATTTTTGACTTATTACCGTGAAATAATTGAAATTTCTGCAATTTTGCCCCAAAATAAGGGAAATTTCTGCCTTTTTGCCCTAAAATTTGTGAAATTTCTGCAATTTTACCCCAAAATAATTTGAATTTCTGCATTTTTGACCCAAAATAATGGGAATTTCTGCCTTTTTGCCCCAAAATAAAAAAATTTTTTGCTTTTTTTCTCTTAAATAAGTGAAATTTCTGCAATTTTGCCCTAAAATAAGGGAAATTTTTGCAATTTTTTTCCATAATAAGGGAAATTTCTGCAATTTTGCCCCAAAATAAGGGGAATTTCGGGTTTTTTGCCCCCAAATAAGGGAAATTTCTGCAATTTTGCCCTAAAATAAAGAGAATTTCTGCCTTTTGCCCAAAAATAAGGAGTATTTCTGCCATTTTGCCCCAAAATAAAGTAAATTACTGTATTTCTTACCCCAAAATTAGGCTAATTTCTGCAATTTTGCTCCAAAATACGGGGATTTTTTGCCTTTTTCGCCGAAGATAAGGGGAATTTCTGCCATTTTGCCGCGAAATACGTGAAATTTCTGCAGTTTTACCCCAAATTAAGGTGAATTTCTGCTCTTTGCACCAAAATAAGGGGAATCTCTGCCTTTTTGCCCCAAAATAAGGGGAATTTCTGCCTTTTTGCCCCAAAATAAGAAAAATTTAAGAAATTTTGTACTAAAATAAAAGAAATTTCTGCCTTTTTGCCCCACAATAAGAAAATTTCTGCCTTTTTTTCTGAAATAAATGAAATTTCTGCAATTTTGCCCCAAAATAAGGGAAATTTCTGCAATTTTGCCCCAATGTAAAGGAAATTTCTGCAATTTTGCCCAAAAATAAGGGGAATTTCTTACTTTTTGCTCCCGAAAAAAGGAGATTTTCTGTCTTTTTGCCCGAAAATTATGAGAATTTCTGCAATTTTGCTTCAAAATATGGTTAATTTCTGCCTTTTAGCCCCAAAATAAAGGGAAGTTCTGCATTTTCCCCCAATATTTGGGGAATTTCTGCATTTTACGTCTAAATAAGGGGAATTTCTGCATTTTACCGCAAAATAAGAATTTCTGCCTTTTGCCCCCAAATTTGGGGAATTTCTGCCTTTTTGTTCCAAAATAAGAAAAATTTCTGCAATTTTGCCCCAATATAAGGGAAGTTTCTACCTTTTTGCCCACAAATATGGGGAATTTCAGCCTTTTTACCTCAAAAAAAGGGGAATTTCTGAATTTTGGCACAAAATATTAGGAATTTCTGCCTTTTTGCCCCAAAATAAAGAAAATTTCTGCCTTTTTTCCCTAAAATAAGTGAAATTTCTGGAATTTTGCCCCAAAATAAGTAAAATTTCTGCAATTTTGCCCCAAAATAAGAGAAATTTCTGGAATTTTGCCCCAAAATAAGTGGAATTTCTGAGTTTTGCCCCAAAATAAAGAGAATTTCTGCCTTTTTGCCCCACAATTAGTGAAATTTCTGCAATTTTGCCCTAAAATAAGGGAAATTTCTGCAATTTTTCCCCATAATAAGGGAAATTTCCGCAATTTTGCTTCAAAATAAGGGGAATTTCTGTTTTTTGCCCAACAATTAGTGAAATTTCTGTGATTTTGTCCCAAAATAAGGGGAATTTCTGACATTTGCCTTAAAATATGGGGAATTTCAGCATTTTACCTCAAATTAAGGGGAATTTCTGCCTTTTCGCACCAAAATAAGAAGAATGCATACCTTTTTGCCATAAAAAAGGAAAATTTCTTCATTTTTGCTTTAAAATAAGGAGAATTTCTGCCTTTTGCCCCAAAATATGGGGAATTTTTGCCTTTTTGCCTGAAAATAAGAAAAATGCATACCTTTTTGCCATAAAAAAAGGAAATTTCTTCATTTTTGCTCCAAAATAAAGAAAAATTCTGCTTTTTTGCCTTTAAATAAGTGGAATTTTTGTCTTTTCCCCCCAAAAAAATGGAATTTCTGTCATTTTTGCCCCAAAATAAGAAAAATTTCTGACTTATTACCCTGAAATAAGTGAAATTTCTGCAATTTTGCCCCAATATAAGGGAAATATCTGCCTTTTTGCCCCCAAATAAGGGGAATTTCAGCCTTTTTACCTCAAAATAAGGGGAATTTCTGAATTTTGGCACAAAATATTAGGAATTTTTGCCTTTTTGCCCCAAAATAAGGAAAATTTCTGCCTTTTTTCCCTGAGATAAGTGAAATGTCTGCAATTATTTTGCTTCAAAATAATAAAACTTCTGCAATTTTGCCCCAAAATAAGGGAAATTTCTGGAATTTTGCCCCAAAACAAGTGGAATTTCTGAGTTTTGCCCCAAAATAAGGAGAATTTCTGCCTTTTTGCGCAACAATTATTGAATTTTCTGAAATTTTGCCCTAATATAAGGGAAATTTCTGCAATTTTTCCCCATAATAAGGAAAATTTCGGCAATTTTGCCCAAAAATAAGGGGAATTTCTGCCTTTTGCCCCAAAATATGGGGAATTTCTGCCTTTTTGTCTGAAAATAAGAAGAATGCATACCTTTTTGGCATAAAAAAGGGAAATTTCTTCATTTTGCTCCAAAATAAGAGGAACATTTGCATTTTTGCCCCTAAATAAGTGGAATTTCTGTTTTTCCCCCAAAATAAAGGAATTTCTGTCTTTTTTGCCCAAAATAAGAAAAATTTCTGACTTATTACCCTGAAATAAGTGAAATTTCTGCAAATTTGCCCCAAAAAAGGGAAATTTCTGCCTTTTGCCCCAAAATAAGGGGAATTTCAGCATTTTACCTCAAAATAAGGGAAATTTCTGATTTTTGTACCAAAATATGGAGAATTTCTTCCTTTTTGCCCCAAAATAAGGAAAATTTCTGCCTTTTTTCCCTGAAATAAGTGAAATTTCTTCAATTTTACCCGAAAATATGTGAAATTTCTGCAATTTTGCCCCAAAATAAGGGAAATTTCTGGAATTTTGCCCCAAAATAAGTGGAATTTCTAAGTTTTGCCCCAAAATAAGGTGAATTTCTGCATTTTTGCCCCACAATTAGGGGAATTTCTGCAATTTTGCTCCAAAATACCAGGAATTTCTGCCTTTTTGCCCGAAAATAAGGGGAATGAATACCTTTTTGCCATAAAAAAGGGAAATTTCTTCATTTTTCCCCAAAATTAAGGGAAATTTCTGCCTTTTTGTTCTGAAATATGTGAAATTTCTGCAATTTTAGCCCAAAATAAGGTGAATTTCTGCCTTTTTGCCACAAAATAATGGGAATTTCTGCATTTTTGCCCCAAAATAAGAAAAATTTTTGCTTTTTTTCTCTGAAATAAATGAAATTTCTGCAATTTTGCCCTAAAATAAAAGAAATTTCTGCAATTTTCCCCCATAATAAATGAAATTTCTGGAATATTGCCCCAAAATAAGAAGAATTTCTGTTTTTTTGCCCGCAAATAAGGGAAATTTCTGCAATTTTGCCCTAAATTATGGGGATTTTCTGCTTTTTTGACTCTAAATAAGTGGAATTTCTGATGTTTTCCCCCAAAACAAAGGGAATTTCTGTCATTTTTGCCCTAAAATAAGGAAAGTTTCTGACTTATTACCCTGAAATAATTGAAATTTCTGCAATTTTGCCCCAATATAAGGGAAATTTCTGCCTTTTTGCCCTCATATAAGGAGAATTTCAGCCTTTTTATCTCAAAATTAGAGGAATTTCTGAATTATGGCACAAACTATTAAGAATTATTGCCTTTTTGCCTCAAAATAAGGAAAATTTCTGCCTTTTTTCCCTGAAATAAGTGAAATTTCTGCAATTTTGCCCCAAAATAAATAAAATTTCTGGAATTTTGCCCCAAAATAAGGGGAATTTCTGTTTTTTTTTTCTTCCAAATAAGAAAAATTTCTGCAATTTTGCCCTAAAATAAGGGGAATTTCTGCTTTTTGGCCTCTAAATAAGTGGAATTTTTGTCTTTTTCCCCCAAAACATAGGGAATCTCTGTCTTTTTTGCCCCAAAATAAGGAAAATTTCTGACTTATTACCCTGAAATAAGTGAAATTTCTGCAATGTTGCCCCTAAATAAGGGAAATTTCTGCCTTTTTGCCCCCAAATAAAGGGAATTTCAGCTTTTTTACCTCAAAATAAGGGGAATTTCTGCATTTTGGCCCCAAAATATGGGAAATTTCTCCTATTTTGCCCCAAAATAAGTGAAATTTCTGCAATTTTGCTCCCAAAAATAGAAAATTTCTGGAATTTTGCCCCAAAATAAGTGGGATTTCTGAGTTTTGCCCCAAAATAAGGAGAATTTCTGCATTTTTGCCCCACAATTAGGGAAATTTCTGCAATTTTGCTCCAAAATACGGGGAATTTCTGCCTTTTTGCCCGAAAATAAGTGTAATGCATACCTTTTTGCCATAAAAAAAAGGAAATTTCTTCATTTTTGCCCCAAATTAAGGGAAATTTCTGCCTTTTTGCCCTGAAATGTGTGAAATTTCTGCAATTTTTGCCCAAAATAAGGTGATTTTCTGCCTTTTGCCCCAAAATAATGGGAATTTTCCGAATTTTTGCCCCAAAATAAGATAAATTTTTGCTTTTTTTTCTGAAATAAGTGAAATTTCTGCAATTTTGCCCTAAAATAAAAAAAATGTCTGCAATTTTTCTTCATAATAAAGGAAATTTCTGGAATTTTGCCCCAAAATAAGGGGAATTTCTGTTTTTTTGCCCGCAAATAAGGGAAATTTCTGCAATTTTGCCCTAAAATAAGGGGAATTTCTGCTTTTTTGCCTCTAAATAAGTGGAATTTCTGTCTTTTCCCCCAAAACAAAGGGAATTTCTGTTATTTTTGCCCCAAAATAAGGAAAATTTTTGACTTATTACCCTGAAATAAGAGAAATTTCTGCAATTTTGCCCCAATATAAGGGAAATTTCTGCCTTTTTGCCCCCAAATAAGGGGAATTTCAGCCTTTTTTACCTCAAAATAAGGGGAATTTCTGAATTTTGGCCCAAAATATTAGGAATTTCTGCTTTTTTGCCCCAAAATAAGAAAAAATTCTGCAATTTCCCCCAAAATAAGAAAAATTTCTGGAATTTTGCCCCAAAATAAGTGGAATTTCTGAGTTTTGCCCTAAAATAAGGAGAATTTCTTCCTCTTTGCCTCTAAATAAGTGGAATTTCTGTCTTTTTCCACAAAACAAAGGAAATTTCTGTCTTTTTTGTTCCAAGATAAGAGGAATTTCTTCCTTTTTACCTCAAAATAAGTGAAATTTCTGCCTTTTTACCCAAAAATAAATGGAATTTCTGTCGTTTTGCCCCAAAATAAAAGGAAGTTTTGAATTTTGCCCTGAAATATGTGAAATTTCTGCAATTTTTCCCTAAAATAAGGGAAATTTCTGCCTTTTTGCCACAAAATAAAGGGAATTTCTGTCTTTTTGCCCCAAAATAAGGGTATTTTCAGCATTTTACCTCATAATAAAGGGAATCTCTGCATTTTTGCCCCAAAATATGGAGAATTTCTGCCTTTTTGCTTAAAATTAAGTGGAATTTCTGCCTTTTTGTCCGAAATAAGTTAAATTTCTGCAATTTTAGCAAAAAATTAGGGATTTCATCTTTTTGCCCTCAAATAAGGGAAATTTCTGCCATTTTGCCCTGAAATATTAGAAATTTCTACAATTTTACCCCAAAATAAGGGGAATTTCTGCCTTTTTTGCCCCAAATAAGGGGAATTTCAGCCTTATTACCTCAAAATAAGGGGAATTTCTGCCTTTTTGCTCCAAAATATAAGGAATTTCTGCCTTTTTGCCCCAAAAAAGGAAAATTCTGCAATTTTGCCCTGAAAAGGAGTATTTCTCCTTTTTTCCACAAAATAAAGGAAATTTCAGCCTTTTTACCTGAAAATAAGTGAAATTTCTGCAATTTTGCCTCAAATAAGGGAAATTTCTGATTTTTGCCCCAAAATAAAGAGAATATCTGTATTTTTGCCCCAAAATAAAGAAAATTTCTGCCTTTTTGCCCTAAAATTAGGGGAGTTTCTGCATTTTGCTTCAAAATACAGGGAATTTCTTCCTCTTTTCCCAAAAATAAGGGGAACTTCTGCCTTTTGCCCCAAATAAAGGGAATTTCTGCATTTTTGTCCCAATATTAGGGGAATTTCTGCAATTTTGCTCCAAAATATGGGGAATTTCTGCTTTTTAACCGAAATTAAGGGGATTTTCTGCCTTTTTGCTCCCAAATAAGGGAAATTTCTGCAATTTTACCCCAAAATAAGGGGAATTTCTGCCTTTTTGCCCCAATATAAGGGGAATTTCTGCCTTTTTGCCCGAAATTAAGTGGAATTTTTGCCTTTTTGTCCCGAAAAAAGTGAAATTTCTTTAATTTTAGCCAAAAATTAGAAATTTCATCTTTTTGCCCCAAAATAAGGGGAATTTCTGCCATTTTGCCCCAAAATAAATGAAATTTCTGCAATTTTGCCCCAAAATAAGGGAAATTTCTGAAATTTTGCTCCAAAAAAAGTGGAATTTCTGAGTTTTGCCCCAAAATGAGGAGAATTTCTGTCTTTTTGCCCCAACATATAGGGAATTTCTGCCTTTTTGCCCCACAATTGGGGAAATTTCTGCAATTTTGCTCCAAAATAAGGGAAATTTCTGCATTTTTGCCTGAAAATAAGGGGAATGCATACCTTTTTGCCATAAAAAGAAAAATTTCTTCATTTTTACGCCAAATTAAGGGAAATTTCTGCCTTTTTGCCCTGAAATATGTGAAATTTCTGCAATTTTAGCCCAAAATAAGGTGAATTTCTGCCTTTTTGCCCCAAAATAATGGGAATTTCTGCCTTTTTGCCCCAAAATAAGAAAAATTTTTGCTTTTTTTCTCTCAAATAAGTGAAATTTCTGCAATTTTCCCTATAATAAGGGAAATTTCTGCAATTTTGCCCCAAAATAAGGGGAATTTCTGATTTTTTGCCCCCAAATAAGGGAAATTTCTGCAATTTTGCCCTAAAATAAGGGGAATTTCTGCCATTTGCCCCAAAATAAGGAGAATTTCTGCATTTTTGCCCCAAAATAAAGAATATTACTGTATTTTTTACCCCAAAATTAGGTGAATTTCTGCAATTTTGCTCCAAAATACGAGGATTTTCTGCCTTTTTCGCCGAAAATATGGGGGATTTCTGCCATTTTGCTGCGAAATAAGTGAAATTTCTGGAGTTTTACCCCAAAATAAGGGGAATTTCTGCCTTTATGCCCCAAAATTAAAGGAATTTCTGCAATTTTGCTCCAAAATATGGGGAATTTCTGCCTTTTGGCCCGAAAATAAAGGGAATGTTTACCTTTTTGTTATAAAAAATAGAAATTTCTTCATTCTTGCCCCAAAATAAGGGGATTTTCCGCCTTTTTGACTCAAAATAAGTGCAATTTCTGCCTTTTCCCCAAAAAATAAATGAAATTTCTGCTTTTTGGCTCAAAATAAGGGGAATTTCTTACTTTTTGCTCTGAAATAAATGAAATTTCTGCAATTTTGCCCCAAAATAAGGGGAATTTCTGATTTTTTGCCCCCAAATAAGGGAAATTTCTGCAATTTTGCCCTAAAATAAGGGGAATTTCTGCCATTTGCCCCAAAATAAGGAGAATTTCTGCATTTTTGCCCCAAAATAAAGAATATTACTGTATTTTTTACCCCAAAATTAGGTGAATTTCTGCAATTTTGCTCCAAAATACGAGGATTTTCTGCCTTTTTCTCCGAAAATATGGGGGATTTCTGCCATTTTGCTGCGAAATAAGTGAAATTTCTGGAGTTTTACCCCAAAATAAGGGGAATTTCTGCCTTTATGCCCCAAAATTAAAGGAATTTCTGCAATTTTGCTCCAAAATATGGGGAATTTCTGCCTTTTGGCCCGAAAATAAAGGGAATGTTTACCTTTTTGTTATAAAAAATAGAAATTTCTTCATTCTTGCCCCAAAATAAGGGGATTTTCCGCCTTTTTGACTCAAAATAAGTGCAATTTCTGCCTTTTCCCCAAAAAATAAATGAAATTTCTGCTTTTTGGCTCAAAATAAGGGGAATTTCTTACTTTTTGCTCTGAAATAAATGAAATTTCTGCAATTTTGCCCGAAAATAAGGAAAATTTGTTCCTTTTTGCCCCAAAATAAGGGGAATTTCTGCCTTTTGCCCAATAATATGGGGAATTTCAACATTTTACCTCAAAATATGGGGAATTTCAGCCTTTTTGCAACAAAATAAGAAGAATGCATACCTTTTTGCCATAAAAAAGAGAAATTTCTTCATTTTTGCTCCAAAATAAGGGGAGTTTCTGCCTTTTGCCCCAAAATATGGGGAATTTCTGCCTTTTTGCCCGAAAATAAGAAGAATGCATGACTTTTTGCCATAAAAAAGGTAAATTTCTTCCTTTTTTACTCCAAAATAAGGGGAATTTCTGCTTTTTTGCCTCTAAATAAGTGGAATTTCTGTCTTTTTCCCCCAAAACAAAGGGAATTTCTGTCATTTTTGCCCCAAAATATTGGGAATTTCTGCCTTTAGCCCCCAAAAATGGGAAATTTCGGCATTTTACCTCAAAATAAGGGGAATTTCTGCCTTTTTGCCCTGAAATATATGAAATTTCTACAATTTTACCCCAAAATAAGGTGAATTTCTGCCTTTTTGCTCCAAAATAATAGGAATGTCTGCCTTTTTGCCTCAAAATAAGAAAAATTTTTGCTTTTTTTTCTGAAATAAGTGAAATTTCTGCAATTTTGCCCTTAAAATAAGGGAAATTTCTGTAATTTTTCCCCATAATAAAGAAAATTTCTGCAATTTTGCCGCAAAATAAGGGGAATTTCTGTTTTTTGCCCCCAAATAAAGCAAATTTCTGCAATTTTGCCCTAAAATAAGGGGAATTTCAGCCCTTTGCCCCAAAATAAGGGGAATTTCTGCCTTTTGCCCCAAAATATGGGGAATTTCTGCCTTTTTGTCCGAAAATAAGAAGAATGCACACCTTTTTGCCATAAAAAAGGGAAATTTCTTCATTTTTGCTCCAAAAGAAGGTTAACTTTTGCCTTTTTGCCTCTAAATAAGTGGAATTTCTGTCTTTTTCTCCAAAAACAAAGGGAATTTCTGGTTTTTATTGCCCCAAAATAAGGAAAATTTCTGACTTATTACCCTGAAATAAGTGAAATTTCTGCAAATGTTCTCCAAAAATAGGGACATTTCTGCCTTTTGCCCCAAAATAAGGGGAATTTCAGCATTTTACCTCAAAATAAGGGAAATTTCTTATTTTTGCACCAAAATATGTAGAATTTCTGCCTTTTTGCCCCAAAATAAAGAGAATTTCTGCATTTTTCACCAATATTAGGGGAATTTCTGCAATTTTGCTCCACAATACAGGTCATTTCTGCCTTTTACCACGAAATTAAGTGGAATTTCTGCCTTTATGTCCCGAAATAAGTGAAATTTCTTCAATTTTAGCCAAAAATTAGGGATTTCATCTTTTTGCCACAAAATAAGTGGAAATTTAGCCATTTTGCACTAAAATATGGAGAATTTCTGCTTTTTGCCCCAAAATAAGGAAGATTTCTGCCTTTTTTCCCTGAAATAAATGAAATTTCTGCAATTTTGCCCCAAAATAAGTGAAATTTCTGGAATTTTGCCCCAAAATAATTGGAATTTCTGAGTTTTGCCCAAAAATAAGGAGAATTTCTGCCTTTTTGCCTTTAAATAAGTGGAATTTGTGTCTTTTTCCACAAAACAAAGGAAATTTCTGTCTTTTTTGTTCGAAAATAAGAGGAATTTCTTCCTTCTTACCTCAAAATAAGTGAAATTTCTGCCTTTTTACCAAAAAATAATCGGAATTTCTGTCTTTTTGCCCCAAAATAAAAGGAATTTTTGAATTTTGCCCTGAAATATGTGAAATTTCTACAATTTTGCCCCAAAATAAGGGAAATTTCTGCCTTTTTGACACAAAATAAAGGGAATTTCTGCCTTTTTGCCCCAAAATAAGGGGAATTTCTGCCTTTTTGCCCTGAAATATGTGAAATTTCTGCAATTTTAGCCCAAAATAAGGTGAATTTCTGCCTTTTTGCCCCAAAATAATGGGAATTTCTGCCTTTTTGCCCCAAAATAAGAAAAATTTTTGCTTTTTTTCTCTGAAATAAGTGAAATTTCTGCAATTTTCCTTATAATAAGGGAAATTTCTGCAATTTTTCCCCAAAATAAGGGGAATTTCTTGTTTTTTGCCCCCAAATAAGAAAAATTTCTGCAATTTTGCCCTAAACTAAGGGTAATTTCTGCCTTTTGCCCCAAAATAAGGAGAATTTCTGCCTTTTTGCCCCAAAATAAAGAATATTACTGTATTTTTTACACCAAAATTAGGTGAATTTCTGCAATTTTGCTCCAAATTATGAGGATTTTCTGCCTTTTTCTCCGTAAATAAGGGGAATTTCTGCCATTTTGCTGCGAAATAAGTGAAATTTCTGCAGTTTTACCCCAAAATAAGGGGAATTTCTGCCTTTTTGCCCCAAAATTAGGGGAATTTCTGCAATTTTGGTCCAAAATATGGGGAATTTCTGCCTTTTTGCCCAAAAATAAACGGAATGTTTATCTTTTTGTTATAAAAAATAGAAATATCTTCATTTTTGCCCCAAAATAAGGGGATTTTCTGCCTTTTTGACTCGAAATAAGTGCAATTTCTGCCTTTTCCCCAAAAATAAACGAAATTTCTGTCTTTTTGCCCCAAAATAAGGGGAATTACCGACTTTATGCTTTCGGAAAAAGGAGATCTTCTGTCTTTTTGCCCCAAAATAAGGAGAATTTCTTCCTTTTTGCCCGAAAATTATGAGAATTTCTGCAATATTTCTTCAAAATATGGTTAATTTCTGCCTTTTAGCTACAAAATAAAGGGAATTTGTGCATTTTCCCCCAATATTTGGGAATTTCTGCATTTTACATCTAAATAAAGGGGAATTTCTGCATTTTACCTCAAAGTAAGAAGAATTTCTGCTTTTTGCCCCAAAATATGGGGAATTTCAGCCTTTTTGTTCCAAAATAAGGAAAATTTTTTCAATTTTTTACCATAATAAAAAAAATTTCTGCTTTTTGCCCCAAAATAAGGGGAATTTCTTACTTTTTGCCCTTAAATAAATGAAATTTCTGCAATTTTGCCCGAAAATAAGGGAAATTTGTGCCTTTTTGCCCCAAAATAAGGGGAATTTCTGCCTTTTGCCCCAAAATATCGGGAATTTCAGCATTTTACCTCAAAAGAAGGGGAATTTCAGCCTTTTTGCACCAAAATAAGAAGAATGCATAACTTTTTGCCATAAAAAAGGGAAATTTCTTCATTTTTGCTCCAAAATAAGGGGAATTTCTGCCTTTTTGCCTCTAAATAAGTGGAATTTCTGTCTTTTCCCTCAAAACAGAGAGAATTTCTGTCATTTTTGCCCCAAAATAAGGAAAATTTCTGACTTATTACCCTGAAATAAGTGAAAATTCTTCAATTTTACCCCAAAATAATGGAAATTTCTGCCTTTTTGCCCTCAAATAAGGGGAATTTCTGACTTTTTGCACCCGAAAAACGGAGATTTTCTGTCTTTTTGCCCCAAAATAAGGAAAATTTCAGCCTTTTTGCCCAAAAATTATGAGAATTTCTGCAATTTTTCTTCAAAATACGGAAAATTTCTGCTTTTTAGCCCCAAAAAAAGGCAATTTCTGCATTTTCCCCAAAATAAGAAGAATTTCTGCCATTTGCCCCAAAATAAGGGGAATTTCTGCATTTTTGCCCCAAAATTAGGGGAATTTCTGCAATTTTGCTCCAAAATACGGGGAATTTCTGCCTTTTTGCCTGAAAATAAAGGGATTGTATACATTTTTGCCATGAAAAAGGGAAATTTCTTCACTTTTGCCCCAAAATAAGGGGATTTTCCGCCTTTTTGACTCAAAATAAGTGCAATTTCTGCCTTTTCCCCCAAAATAAATGGAATTTCTGTCTTTATGCCCCAAAATAAGGGGAATTTCTGACTTTTTGCCCTGAAATAAGTGAAGTTCTAAAATTTTTCCCCAAAATAAGGGAAATGTCTGCTTTTTCCCCCAAATAAGGGGAATTTCTGCCTTTTTGCCCCCAAATAAGGGGAATTTCAGCCTTTTTTCCTCAAATTAAGGGGAGTTTCTGCCTTTTGCCCCAAAATATGGAGAATTTCTCCTTTTGCCCCAAAATAAGAAAAATTTCTGCAATTTTGTAACAAAATAAATGAAATTTCTGCCTTTTTTGCTCCAAAATAAAAGAAATTTCTGCCTTTTTTCCCTGAAATAAGTGAAATTTCTGCAATTTTGCCCCAAATTAAGGGAAATTTCTGCAATTTTGCCCCAAAGTAAAGGAAATTTCTGCAATTTTGCCCCAAATAAGAGGAATTTCTGATTTTTTTGCAGCCAAAAAAAGGAGATTTTCTGTCTTTTTGCCCCCAAATAAGGAGTATTTCAGCCTTTTTGCCCGAAAATTATGAGAATTTCTGCAATTTTTCTTCCAAATACGGAAAATTTTTGCCTTTTATCTCCAAAATAAAGGGAATTTCTGCAATTTCCCCAAATATTAGGGGAATTTCTGCATTTTACCTCTAAATAATGGGAATTTCTGCATTTTACCTCAAAATAAGAAGAATTTCTGACTTTTACCTCAAATTATGGGGAATTTCTGCATTTTTGTTCCAAAATAAAGAAAATTTCTTCAATTTTGTACCATAATAAAAGAAATTTCTACTCTTTGCCCCGAAATAAGGGGAATTTCTGACTTTTTACCCTGAAATAAATGAAATTTGTGCAATTTTGCCCGAAAATAAGGAAATTTTGTGCCTTTTTGCCCCAAAATAATGGGAATTTCTGCCTTTAGCCCAAAAAATGGGAAATTTCAGCATTTTACCTCAAAATAAGGGGAATTTCTGCCTTTTTGCCCTGAAATATATGAAATTTCTGCAATTTTACCCCAAAATAAGGTGAATTTCTGCCTTTTTGCCCCAAAATAATGGGAATTTCTGCCTTTTTGCCTCAAAATAAGAATAATTTTTGCTTTTTTTCTGAAATAAGTGAAATTTCTGCAATTTTGCCCTAAAATAAGAGAAATTTCTGCAATTTTTCCCCATAATAAAGAAAATTTCTGCAATTTTGCCGCAAAATAAGGGGAATTTCTGTTTTTTGACCCCAAATAAAGCAAATTTCTGCAATTTTGCCCCAAAATAGAGGAATTTCTGTTTTTTGCCCCCAAATAAGGGAAATTTCTGCAATTTTGCCCTAAAATAAGGGAAATTTCTGCTATTTTCCCCAAAATAAGGGGAATTTCTGCCTTTTTGCCACAAAATAAAGAAAATTACTGCATGTTTTACGCCAAAATTAGGTGAATTTTTGCAATTTTGCTCCAAAATACGAGGATTTTCTGCCTTTTTCGCCGAAAATAAGGGGAATTTCTGCCATCTTGCCGCGAAATAAGTGAAATTTCTGCAGTTTTACATCAAAATAAGGGGAATTTCTGCCTTTTTGCCCCAAAATTAGGAGAATTTCTGCCATTTTGCTCCTAAATACGGGGAATTTCTGCCTTTTTGCCCGAAAATAAAGGGAATGTATAAATTTTTGCCATGAAAAAGGATATTTCTTCACTCTTGCCCCAAAATAAGTGGATTTTCTGCCTTTTTGACTCAAAATAAGTGCAATTTCTGCCTTTTCCCCAAAAATAAACGGAATTTCTGACTTTTTGTTCCAAAATAATGGGAATTTCTGACTTTTTGCCCTGAAATAAGTGAAATTTCTAAAATTTTTCCCCAAAATAAGGGAAATGTCTGCTTTTTGCCCCAAAATAAGGGGAATTTCTGCCTTTTTGCCCCCAAATAAGGGGAATTTCAGCCTTTTTTTCCTCAAAATAAGGGGAATTTCTGCCTTTTGCCCCAAAATATGGGGAATTTCTACCTTTTTGCCCCAAAATAAGAAAAATTTCTGCAATTTTGTACCAAAATAAAAAAAATTCTGCCTTTTTTGCTCCAAAATAAGAGAAATTTCTGACTTTTTTCCTTGAAATAAGTGAAATTTCTGCAATTTTGCCCCAGAATAAAAGAAATTTCTGCAATTTTGCCCCAAAGTAAAGGAAATTTCTGCAATTTTGCCCCAAATAAGCGGAATTTCTGACTTTTTGCACCCGAAAAAAGGAGATTTTCTGTCTTTTTGCCCCAAAATAAGGAGAATTTCAGACTTTTTGCCCGAAAATTATGAGAATTTCTGCAATTTTTCTTCAAAATACGGAAAATTTGTGCCTTTTAGCCCCAAAATAAAGGGAATTTCTGCATTTTCCCTAAATATCAGGGGAATTTCTGAATTTTACCTCTAAATAATGGGAATTTCTGCATTTTTCCTCAAAATAAAAAGAATTTCTGCCTTTTACCTCAAATTATGGGGAATTTCTGCTTTTTGTTCCGAAATAAAGAAAATTTCTTCAATTTTGTATCATAATAAAAGAAATTTCTAATTTTTACCCCGAAATAAGGGGAATTTCTGACTTTTTACCCTGAAATAAATGAAATTTGTGAAATTTTGCCCGAAAATAAGGGAAATTTGTGCCTTTTTGCCCCAAAATAATGGGAATTTCTGCCTTTAGACCCAAAAAATGGGAAATTTCAGCATTTTACCTCAAAATAAGTGGAATTTCTGCCTTTTTGCCCTGAAATATATGAAATTTCTGCAATTTTACCCCAAAATAAGTTGAATTTCTGCCTTTTTGCCCCAAAATAATAGGAATTTCTGCCTTTTTGCCTCAAAATAAGAAAAATTTTTGCTTTGTTTTCTGAAATAAGTGAAATTTCTGCAATTTTGCCCTAAAATAAGGGAAATTTCTGTAATTTTTCCACATAATAATGAAAATTTCTGGAATTTTGCCTTAAAATAAGGGGAATTTCTTTTTTTTGCCCCCAAATAAAGCAAATTTCTGCAATTTTGCCCCAAAATAAGAGGAATTTCTGTTTTTTGCCCCCAAATAAGGGAAATTTCTGCAATTTTACCCTAAAATAAGGGGAATTTCTGCCATTTGCCCCAAAATAAGGGGAATTTCTGCCTTTTTGCCACAAAATAAAAAAATTACTTCATGTTTTACGCCAAAATTAGGTGAATTTCCGCAATTTTGCTCCAAAATATGATGATTTTCTACCTTTTTCGCCGAAAATAAGGGGAATTTCTGCCATCTTGCCGCGAAATAAGTGAAATTTCTGCAGTTTTACATCAAAATAAAGGGAATTTCTGCCTTTTTGCCCCAAAATTAGAGGAATTTCTGCAATTTTGCTCCAAAATACGGGGAATTTCTGCCTTTTTGCCCGAAAATAAAGGGATTGTATACAGTTTTGCCATGAAAAAGGGAAATTTCTTCACTTTTGCCCCAAAATAAGGGGATTTCCGCCTCTTTGACTAAAAACAAGTGCAATTTCTGCCTTTTCCCCAAAAATAAATGGAATTTGTGTCTTTTTGCCCCAAAATAAGGGGAATTTCTGACTTTTTGCCCTGAAATAAGTGAAATTTCTAAAATTTTTCCCCAAAATAAGGGAAATGTCTGCTTTTTGCCCCAAAATAAGGGGATTTTCTGCCTTTTTGCCCCCAAATAAGGGGAATTTCAGCCTTTTTTCCTCAAAATAAGGGGAGTTTCTGCCTTTTGCCCCAAAATATGGGGAATTTCTCCCTTTTTGCCCCAAAATAAGAAAAATTTCTGCAATTTTGTAACAAAATAGAAGAAATTTCTGCCTTTTTTGCTTCAAAATAAGAGAAATTTCTGCCTTTTTTCCCTGAAATAAGTGAAATTTCTGCAATTTTGCCCCAAATTAAGGAAAATTTCTGCAATTTTGCCCCAAAATAAAGGAAATTTCTGCAATTTTTCCCCAAATAAGGGGAATTTCTGACGTTTGGCTACCAAAAATAGCAGATTTTCTGTCTTTTTGCCCAAAAATAAGGAGTATTTCAGCCTTTTTGCCCGAAAATTATGAGAATTTCTGCAATTTTTCTTCAAAATATGGAAAATTTTTGCCTTTTATTCCCAAAATAAAGGGAATTTCTGCATTTTTCTCAAATATTAGGGGAATTTCTGCATTTTACCTCTAAATAATGGGAATTTCTGCATTTTACCTCAAAATAAGAAGAATTTCTGCCTTTTACCTCAAAATATGGGGAATTTCTGCCTTTTTGTTCCAAAATAAAGAAAATTTCTTCAATTTTGAACCATAATAAAAGAAATTTCTACTTTTTGCCCCGAAATAAGGGGAATTTCTGACTTTTTACCCTGAAATAAATGAAATTTGTGCAATTTTGCCCGAAAATAAGGGAAATTTGTGCCTTTTTGCCCCAAAATAATGGGAATTCCTGCCTTTAGCCCCAAAAAATGGGAAATTTCAGCATTTTACCTCAAAATAAGGGGAATTTCTGCCTTTTTGCCCTGAAATATATGAAATTTCTGCAATTTTACCCCAAAATAAGGTGAATTTTTGCCTTTTTGCCCCAAAATAATAGAAATTTCTGCCTTTTTTCCTCAAAATAAGAAAAATTTTTGCTTTTTTTTCTGAAATAAGTGAAATTTCTGCAATTTTGCCCTAAAATAAGGGAAATTTCCGCAATTTTTCCTCATAATAAAGAAAATTTCTGCAATTTTGCCGCAAAATAAGGGGAATTTGTATTTTTTGCCCCCAAATAAAGCAAATTTCTGCAATTTTGCCCCAAAATAAGGGGAATTTCTGTTTTTTGCCCCCAAATAAGGGAAATTTCTGCAATTTTGCCCTAAAATAAGGGGAATTTCTGCCATTTGCCCCAAAATAAGGGGAATTTCTGCCTTTTTGCCACAAAATAAAGAAAATTACTGCATGTTTTACGCCAAAATTAGGTGAATTTCTGCAATTTTGTTCCAAAATACGAGGATTTTCTGCCTTTTTCGTCGAAAATAAGGGGAATTTCTGCCATTTTGCCGTGAAATAAGTGAAATATCTGCAGTTTTAACCCAAAATAAGGAAAATTTCTGCCTTTTAGCCCCAAGATTAGTAGAATTTCTGCAATTTTGCTCCAAAATACGGGGAAT
Source organism: Micromys minutus (assembly GCF_963924665.1). Lineage (NCBI taxonomy): Eukaryota > Metazoa > Chordata > Mammalia > Rodentia > Muridae > Micromys > Micromys minutus. The sequence goes on along the minus strand of NW_027667928.1, from coordinate 2,089,890 downwards.
TTCTGCCTTTTTGCCCAAAAATATAGGGACTGTATACCTTTTTGCCATAAAAAAGGGAAATTTCTTCACTTTTGCCCCAAAATAAGGGGATTTTCCGCCTTTTTGACTCAAAATAAGTGCAATTTCAGCCTTTTCCCCAAAAATAAATGGAATTTCTGTCTTTTTGTTCCAAAATAAGAGGAATTTCTGACTTTTTGCCCTGAAATAAGTGAAATTTCTAAAATTTTTCCCCAAAATAAAGGAAATGTCTGCTTTTTGCCCCAAAATAAGGGGAATTTCAGCATTTTTTCCTCAAAATAAAGGGAATTTCTGCCTTTTGCCCCAAAATATGGGAAATTTCTGCCTTTTTGCCCCAAAATAAGAAACATTTCTGCAATTTTGTACCAAAATAGAAGAAATTTCTGCCTTTTTGGCCCCAAAAAGAGAAATTTCTGCCTTTTTTCCCTGAAATAAGTAAAATTTCTGCAATTTTGCCTAAAAATAAGGGAAATTTCTGCAATTTTGCCCCAAAGTAAAGGAAATTTCTTCAATTTTGCCCCAAATAAGGGGAATTTCTGCCTTTTTGCGCCAAAATTAGGGGAATTTCTGCAATTTTGCTCCAAAATACCTGGAATTTCTGCCTTTTTGCCCAAAAATAAAGGGAATGTATACATTTTTCCTATAAAAAAGGGAAATTTCTATATTTTGCCCCAAAATAGCGCATTTTCCGCCTTTTTGACACAAAATAAGTGCAATTTCTGCCTTTTTCCCAAAAATAAACGGAATTTCTGTCTTTTTGCCCCAAAATAACGGGAATTTCTGACTTTTTGCCCTGAAATAAGTGAAATTTCTAAAATTTTTCCCCAAAATAAGGAAAATGTCTGCTTTTTGCCCAAAATAAAAGGAATTTCTGCCTGTTTGCCCCAAAATAGGGGGAATTTCAGCCTTTTTTCCTCAAAATAAGGGGAATTTCTGCATTTTGCCCCAAAATATGGGGAATTTCTGTCTTTTTGCCCCAAAATAAGAAAAATTTCTGCAATTTTGTACCGAAAAAAAAGAAATTTCTGCGTTTTTGCCCCCAAAAAAGAGAAATTTCTGCCTTTTTTCCCTGAAATAAGTGAAATATCTGCAATTTTGCCCCAAAATAAGGGAAATTTCTGCAATTTTGCCCCAAAATAAGGGAAATTTCGGCAATTTTGCCCCAAAGTAAAGGAAATTTCTGAAATTTTGCCCCAAAATAAGGGGAATTTCAGCCTTTTTTCCTTAAAATAAGGGGAATTTCTGCCTTTTGACCCAAAATATGGGGAATTTCTGCCTTTTTGCACCGAAAAAAAGGAGATTTTCTGTCTTTTTGTCCCAAAATAAGGAGAATTTTAGCCATTTGCCTGAAAATTAGGAGAATTTCTGCAATTTTTCTTCAAAATACAGAAAATTTCTTCCTCTTAGCCCCAAAATAAAGGGAATTTCTGCATTTTCCCACAATATTAGGGGAATTTCTGTATTTTACCTCTAAATAAAAGAAATTTCTGCATTTTACCTCAAAATATGAAGAATTTCTGACTTTTACCCTAAAATATGGGGAATTTCTGCTTTTTGTTCCAAAATAAAGCAAATTTCTTCAATTTTGTACCATAATAAAAGAAATTTCTACTTTTTGCCCCGAAATAAGGGGAATTTCTGAATTTTACCCTGAAATAAATGAAATTTGTGTAATTTTGCCCGAATATAAAGAGATATTTGTGCCTTTTCGCTCCAAAATAATGTCAATTTCTGCCTTTGGCCCCCAAAAATGGGAAATTTCAGGATTTTACCTCAAAATAAAGGGATTTCTGCCTTTTTGCCCTGAAATATATGAAATTTCTGCAATTTTACCCCCAAATAAGGTGAATTTCTGCCTTTTTGCCCCAAAATCATGAAAATTTCTACCTTTTTGCCACAAAATAAAAATCTTTGATTTTTTTTCTGAAATAAGTGAAATTTCTGCAATTTTGCCCTAAAATAAGGGAAATTTCTGCAATTTTTCCCCATAATAAAGAAAATTTCTGCAATTTTGCCGCAAAATAAGAGAATTTCTGTTCTTTGCCCCCAAATAAAGCAAATTTCTGCAATTTTGCCCCAAAATAAGGGGAATTTCTGTTTTTTGCCCCCAAATAAGGGGAATTTCAGCCTTTTTTCCTCAAAATAAGGGGAGTTTCTGCCTTTTGCCCCAAAATATGGGGAATTTCTCCCTTTTTGCCCCAAAATAAGAAAAATTTCTGCAATTTTGTAACAAAATAGAAGAAATTTCTGCCTTTTTTGCTTCAAAATAAGAGAAATTTCTGCCTTTTTTCCCTGAAATAAGTGAAATTTCTGCAATTTTGCCCCAAATTAAGGAAAATTTCTGCAATTTTGCCCCAAAATAAAGGAAATTTCTGCAATTTTTCCCCAAATAAGGGGAATTTCTGACGTTTGGCTACCAAAAATAGCAGATTTTCTGTCTTTTTGCCCAAAAATAAGGAGTATTTCAGCCTTTTTGCCCGAAAATTATGAGAATTTCTGCAATTTTTCTTCAAAATATGGAAAATTTTTGCCTTTTATTCCCAAAATAAAGGGAATTTCTGCATTTTTCTCAAATATTAGGGGAATTTCTGCATTTTACCTCTAAATAATGGGAATTTCTGCATTTTACCTCAAAATAAGAAGAATTTCTGCCTTTTACCTCAAAATATGGGGAATTTCTGCCTTTTTGTTCCAAAATAAAGAAAATTTCTTCAATTTTGAACCATAATAAAAGAAATTTCTACTTTTTGCCCCGAAATAAGGGGAATTTCTGACTTTTTACCCTGAAATAAATGAAATTTGTGCAATTTTGCCCGAAAATAAGGGAAATTTGTGCCTTTTTGCCCCAAAATAATGGGAATTCCTGCCTTTAGCCCCAAAAAATGGGAAATTTCAGCATTTTACCTCAAAATAAGGGGAATTTCTGCCTTTTTGCCCTGAAATATATGAAATTTCTGCAATTTTACCCCAAAATAAGGTGAATTTTTGCCTTTTTGCCCCAAAATAATAGAAATTTCTGCCTTTTTTCCTCAAAATAAGAAAAATTTTTGCTTTTTTTTCTGAAATAAGTGAAATTTCTGCAATTTTGCCCTAAAATAAGGGAAATTTCCGCAATTTTTCCTCATAATAAAGAAAATTTCTGCAATTTTGCCGCAAAATAAGGGGAATTTGTATTTTTTGCCCCCAAATAAAGCAAATTTCTGCAATTTTGCCCCAAAATAAGGGGAATTTCTGTTTTTTGCCCCCAAATAAGGGAAATTTCTGCAATTTTGCCCTAAAATAAGGGGAATTTCTGCCATTTGCCCCAAAATAAGGGGAATTTCTGCCTTTTTGCCACAAAATAAAGAAAATTACTGCATGTTTTACGCCAAAATTAGGTGAATTTCTGCAATTTTGTTCCAAAATACGAGGATTTTCTGCCTTTTTCGTCGAAAATAAGGGGAATTTCTGCCATTTTGCCGTGAAATAAGTGAAATATCTGCAGTTTTAACCCAAAATAAGGAAAATTTCTGCCTTTTAGCCCCAAGATTAGTAGAATTTCTGCAATTTTGCTCCAAAATACGGGGAATTTCTGCCTTTTTGCCCAAAAATATAGGGACTGTATACCTTTTTGCCATAAAAAAGGGAAATTTCTTCACTTTTGCCCCAAAATAAGGGGATTTTCCGCCTTTTTGACTCAAAATAAGTGCAATTTCAGCCTTTTCCCCAAAAATAAATGGAATTTCTGTCTTTTTGTTCCAAAATAAGAGGAATTTCTGACTTTTTGCCCTGAAATAAGTGAAATTTCTAAAATTTTTCCCCAAAATAAAGGAAATGTCTGCTTTTTGCCCCAAAATAAGGGGAATTTCAGCATTTTTTCCTCAAAATAAAGGGAATTTCTGCCTTTTGCCCCAAAATATGGGAAATTTCTGCCTTTTTGCCCCAAAATAAGAAACATTTCTGCAATTTTGTACCAAAATAGAAGAAATTTCTGCCTTTTTGGCCCCAAAAAGAGAAATTTCTGCCTTTTTTCCCTGAAATAAGTAAAATTTCTGCAATTTTGCCTAAAAATAAGGGAAATTTCTGCAATTTTGCCCCAAAGTAAAGGAAATTTCTTCAATTTTGCCCCAAATAAGGGGAATTTCTGCCTTTTTGCGCCAAAATTAGGGGAATTTCTGCAATTTTGCTCCAAAATACCTGGAATTTCTGCCTTTTTGCCCAAAAATAAAGGGAATGTATACATTTTTCCTATAAAAAAGGGAAATTTCTATATTTTGCCCCAAAATAGCGCATTTTCCGCCTTTTTGACACAAAATAAGTGCAATTTCTGCCTTTTTCCCAAAAATAAACGGAATTTCTGTCTTTTTGCCCCAAAATAACGGGAATTTCTGACTTTTTGCCCTGAAATAAGTGAAATTTCTAAAATTTTTCCCCAAAATAAGGAAAATGTCTGCTTTTTGCCCAAAATAAAAGGAATTTCTGCCTGTTTGCCCCAAAATAGGGGGAATTTCAGCCTTTTTTCCTCAAAATAAGGGGAATTTCTGCATTTTGCCCCAAAATATGGGGAATTTCTGTCTTTTTGCCCCAAAATAAGAAAAATTTCTGCAATTTTGTACCGAAAAAAAAGAAATTTCTGCGTTTTTGCCCCCAAAAAAGAGAAATTTCTGCCTTTTTTCCCTGAAATAAGTGAAATATCTGCAATTTTGCCCCAAAATAAGGGAAATTTCTGCAATTTTGCCCCAAAATAAGGGAAATTTCGGCAATTTTGCCCCAAAGTAAAGGAAATTTCTGAAATTTTGCCCCAAAATAAGGGGAATTTCAGCCTTTTTTCCTTAAAATAAGGGGAATTTCTGCCTTTTGACCCAAAATATGGGGAATTTCTGCCTTTTTGCACCGAAAAAAAGGAGATTTTCTGTCTTTTTGTCCCAAAATAAGGAGAATTTTAGCCATTTGCCTGAAAATTAGGAGAATTTCTGCAATTTTTCTTCAAAATACAGAAAATTTCTTCCTCTTAGCCCCAAAATAAAGGGAATTTCTGCATTTTCCCACAATATTAGGGGAATTTCTGTATTTTACCTCTAAATAAAAGAAATTTCTGCATTTTACCTCAAAATATGAAGAATTTCTGACTTTTACCCTAAAATATGGGGAATTTCTGCTTTTTGTTCCAAAATAAAGCAAATTTCTTCAATTTTGTACCATAATAAAAGAAATTTCTACTTTTTGCCCCGAAATAAGGGGAATTTCTGAATTTTACCCTGAAATAAATGAAATTTGTGTAATTTTGCCCGAATATAAAGAGATATTTGTGCCTTTTCGCTCCAAAATAATGTCAATTTCTGCCTTTGGCCCCCAAAAATGGGAAATTTCAGGATTTTACCTCAAAATAAAGGGATTTCTGCCTTTTTGCCCTGAAATATATGAAATTTCTGCAATTTTACCCCCAAATAAGGTGAATTTCTGCCTTTTTGCCCCAAAATCATGAAAATTTCTACCTTTTTGCCACAAAATAAAAATCTTTGATTTTTTTTCTGAAATAAGTGAAATTTCTGCAATTTTGCCCTAAAATAAGGGAAATTTCTGCAATTTTTCCCCATAATAAAGAAAATTTCTGCAATTTTGCCGCAAAATAAGAGAATTTCTGTTCTTTGCCCCCAAATAAAGCAAATTTCTGCAATTTTGCCCCAAAATAAGGGGAATTTCTGTTTTTTGCCCCCAAATAAGGGAAATTTCTGCAATTTTGCCCTAAAATAAGCGGAATTTCTGCCATTTGCCCCAAAATAAGGGGAATTTCTGAATTTTTGCCACAAAATAAAGAAAATTACTGCATTTTTTACGCCAAAATTAGGTGAGTTTCTGCAATTTTGCTCCAAAATAAGAGGATTTTCTGCTTTTTTCGCCGAAAATAAGGGAAATTTCTGCCATTTTGCCGTGAAATAAGTGAAATTTCTGCAGTTTTACCCCAAAATAAAAGAAATTTCTGCCTTTTAGCCCCAAAATTAGGGGAATTTCTGAAATTTTGCTCCAACATATGGGGAATTTCTGCCTTTTTGCACGAAAATAAAGGGAATGTATACCTTTTTGCCATAAAAAAGGGAAATTTCTTCACTTTTGCCCCAAAAAAGGGGATTTTCCGCCTTTTTGACTCAAAATAAGTGCAATTTATGCCTTTTCCCCAAAAATAAACGGAATTTCTGTCTTTTTGCCCCAAATAAGGGGAATTTCTGAGTTTTTGCCCTGAAATAAGTGAAATTTCTAAAATTTTTCCCCAAAATAAGGGAAATGTCTGCTTTTTGCCCCAAAAAAGGGGAATTTCTGCCTTTTTGCCCCAAAATAGATGGAATTTCCGCCTTTTTTTCTCAAAATAAGGGGAATTTCTGCCTTTTGCCCCCAAATATGGGGAATTTCTTTCTTCTTGCCCCAAAATAAGAAAAATTTCTGCAATTTTGTACCAAAATAAAAGAAATTTCTGCCATTTTGCCCCAAAATAAGAGAAATTGCTGCTTTTTTTCCCTGAAATAAGTGAAATTTCTGCAATTTTCCACCAAATAAGGGAAATTTCTGCAATTTTGCCCCAAAATAAGGGAAATTTCTGCAATTTTGCCCCAAAGTATAGGAAATTTCTGCAATTTTGCCCCAAAATAAGGGGAATTTCAGCCTTTTTTCCTTAAACTAAGGGGAATTTCTGCCTTTTGACCCAAAATATGGGGAATTTCTGCCTTTTTGCACCCGAAAAAAGGAGATTATCTGTCTTTTTGCCCCAAAATAAAGAGAATTTCAGCCATTTGCCAGAAAATTATGAGAATTTCTGCAATTTTTCTTCAAAATACGGAAAATTTCTTCCTTTTAGCCCCAAAATAAAGGGAATTTCTGCATTTTCCCACAATATTAGGGAAATTTCTGTATTTTACCTCTAAATAAAAGAAATTTCTGCATTTTACCTCAAAATAAGAAGAATTTCTGACTTTTACCCCAAAATATGGGGAATTTCTGCCTTTTTGTTCTAAAATAAAGAAAATTTCTTCAATTTTGTACCATAATAAAAGAAATTTCTCCTTTTTGCCCCAAAATAAGGGGAATTTCTGACTTTTTACCATGAAATAAATGAAATTTCTGCAATTTTGTCTGAAAATAAGGGAAATTTGTGCCTTTATGCCCCAAAATAAGGGGATTTTCTGACTTTTGCCCCAAAATATGGGGAATTTCAGCATTTTACCTCAAAATAAGGGGAATTTCTGGCTTTTTGCCCCAAAATAATGGGAATTTCTGCATTTTTGCCCCAAAATTAGAAAAATTTTTGTTTTTTTCCTGAAATAAGTGAAATTTCTGCAATTTTGCCCTAAAATTAGGGAAATATCTGCAATTTTTCCCCATAATAAAGCAAATTTCTGCAATTTTGCCGCAAAATAAGAAGAATTTCTGTTTTTGCCCCCAAATAAGGGAAATTTCTGCAATTTTGCCCTAAAATAATGGGAATTTCTGACATTTGCCCCAAAATAAGGGGAATTTCTGCCTTTTTGCTCCAAAATACGAGGATTTTCTGCCTTTTTCGCCAAAAATAAGGGGAATTTCTTCCATTTTGCCGCGAAATAATAGAAAGTTCTGCAGTTTTACCCCAAAATAAGGGGAATTTCTTTTTTTTTGATCAAAAATTAGGGGAATTAATGCAATTTTACTCCAAAATAGGGGTCATGTCTGCATTTTTGCCGGAAATTAAATGGAATTTCTGCCTTTTTGTCCGGAAATAAGTGAAACTTTTGCAATTATAGCCAAAAATTAGGGATTCCATTTTTGCTCCAAAATAAGAGAAATTTCTGCCATTTTGCACTGAAATATTTGAAATTTCTGCAATTTTACCCAAAAATAAGGGGAATTTCTGCCTTTTTGCCCCAAAATATAAGGAATTTCTGCCTTTTTGCCCCAAAATAAAGAAAATTTCTGCAATTTTGCCCCAAAATAAGGGGAATTTTTTCCTTTTTACTCCAAAATAAAGGGAATTTCAGCCTTTTTACCTGAAAATAAGTGAATTTCCTGCAATTTTGCCCCAAATAAGGGAAATTTCTTCAATTTTGCCCCAAAATAAGGTAAATTCCTGCAATTTTGCCCCAAAATAAGTGGAATTTCTGAGTTTTGCCCCCAAAAAAGGAGAATTTTTGCCTTTTTGCCCCAAAATTATGGGAATTTCTGCAATTTTGCTCCAAAATACGGGGAATTTCTGCCTTTTTACTCAAAAATAAGGGGAATGCATAACTTTTTGCCATAAAAAAGGGAAATTTCTTCATTTTTGCTCCAAAATAAGGGGAATTTCTGCCTTAATGCCTCTAAATAAGTGGAATTTCTGTCTTTTTCCCCCAAAACAAAGAGAATTTCTGTCTTTTTTGCCCCAAAATAAGGGAAATTTCTGACTTATTCCCCTGAAATAAGTGAAATTTCTGCAATTTTGCCCCAAAATAAGGGAAATTTCTGCCTTTTTGCCCCCAAATAAAGGGAATTTCAGCCTTTTTCCTCAAAATAAGGGAAATTTCTGCATTTTGCCACAAAATATTAGGAATTTCTGCCTTTTTGCCCCAAAATAAGGAAAATTTCTGCAATTTTGCCCCAAAATAAGGGGAATTTTTTCCTTTTTACTCCAAAATAAAGGGAATTTCAGCCTTTTTACCTGAAAATAAGTGAATTTCCTGCAATTTTGCCCCAAATAAGGGAAATTTCTTCAATTTTGCCCCAAAATAAGGTAAATTCCTGCAATTTTGCCCCAAAATAAGTGGAATTTCTGAGTTTTGCCCCCAAAAAAGGAGAATTTTTGCCTTTTTGCCCCAAAATTATGGGAATTTCTGCAATTTTGCTCCAAAATACGGGGAATTTCTGCCTTTTTACTCAAAAATAAGGGGAATGCATACCTTTTTGCCATAAAAAAGGGAAATTTCTTCATTTTTGCTCCAAAATAAGGGGAATTTCTGCCTTAATGCCTCTAAATAAGTGGAATTTCTGTCTTTTTCCCCCAAAACAAAGAGAATTTCTGTCTTTTTTGCCCCAAAATAAGGGAAATTTCTGACTTATTACCCTGAAATAAGTGAAATTTCTGCAATTTTGCCCCAAAATATGGGAAATTTCTGCCTTTTTGCCCCCAAATAAAGGGAATTTCAGCCTTTTTCCTCAAAATAAAAGGAATATCTGCATTTTGCCACAAAATATTAGGAATTTCTGCCTTTTTGCCCCAAAATAAGGAAAGTTTCTGCCTTTTTTCCCTGAAATAAGTGAAATTTCTTCAATTTTGCCCCAAAATAAGTGAAATTTCTGAGTTTTGCCCCAAAATAAGAAGAATTTCTGTGTTTTTGCCTGAACATATAGGGATTTTCTGGCTTTTTGCCCCACAATTAGGAGATTTTCTGCAATTGTGCTCCAAAATATGAGGAATTTTTGCTTTTTTGCCCGAAAATAAGGGGAATGTATACCTTTTGCCACAAAAAAGAAAAATTTCTTCATTTTTGCCCCAAAATAAGAGGAATTTCTTTCTTCTTACCTCAAAATAAGTGAAATGTCTGCCTTTTTACCCAAAAATAAATGTCATTTCTGTCTTTTTGCCCCAAAATAAAAGGAATTTTTGAATTTTGCCCTGAAATAAGTGAAATTTCTGCAATTTTGCCCCAAAATAAGGGAAATTTCTGCCTTTTGCCACAAAATAAAGGGAATTTCTGTCTTTTTGCCCCAACATAAGGGGAATTTCAGCATTTTACCACATAATAAGGGGAATCTCTGCATTATCGCCCCAAAATATGGGGAATTTCTGCATTTTTGCCCCAAAATAAAGAAAATTTCTACAATTTTGTACCAAAATAAAAGAAATTTCTGCCTTATTGCCCCAAAATAAGAGAAATTTCTGAGTTTTTTTCTCTGAAATAAGTGAAATTTCCGCAATTTTGCCCCAAAATAAGGGAAATTTCTGCAATTTTTTTCCATAATAAGGGAAATTTTTGCAATTTTGCCCCAAAATAAGGGGAATTTCTGTTTTTTGCCCCCAAATAAGGGAAATTTTTGCAATTATATCCCAAAATAAGGGGAATTTTTGCCTTTTTGCCACAAAATAAGAAATATTTCTGCAAGTCTGTAAAAAGATAGATAAAATTTCTAAAATTTTGCCCCAAAATAAGGGAAATTTCTGATTTTTGCCCCAAAATAAGGAGAATTTTTATATTTTTGCCCCAAAATAAAGGGAATTTTTGCCTTTTTGCCCCAAAATTAGGGGAGTTTCTGCAATTTGCTTCAAAATACAGGGAATTTCTTCCTCTTTTCCTGAAAATAAGGGGAACTTCTGCCTTTTTGCCCCAGATAAAAAGAATTTCTGCATTTTTGCCCCAATATTAGGGGAATTTCTTCAATTTTGCTCCAAAATACGGAAAAATTCTGCCTTTTTACTCAAAATTAAAAGGATTTTCTGCCTTTTTGCTCCCAAATAAGGGAAATTTCTGCAATTTTATCCCAAAATAAAGGGAATTTCTGCCTTTTTGCCCCAAAATAAGGGGAATTTCTGCCTTTTTGCCCTGAAATATGTGAAATTTCTGCAATTTTACCCCAAAATAAGGTGAATTTCTGCCTTTTTGCCCATAAAATAATAGAAATTTCTGCCTTTTTGCCCCAAAATAAGAAAAATTATTGCTTTTTTCTCTGAAATAAGTGAAATTTCTGCAATTTTGCCCTAAAATAAGAAAAGTTTCTGCAATTTTTTTCCATAATAAAGGAAATTCCTGCAATTTTGCCCCAAAATAAGGGGAATTTCTTTTTTTTGCCTCCAAATAAGGGAAATTTCTTCAATTTTGCCCTAAAATAAAAAGAATTTCTGCCTTTTGCCCCAAAATAAGGAGAATTTCTGCCTTTTTGCCCCAAAATAAGAAAATTACTGTATTTTTTACCGCAAAATTAGGTGAATTTTTGCAATTTTGCTCCAAAATACAGGGATTTTCTTCCTTTTTCGCCGAAAATAAAGGGAATTTCTGCCATTTTGCAGCGAAATAAGTGAAATTTCTGTAGTTTTACCCCAAAATAAGGAAAATTTCTGCCTTTTTGCCCAAAAATTAGGGGAATTTTTACAATTCTGCTCCAAAATACGGGGAATTTCTGCCTTTTGGCCCGAAAATAAAGGGAATGTAATCCTTTTTGCCATAAAAAAAGGAAATTTCTTCATTTTTACCCCAAAATAAGGGGATTTTTCACCTTTTTGACTCAAAATAAGTGCAATTTCTGCCTTTTCCCCAAAAATAAACGAAATTTCTGTCTTTTTGCCCAAAAATAAGGGGAATTTCTGACTTTTTGCCCCAAAATTAGGGGAATTTCAGCCTTTTTACCTAAAAATAAAAGGAATTTCTGCCTTTTTGCCCCCAAAATAAACAGAATTTCTGCATTTTTGCACCAATATTACGGGAATTTTTGCAATTTTGCTCCAAAATATGGGTCATTTCTGCCTTTTTGCCCAAAATTAAGTGGAATTTCTGCCTTTTTGTCCGAAATAAGTGAAATTTCTGCAATTTTAGCCAAAAATTAGGGATTTCATCTTTTTTTCCCCAAAATAAGGGAAATTTCTGCCATTTTGCTCTGAAATTTTGAAATTTCTGCAATTTTACCCCAAAATAAGGGGAATTTCTGCCGTTTTGCCCCAAATAAGGGGAATTTCATCTTTATTACCTTAAAATAAGGGGAATTTCTGCTTTTTTGCCCCAAAATATAAGGAATTACTGCCTTTTTGCCCCAAAAAGAGGAAAATTCTGCAATTTTGCCCTGAAAAGGAGAATTTCTCCCTTTTTGCCCCAAAATAAAGGAAATTTTAGCCTTTTTACCTGAAAATAAATGAAATTTCTGCAATTTTGCCCCAAATAAGGGAAATTTCTGATTTTTGCCCCAAAATAAGGAGAATATCTGTATTTTTGCTCCAAAATAAAGGGAATTTCTGCCTTTTTGCCCCCAAATCAGGGGAGTTTCTTCAATTTTGCTTCAAAATACAGGGAATTTCTTCTTCTTTTTCCGTAAATAAGGGGAACTTCTGCCTTTTTGCCCCAAATAAAGGAAATTTCTGCAATTTTGCCCCAATATTAGGGGAATTTCTGCAATTTTGCTCCAAAATATGGGGAATTACTGCCTTTTTACCCGAAATTAAGGGGATTTTCTGCCTTTTTGCTCCAAAATAAAGGGAATTTCTGCAATTTTATCCCAAAATAAGGGGAATTTCTGCCTTTTTGCCCCAAAATAAGGGGAATTTCTGCCTTTTTGCCTGAAATTAATTGCAATTTCTGCCTTTTAGTCCCAAAATAAGTGAAATTTCTTCAATTTTAGCCAAAAATAAGGGATTTCATCGTTTTGCCCCAAAATAAGGGGAATTTCTGCCATTTTGCCCTGAAATATTTGAAATTTCTGAAATTTTATTCCAAAATAAGGGGAATTTCTGCCTTTTTGCTTCAAATAAGGAGAATTTCAGCCTTATTACCTCAAAATAAAAGGAATTTCTGCCTCTTTGCCCCAAAATATAAGGAATTTCTGTCTTTTTGCCCCCAAAAAAGGAAATTTCAGCCTTTTTACCTGAAAATAAGTGAAATTTCTGCAATTTTGCCCCAAATAAGAGAAATTTCTGATTTTTGCCCCAAAATAAGGAGAATATCTGTATTTTTGCTCCAAAATAAAGGAAATTTCTGCATTTTGCCCCAAAATTTTGGGAGTTTCTGCAATTTTGCTTCAAAATACAGGGAATTTCTTCTTCTGTTCCCGAAAATAAGGAGAACTTCTGCCTTTTTCCCCAAATAAAGGGAATTTCTGCATTTTTGCCCCAATATTAGGGAAATCTCTGCAATTTGGCTCCAAAATATGGGGAATTTCTGCCTTTTTACCCGAAATTAAAAGGATTTTTTGCCTTTTTGCTCTCAAATAAAAGAAATTTCTGCAATTTTATCCCAAAATAAGGGGAATTTCTGCTTTTTTGCCCCAAAATAAGGGGAATTTCTGCCTTTTTGCCCGAAATTAAGTGGAATTTCTGCCTTTTTGTCCTGAAATAAGTGAAATTTCTTAAATTTTAGCCAAAAATTAGGGATTTCATCATTTTGCCCCAAAATAAGGGGAATTTCTGCAATTTTGCCCCAAAATAAATGAAATTTCTGCAATTTTGCCCCAAAATTAGGGAAATTTCTGGAATTTTACTCCAAAAAAAGTGGAATTTCTGAGTTTTGCCCCAAAATAAGGAGAATTTCTGTCTTTTTGCCCCAACATATAGGGAATTTCTGCATTTTGCCCCACAATTAGGGGAATTTCTGCAATTTTGCTCCAAAATACGGGGAATTTCTGCATTTTTGCTCAAAAATAAGGGGAATGCATACCTTTTTGCCAAAAAAAGGATAATTTCTTCCTTTTTGCTCCAAAATAAGAGGAATTTCTGCCTTTTTGCCTCTAAATAAGTGGAATTTCTGTCTTTACCCCCAAAACAAAGGGAATTTCTGTCTTTTTTGCTCCAAAATAAGGAAAATTTCTGACTTATGACCCTGAAATAAGTGAAATTTCTGCAATTTTGCCACAAAATAAGGGAAATTTCTGCAACTTTTCCTCATAATATGGGAAATTTCTGCAATTTTGCCCCCAAAAAATGGGAATTTCGGTTTTTTGCCCCCAAATAAGGGAAATTTCTGCAATTTTGCTCTATAATAAAGAGAATTTTTCCCTTTTGCCCCTAAAGAAGGAGAATTTCTGCCTTTTTGCCCCAAAATAAAGTAAATTACTGTATTTTTTACCCCCAAATTAGGTGAATGTCTGCAATTTTGCTCCAAAATACGGGGATTTTCTGCCTTTTTCGCCGAAAATAAGGGGAATTTCTGCCATTTTGCCGCTAAATAAGTGAAATTTCTGCAGTTTTACCCCAAAAAAGCGGAATTTCTGCCTTTTTGCACCAAAATAGGGGGAATTTTTGACTTTTTGCCTGAAAATAAGGGGAATTTCAGCCTTTTTACCTCAAAATAAGGGGAATTTCTGCCTTATTGCCCCAAAATATGGGGAATTTCTGCCTTTTAACCCCAAAATAAGAAAAATTTCTGCAATTTTGTACCAAAATAAAAGAAATTTCTGCCTTTTTGCCCCAAAATAAGAAAATTTCTGCCTCTTTTCTGAAATAAGTGAAATTTCTGCAATTTTGCCCCAAAATAAGGGAAATTTCTGCAATTTTGCCCCAATGTAAAGGAAATTTCTGCAATTTTGCCCCAAAATAAGGGGAATTTCTGACTTTTTGCTCCCGAAATAAGGAGATTTTCTGTATTTTGCCCCAAAATTATGAGAATTTCTGCAATTTTGCTTCAAAATGCGGTTAATTTCTGCCTTTTAGCCCCAAAATAAAGGGAATTTCTGCATTTTCCCCCAATATTTGGGGAATTTCTGCATTTTACCTCTAAATAAGGGGAATTTATGCATTTTACTGCAAAATAAGAAGAATTTCTGCCTTTTACCCCAAAATATGGGGAATTTCTGTTTTTTTGATCTAAAATAAGGAAAATTTCTTCAATTTTGTACCATAATAAAAGAAATTTCTGCTTTTTGCCCTAAAATAAATGAAATTTCTGCAATTTTGCCCAATATAAGGGAAATTTCTGCCTTTTTGCCCCCAAATAAGGGGAATTTCAGCCTTTTTACCTCAAAATAATAAGAATTTCTGAATTTTGGCACAAAATATTAGGAATTTCTACCTTTTTGCCCCAAAATAAGGAAAATTTCTGCCTTTGTTCCCTGAAATAAGTGAAATTTCTGCAATTTTGCCCCAAATTAAGTAAAATTTCTGCAATTTTGCCCCAAAATAAGAAAAATTTCTGGAATTTTGCCCCAAAATAAGTGGAATTTCTGAGTTATGCCCCAAAATAAGGAGAATTTCTGCCTTTTTGCCTTACAATTAGTGAAATTTCTGAAATTTTGCGCCAAAAAAAGGGGAATTTCTGCCTTTTGCCCCAAAATATGGGAAATTTCTGCCTTTTTCTCTGAAAATAAGAAGAATGCATACCTTTTTGCCATAAAAAAAGAAATTTCTTCATTTTGCTCCAAAATAAGGGAAAATTTTGCCTTTTTACCTTTAAATAAGTGGAATTTCTGTCTTTTTCCCCCAAAACAAAGAGAATTTCTGTCTTTTTTGCCCCAAAATAAAGAAAATTTCTGACTTATTACCCTGAAATAAGTGAAATTTCTGCAAATTTGCACCAAAAAATGGAAATTTCTGCCTTTTGCCACAAAATAAGGGCAATTTCAGACTTTTACCTCAAAATAAGGGAAGTTTCTGATTTTTGTACCAAAATATGGAGAATTTCTGCCTTTTTGCCCCAAAATAAGGAAAATTTCTGAAATTTTGCCCCCAAACAAGTGGAATTTCTGAGTTTTGCCCCAAAATAAGGAGAATTTCTGCCTTTTGCCCCACAATTAGAGGAATTTCTGCAATTTTGCTCCAAAATACAAGGAATTTCTGCCCTTTTGCCCGAAAATAAGGGGAATGCATACCTTTTTGCCATAGAAAAGCGAAATTTCCTCATTTTTACCCCCAATTAAGGGAAATTTCTGCCTTTTTGCCCTGAAATATGTGAAATTTCTGCAATTTTAGCCCAAAATAAGGTGAATTTCTGCCTTTTTGCCCCAAAATAATGGGAATTTCTGCCTTTTTGCCCCAAAATAAGAAAAATTTTTGCATTTTTTTATCTGAAATAAGTGAAATTTCTGCAATTTTGCCCTAAAATAAAGAAAATTTCTGCAATTTTTCCCCATAATAAGAAAAATTTCTGGAATTTTGCCCCAAAATAAAGGGAATTTCTGTTTTTTTGCCCCCAAGAAGGGAAATTTCTGCAATTTTGCTCTAATATAAGGAAAATTTCTGCTTTTTTGCCTCTAAATAAGTGGAATTTCTGGCTTTTTCCCCCAAAACAAAGGGAATTTCTGTCATTTTTGCCCCAAAATAAGGAAAATTTCTGACTTATTACCCTGAAATAAGTGAAACTTCTGCAATTTTGCCTCAATATAAGGGAAATTTCTGCCTTTTTGCCCCCAAATAAGGGGAAATTTAGCCTTTTTACCTCAAAATAAGGGGAATATCTGAATTTTGGCTAAAAATTTAGGAATTTCTGACTTTTTGCCCCAAAATAAAAAAATTTCTGCCTTTTTTCCCTGAAATAAGTGAAATTTCTGCAATTTTTCCCCAAAATAAGTAAAATTTCTGCAATTTTGCCCCAAAATAAGTGGAATTTCTTAGTTTTGCCCCAAAATAAGTGGAATTTCTGAGTTTTGCCCCAAAATAAGGAGAATTTCTGCCTTTTTGCCACACAATTAGTGAAATTTCTGCAATTTTGCCCCAAATTAAAGAAATTTCTGCTTTTTTGCCCTGAAATATGTGAAATTTCTGCAATTTTAGCCCAAAATAAGTTGAATTTCTGCCTTTTTGCCCCAAAATAATGGGAATTTCTGCCTTTTTGCCCCAAAATAAGTGGAATTTCTGAATTTTGCTCCAAAATAAGGAGAATTTCTTCCTTTTTGCCCCACAATATGGGGAATTTCTGCAATTTTGCTCCAAAATACAGGGAATTTCTCCCTTTTTGCCCGAAAATAAGGGGAATTCATACCTTTTTGACATAAAAAAGCGAAATTTCTTCATTTTTGCCCCAAATTAAGGGAAATTTCTGCTTTTTGCCCTGAAATATGTGAAATTTCTGCAATTTTAGCCCAAAATAAGGTGAATTTCTGCTTTTTTGCCCCAAAAAAATGGGAATTTCTGTCTTTTTGCCCCAAAATAAGAAAAATTTTTGCATTTTTTCTCTGGAATAAGTGAAATTTCTGCAATTTTGCCCTAACATAAAGGAAATTTCTGCAATTTTTCCCGATAATAAGGGAAATTTCTGGAATTTTGCCCCAAAATAAGAAGAATTTCTGTTTTTTTGCCCCTAAATAAGGGAAATTTTTGCAATTTTGCCCTAAAATAAGAGAAATTTCTGCCTTTTGCCCCAAAATATGGGAAATTTCTGCCTTCTGTCCGAAAATAAGAAGAATGCATAACTTTTTGCCATAAAAAAGGGAAATTTCTTCATTTTTTCTCCAAAATAAGGGGAACTTTACCCTTTTTACCTCTAAATAAGTGGAATTTCTGTATTTTTCCCCAAAAACAAAGCAAATTTCTGTATTTTGCCCCAAAATAAGGAAAATTTCTGACTTATTACTCTGAAATAAGTGAAATTTCTGCAAATTTGCCCCAAAAATAGGGAAATTTCTGCCATTTTTCCCCATAATAAAGGAAATTTCGGGAATTTTGCCTTAAAATAAGGGGAATTTTTGTTTTTTTGCCCCCAAATAAGGGAAATTTCTGCAATTTTGCCCTAAAATAAGGGAAAGTTCTGCTATTTTGCCTCTAAATAAGTGGAATTTCTGTCTTTTTCCCCCAAAAAAAAGGGAATATCTGTCATTTTTGCCCCAAATTAAGGAAAATATCTGACTTATTACCCTGAAATAAGTGAAATTTCTGAAATTTTGCCCCAATATAAGGGAAATTTCTGCCTTTTTGCCCCCAAATAAGGGGAATTTCAGCCTTTTTACCTCAAAATAAGGGGAATTTCTAAATTTTGGCACAAAATATTAGGAATTTCTGCCTTTTTGCCCCAAAATAAGGAAAATTTCTGCTTTTTCCCTGAAATAAGTGAAATTTCTGTAAATTTGCCCCCCAAAAAAGAAATTTCTGCCTTTTGCCCCAAAATAAGGGGAATTTCTGCATTTTACCTCAAAATAAGGGAAATTTCTGATTTTTGCACCAAAATATGGAGAATTTCTTCCTATTTGCCCCAAAATAAGAAAAATTTCTGCCTTTTTTCCCTGAAATAAGTGAAATTTCTGCAATTTTGCCCCAAAATAAGTGAAATTTCTGCAATTTTGCCCCAAAATAAGGAAAATTTCTTGAATTTTGCCCCAAAATAAGTGGAATTTCTGAGTTTTGCCCCAAAATAAGGAGAATTTCTGCCTTTTTGCCCCACAATTAGTGAAATTTCTGCAATTTTGCCCTAAAATAAGAGAAATTTCTGCAATTTTTCCTCATAATAAGGGAAATTTCTGCAATTTTGCTTCAAAATAAGGGGAATTTCTCTTTTTTGCCCCACAATTAGGGAAATTTCTACAATTTTGCCTTAAAATAAAAGGAATTTCAGCCTTTTGCCCCAAAATATGGGGAATTTCTGACTTTTTGTCCAAAAATAAGAAGAATGCATAACTTTTTGCCATAAAAAAGGGAAATTTCTTCATTTTTGCTCCAAAATTAGTGGAAATTTTGCCTTATTGCCTCTAAATAAGCGGAATTTCTGTCTTTTCTCCCCAAAACAAAGGGAATTTCTGTCTTTTTTGCCCCAAAATAAGGAAAATTTCTGCCTTTTTGCCACCAAATAAGGGGAATTTCTCCAATTTTGAAGTAAAATATGTAAAATTTCTGCAATTTTGCCCAAATATAAAGGAAATTTCTGGAATTTTGCCCCAAATAAGTGGAATATCTGAGTTTTGCCCCAAAATAAGGAGAATTTCTGCTTTTTTGTGCCACAATTAGTGAAATTTCTGCAATTTTGCCCTAAAATAACGGAAATTTCTGCAATTTTTTCTCATAATAAGGGAAATTTCTGCAATTTTGCCCCAAAATAAGGGGAATATCTGTTTTTTGCCCCACAATTAGGGAAATTACTGCAATTTTGCCCAAAAATAAGGGTAATTTCTGCCTTTTGCCCCAAAATATGGGGAATTTCTGCCTTTTTGTCTGAAAATAAGAAAAATGCATACCTTTTTGCCATAAAAAAGGGAAATTTCTTCATTTTTGCTCCAAAATAAGGGGAACTTTTGCCTTTTTGTCTCTACATAAGTGGAATTTCTGTCTTTTATCCCCCAAAATAAAGGGAATTTCTGTCTTTTTTGCCCCAAAATAAGGAAAATTTCTGCCTTTTTTCCCTGAAATAAGTGAAATTTCTGCAATTTTGCCTCAAAATAAGTGAAATTTCTGCAATTTTGCCCCAAAATAAGGAAAATTTCTGCAATTTTGCCCCAAAATAAGTGGAATTTCTGAGTTTTGCCCCAAAATAAGGAGAATTTCTACCTTTTTGCCCCACAATTAGGGGAATTTCTGCAATTTTGCTTCAAAATATGGGGAATTTCTGCCTTTTTTTCCCGAAAATAAGGGGAATGCAAACCTTTTTGCCATAAAAAAGGGAAATTTCTTCATTTTTGCCCCAAATTAAGGGAAATATCTGCCTTTTTGCTCTGAAATATGTGAAATTTCTGCAATTTTAGCCCAAAATAAGGTGAATTTCTGTTTTTTTGCTCCAAAAATGGGAATTTCTGCCTTTTTGCCACAAAATAAGAAAAATTTTTGCCTTTTTTCTCTGAAATAAGTGAAATTTCTGCAATTTTGCCTTAAATAAAGGAAATTTCTGCAATTTTTCCCTATAATAAGGGAAATTTCTGGAATTTTGCCCCAAAATAAGGGGAATTTCGGTTTTTTTGCCCCCAAATAAGGGAAATTTCTGCAATTTTGCCCTAAAATAAGAGGAATTTCTGCTTTTTTGCCTCTAAATAAGTGGAATTTCTGTCTTTTTCCCCCAAAACAAAGGAAATTTCTGTCATTTTTGCCTCAAAATAAAGAAAATTTCTGACTTATTACCCTGAAATAAGTAAAATTTCTGCAATTTTGCCCCAATATAAGGGAAATTTCTGCCTTTTTGCCCCCAAATAAGGGGAATTTAAGCATTTTTACCTCCAAATAAGGGGAATTTCTGAATTTTGGCACAAAATATTAGGAATTTCTGCCTTTTTGCCCCAAAATAAGGAAATTTTCTGACTTATTACCCTGAAATAAGTGAAATTTCTGCAAATTTGCCCCAAAAAAGGGAAATTTCTGCCTTTTGCCCCAAAATATGGGGAATTTCTGCATTTTACCTCAAAATAAGGGAAATTTCTGCAATTTTGCCCCAAAATAAGTAAAATTTCTGCAATTTTGCCCCAAAATAAGGAAAATTTCTGGAATTTTGCCCCAAAATAAGTGGAATTTCTGAGATTTGCCCCAAAATAAGGAGAATTTCTGCCTTTTTGCCCCACAATTAGTGAAATTTCTGCAATTTTGCCCTAAAATAAGGGAAATTTCTGCAATTTTTCCCCATAATAAGGGAAATTTCTGCAATTTTGCATTAAAATAAGGGGAATTTCTGTTTTTTGCCCCACAATTAGAGAAATTTCTGCAATTTTGCACAAAAATAAGGGGAATTTTTGCCTTTTGCTCCAAAATATGGGGAATTTCTGCCTTTTTGTTCGAAAATAAAAAAAAAAATGCATACTTTTTTGCCATAAAAAAGGGAAATTTTTTCATTTTTGCTCCAAAATAAGGGGAACTTTTGCCTTTTTGCCTCTAAATAAGTGGAATTTCTGTCGTTTTCCCCCAAAACAAAGTGAATTTTTGTCTTTTTTGCCCCAAAATAAGGTAAATTTCTGACTTATTACCATGAAATAAGTGAAATTTCTGCAAATTTGCCACCAAAATAGGGAAATTTCTGGCTTTTGCCCCAAAATAAGGTGAATTTCAGCATTTTATCTCAAAATAAGATGAATTTATGCATTTCTGCCACAAAATATTAGCAATTTCTGCCTTTTTGCTCCAAAATTAGGAAAATTTTTGCCTTTTTTCTTTGAAATAAGTGAAATTTCTGCAATTTTGCCCCAAAATAAGTGAAATTTCTGCAATTTTGCCCCAAAATAAGGTAAATTTCTGCTATTTTGCCGCAAAATAAGTGGAATTTCTGAGTTTTGCCGCAAAATAAGGAAAATTTCTGCCTTTTTACCCCACATTAGGGGAATTTCTGCAATTTTGACTCAAAATACGAGAAATTTCTGACATTTGCCCCAAAATAAGAAAAATTTTTGCCTTTTTTCTCTGAAATAAGTGAAATTTCTGCAAATTTGCCCTAAAATAAAGGAAATTTCTGCAATTTTCCCCGATAATAAGGAAATTTCTGGAATTTTGCTCCTAAATAAAGGGAATTTCTGTTTTTTTGCCCCCAAATAAGCGAAATTTCTGCAATTTTGCCCTAAAATAAGGGTAATTTTTGCTTATTTGCCTCTAAATAAGTGGAATTTCTGTCTTTTTCCTCCAAAACGAAAAGAATTTTTGTCATTTTTGCCCCAAAATAAGGAAAATTTCTGACTTATTACCCTGAAATAAGTGAAATTTCTGCAATTTAGCCCCAATATAAGGGAAATTTCTGCCTTTTTGCCCCCAAATAAGGGGAATTTCAGCCTTTTTACCTCAAAATAAGGGGAATTTCTGAATTTTGGCACAAAATATTAGGAATTTCTGCCTTTTTGCCCCAAAATAAGGACAATTTCTGCCATTTTCCCTGAAATAAGTGAAATTTCTGCAATTTTTCCCCAAAATAAGTAAAATTTCTGCAATTTTGCCCCAAAATAAGGAAAATTTCTGGAATTTTGCCACAAAATAAGTGGAATTTCTGAGTTTTGCCCCAAAATAAGGAGAATTTCTGCCTTTTTGCCCACAATTAGTGAAATCTCTGCAATTTTGCCCTAAAATAAGAGAAATTTCTGCAGTTTTTCCCCATAATAACGGAAATTTCTGCAATTTTGCTTCAAAATAAGGGGAATTTCTGTTTTTTGCCCTACAATTAGGGAAATTTCTGCAATTTTGCCCAAAAATAAGGGGAATTTCTGCCTTTTGCCCCAAAATATGGGGAATTTCTGCCTTTTTTTCCGAAAATAAGAAAAATGCATACCTTTTTGTCATAAAAAAGGGAAATTTCTTCATTTTTGCTCCAAAATCAGAGGAACTTTTGCCTTTTTGCCTCTAAATAAGTGGAATTTCTGTTTTTTCCCCCAAAACAAAGAGAATTAATGTCATTTTTGCCCCAAAATAAGGAAAATTTCTGACTTATTACCATGAAATAAGTGAAATTTCTGCAAATTTGCCCGAAAAAAAGGGAAATTTCTGCCTATTGCCCCAAAATAAGGGGAATTTCAGCATTTTACCTCAATATAAGGGGAATTTCTGCATTTTTGCGACAAAATATTAGGAATTTCTGCTTTTTTGCCCCAAAATAAAGAGAATTTCTGCCTTTTTGCCACACAATTAGTGAAATTTCTGCAACTGTGCCCTAAAATAAGAGAAATTTCTGCAATTTTTCCCCATAATAAGGGAAATTTCTGCAATTTTGCTTCAAAATAAGGGAAATTTCTGTTTTTTGCCCCACAATTAGGGAAATTTCTGCAATTTTCCCAAAAATAAGGGGAATTTCGGCCTTTTGCCCCAAAATATGGGGAATTTCTGCCTTTTTGTCCGAAAATAAGAAAAATGCATACCTTTTTGCCATAAAAAAGGGAAATTTCTTCATTTTTGCTCCAAAATAAGGGGAACTTTTGCCTTTTTGCCTCTAAATAAGTGGAATTTCTGTTTTTTCCCCCAAAACAAAGAGAATTTCTGCTTTTTGCCCTAAAATAAATGAAATTTCTGCAATTTTGCCCAATATAAGGGAAATTTCTGCCTTTTTGCCCCCAAATAACGGGAATTTCAGCCTTTTTACCTCAAAATAAGAAGAATTTCTGAATTTTTGCACAAAATATTAGGAATTTCTACCTTTTTGCCCCAAAATAAGGAAAATTTCTGCCTTTTTTCCCTGAAATAAGTGAAATTTCTTAAATTTTGCCCCAAAATAAGTAAAATTTCTGCAATTTTGCCCCAAAATAAGGGAAATTTCTGGAATTTTGCCCCAAATTAAGTGGAATTTCTGATTTTTGCCCAAAAATAAGGGGAATTTCTGCCTTTTTGCGCCACAATTAGTGAAATTTCTGCAATTTTGCCCTAAAATAAGGAAAATTTCTGCAATTTTTCCTCATAATAAGGGAAATTTCTGACATTTTGTCCCAAAATAAGGGGAATTTCTGTTTTATACCCCACAATTAGGGAAATTTCTGCAATTTTGCCCAAAAATAAGGGAAATTTCTGCCTTTTGCCCCAAAATATGGGGAATTTCTGCCTTTTTGTCTGAAAATAAGAAGAATGCATACATTTTTGCCATAAAAAGGGAAATTTCTTCATTTTTGCTCCAAAATAAGGGGGACTTTTGCCTTTTTGCCTCTATATAAGTGGAATTTCTGTTTTTTTTCTCTCAAAACAAAGAGAATTTCTGTCTTTTTTGCCCAAAAATAAGGAAAATTTCTGACTTATTACCATGAAATAAGTGAAATTTCTGCAAATTTGCCCCAAAAATAGGGAAATTTCTGCCTTTTGCCCCAAAATAAGGAAAATTTCTGCCTTTTTATTTTGAAATAAGTGAAATTTCTGCAATTTTGCCCCAAAATAAGTGAAATTTCTGCAATTTTGCTCCAAAATAAAGAGAAATTTCTGCAATTTTGCCTCAAAATAAGTGGAATTTCTGAGTTTTGCCCCAAAATAAGGAGAATTTCTGCCTTTTTGCCCCACATTAGCGGAATTTCTGCAATTTTGCTCCAAAATACGGGGAGTTTCTGCCTTTTTGCCCCAAAATAAGAAAAATTTTTGCCTTTTTTCTCTGAAATAAGTGAAATTTCTTCAATTTTGCCCTAAAATAAAGGAAATTTCTGCAATTTTTACCGATAATAAGGGAAATTTCGCCCCAAAATAAGGGGAATTTTTATTTTTTTGCCCCCAAATAAAGGAAATTTCTGCAATTTTGCCCTAAAATAGGGGAATTTCTGCTTTTTGCCTCTAAATAAGTGGAATTTCGGTCTTTTTACCCAAAACCAAAAGAATTTCTGTCATTTTTGCCCCAAAATAAGGAAAATTTCTGACTTATTACCCTGAAATAAGTGAAATTTCTGCAATTTAGCCCCAATATAAGGGAAATTTCTGCCTTTTTGCCCCCAAATAAGGGGAATTACAGACTTTTTACCTCAAAATAAGGGGAATTTCTGAATTTTGGCACAAAATATTAGGAATTTCTGCCTTTTTGCCCCAAATAAGGAAAATTTCTGCTTTTTCCCTGAAATAAGTGAAATTTCTGCAAATTTGCCCCAAAAAAGGGAAATTTCTGCCTTTTGCCCCAAAATATGGGGAATTTCTGCATTTTACCTCAAAATAAGGGAAATTTCTGCAATTTTGCCCCAAAATAAGTAAAATTTCTGCAATTTTGCCCCAAAATAAGGAAAATTTCTGGAATTTTGCCCCAAAATAAGTGGAATTTCTGAGATTTGCCCCAAAATAATGGTAATTTCTGCTTTTTGCCCCACAATTAGTGAAATTTCTGCAATTTTGCCCTAAAATAATGGAAATTTCTGCAATTTTTCCCCATAATAAGGGAAATTTCTGCAATTTTGCATCAAAATAAGGGGAATTTCTGTTTTTTGCCCCACAATTAGGGAAATTTCTGCAATTTTGCCCAAAAATAAGGGGAATTTTTGCCTTTTGCTCCAAAATATGGGGAATTTCTGCCTTTTTGTTCGAAAATAAAAAAAAATGCATACCTTTTTGCCATAAAAAAGGGAAATTTCTTCATTTTTGCTCCAAAATAAGGGGAACTTTTGCCTTTTTGCCTCTAAATAAGTGGAATTTCTGTCATTTTCCCCCAAAACAAAAAGAATTTTTGTCTTTTTTGCCAGAAAATAAGGAAAATTTCTGACTTATTACTATGAAATAAATGAAATTTCTGCAAATTTGCCCCCAAAATAGGGAAATTTCTGGCTTTTGCCCCAAAATAAGGTGAATTTCAGAATTTTACCTCAAAATAAGGTGAATTTATGCATTTCTGCCACAAAATATTAGGAATTTCTGCCTTTTTGCCCCAAAATAAGGAAAATTTTTGCCTTTTTTCCTTGAAATAAGTGAAATTTCTGCAATTTTGCCCAAAAATAAGATAAATTTCTGCTATTTTGCCGCAAAATAAGTGGAATTTCTGAGTTTTGCCGCAAAATAAGGAAAATTTCTGCCTTTTTACCCCTCATTAGGGGAATTTCTGCAATTTTGCCTCAAAATACGGGAAATTTCTGACATTTGCCCCAAAATAAGAAAAATTTTTGTCTTTTTTCTCTGAAATAAGTGAAATTTCTGCAAATTTGCCCTAAAATAAAGGAAATTTCTGCAATTTTCCCCGATAATAAGGGAAATTTCTGGAATTTTGCCCCAAAATAAGGGGAATTTCTGTTTTTTTGCCCCCAAATAAGGGAAATTTCTGCAATTTTGCCCTAAAATAAGGGTAATTTCTGCTTATTTGCCTCTAAATAAGTGGAATTTCTGTTTTTTCCTCCAAAACGAAAGGAATTTTTGTCATTTTTGCCCGAAAATAAGGAAAATTTCTTACTTATTACCCTGAAATAAGTGAAATTTCTGCAATTTAGCCCCAATATAAGGGAAATTTCTGCCTTTTTGCCCCCAAATAAGGGGAATTTCAGCCTTTTTACCTCAAAATAAGGGGAATTTCTGAATTTTGGCACAAAATATTAGGAATTTCTGCCTTTTTGCCCCAAAATAAGGACAATTTCTGGAATTTTGCCCCAAAATAAGTGGAATTTCAGAGTTTTGCCCCAAAATAAGGAGAATTTCTGCCTTTTTGCCCACAATTAGTGAAATTTCTGCAATTTTGCCCTAAAATATAAGAAATTTCTGCAGTTTTTCCCCATAATAACGGAAATTTCTGCAATTTTGTTTCAAAATAAAAGGAATTTCTGTTTTTTGCCCTACAATTAGGGAAATTTCTGCAATTTTGCACAAAAATAAAGGGAATTTCTGCCTTTTGCCCCAAAATATGGGGAATTTCTGCCTTTTTGTCCGAAAATAAAAAAAATGCATACCTTTTTGCCATAAAAAAGGGAAATTTCTTCATTTTTGCTCCAAAATAAGAGGAACTTTTGCATTTTGCCTCTAAATAAGTGGAATTTCTGTTTTTTTCCCCCAAAACAAAGAGAATTAATGTCATTTTTGCCCCAAAATAAGGAAAATTTCTGACTTATTTCCATGAAATAAGTGAAATTTCTGCAAATTTGCCCGAAAAATAGGGAAATTTCTGCCTTTTGCCCCAAAATAAGGGGAATTTCAGCATTTTACCTCAAAATAAGGGGAATTTCTGCATTTTTGCCACAAAATATTAGGAATTTCTGCTTTTTTGCCCCAAAATAAGGAGAATTTCTGCCTTTTTGCCCACAATTAGTGAAATTTCCGCAACTTTGCCCTAAAATAAGAGAAATTTCTGCAATTTTTCCCCATAATAAGGGAAATATCTGCAATTTTGCTTCAAAATAAGGGGAATTTCTGTTTTTTGCCGCACAATTAGGGAAATTTCTGCAATTTTGCCCAAAAATAAGGGGAATTTCTGCCTTTTGCCCCAAAATATGGAAAATTTCTGACTTTTTGTTCGAAAATAAGAAAAATGCATACCTTTTTGCCATAAAAAAGGGAAATTTCTTCATTTTTGCTCCAAAATAAGGGGAACTTTTGTCTCTTTGCCTCTAAATAAGTGGAATTTCTGTTTTTTTCCCCAAAACAAAGAGAATTTCTGTCTTTTTTGCCCCAAAATAAGGAAAATTTCTGACTTATTACCATGAAATAAGTGAAATTTATGCAAATTTGCCCGAAAAATAGGGAAATTTCTGCCTTTTGCCCCACAATATTGGGAATTTCAGCATTTTACCTCAAAATAAGGTGAATTTCTGCATTTTTGCCACAAAATATTAAGAATTTCTGCCTTTTTGCCCCAAAATAAGGAAAATTTCTGCCTTTCTTCGTTGAAATAAGTGAAATTTCTGCAATTTTGCCACAAAATAAGTGAAATTTCTGCAATTTTGTCCTAAAATAAGGGAAATTTCTGCAATTTTGCCCCAAAATAAGTGGAATTTCTGAGTTTTGCCCCAAAATAAGGAGAATTTCTGCCTTTTTGCCCCACATTAGAAGAATTTCTGCAATTTTGCTCCAAAATACGTGGAATTTCTGCATTTTTGCCCGAAAATAAGGGGAATGCATTCTTTTTTCCCATAATAAAGGGAAATTTCTTCATTTTTGCCCCAAATTAAGGGAAATTTCTGCCTTTTTGCCCTGAAATAAGTGAAATTTCTGCAATTTTAGCCTAAAATAAGGTGAATTTCTGCCTTTTTGCCCCAAAATAATGGGAATTTCTGCCTTTTTGCCCCAAAATAAGAAAAATTTTTGCATTTTTTCTCTGAAATAAGTGAAATTTCGGCAATTTTGCCCTATTTAATGGAAATTTCTGCAATTTTTCCCCATAATAAGGGAAATTCTGGAATTTTGCCACAAAATAAGGGGAATTTCTGTTTTTTTGCCCACAAATAAGGGAAATTTCTGCAATTTTGCCCTAATATAAGGCGAATTTCTGCTTTTTTGCCTCTAAATAAGTGGAATTTCTGTCTTTTTCCCCCAAAACAAAGGGAATTACTGTCATTTTTGACCCAAAATAAGAAAAATTTCTGACTTATTACCCTGAAATAAGTGAAATTTCTGCAATTTTGCCCCAATATAAGGGAAATTTCTAGCTTTTTGCCCCCAAATAACGGGAATTACAGCGTTTTTACCTCAAAATAAGGGGAATTTCTGAATTTTGGCACAAAATATTAGGAATTTCTGCATTTTTGCCCCAAAATAAGGAAAATTTCTGCTTTTTTCCCTGAAATAAGTGAAATTTCTGCAATTTTGCTCCAAAATAAGTAAAATTTCTGCAATTTTGCCCCAAAATAAGGGAAATTTCTGGAATTTTGCCCCAAATTAAGTGGAATTTCTGATTTTTGCCCAAACATAAGGAGAATTTCTGCCTTTTTGCGCCACAATTAGTGAAATTTCTGCAATTTTCCCCTAAAATAAGGAAAATTTCTGCAATTTTTCCTCATAATAAGGGAAATTTCTGACATTTTGCCCCAAAATAAGGGGAATTTCTGTTTTATACCCCACAATTAGGGAAATTTCTGCAATTTTGCCCAAAAATAAGGGAAATTTCTTCTTTTGCCCCAAAATATGGGGAATTTCTGCCTTTTTGTCTGAAAATAAGAAGAATGCATACCTTTTTGCCATAAAAAAGGGAAATTTCTTCATTTTTGCTCCAAAATAAGGGGAACTTTTGCCTTTTTGCCTCTATATAAGTGGAATTTCTGTTTTTTTCTCTCAAAACAAAGAGAATTTCTGTCTATTTTGCCCAAAAATAAGGAAAATTTCTGACTTATTACCATGAAATAAGTGAAATTTCTGCAAATTTGCCCCAAAAATAGGGAAATTTCTGCCTTTTGCCCCAAAATAACGGGAATTTCAGCATTTTACCTCAAAATAAGGGGAATTTCTGCATTTTTGCTACAAAATATTAGGAATTTCTGCCTTTTTGCCCCAAAATAAAGAAAATTTCTGCTTTTTTCCCTGAAATAAGTTAAATTTCTGCAATTTTGCCCCAAAATAAGTAAAATTTCTGCAATTTTGCTCCAAAATAAGGGAAATTTTTGGAATTTTGCCCCAAATTAAGTACAATTTCTGATTTTTGCCCAAAAATAAGGGGAATTTCTGCCTTTTTGCCCACAATTAGTGAAATTTCTGCAATTTTGCCCTAAAATAAGGGAAATTTCTGCAATTTTTCTCCATAATAATGGAAATTTTTGCAATTTTGCTTCAAAATAAGGGGAATTTCTGTTTTTTGCCCTACAATTAGGGAAATTTCTGCAATTTTGCCCAAAAATAAGGGGAATTTCTGCCTTTTGCCCCAAAATATGTGGAATTTCTGCCTTTTTGTCCGAAAATAAGAAAAATGGATACGTTTTTGTCATAAAAAAGGGAAATTTCTTCATTTTTGCTCCAAAATCAGAGGAACTTTTGCCTTTTTGCCTCTAAATAAGTGGAATTTCTGTTTTTTCCCCCAAAACAAAGAGAATTAATGTCATTTTTGCCCCAAAATAAGGAAAATTTCTGACTTAATACCATGAAATAAGTGAAATTTCTGCAAATTTGCCCGAAAAAAAGGGAAATTTCTGCCTATTGCCCCAAAATAAGGGGAATTTCAGCATTTTACCTCAAAACAAGGGGAATTTCTGCATTTTTGCCACAAAATATTAGGAATTTCTGCTTTTTTGCCCCAAAATAAGGAGAATTTCTGCCTTTTTATCCCACAATTAGTGAAATTTCTGCAACTTTGCCCTAAAATGAGAGAAATTTCTGCAATTTTTCCCCATAATAAGGGAAATTTCTGCAATTTTGCTTCAAAATAAAGGAAATTTCTGTTTTTTGCCCCACAATTACGGAAATTTCTGCAATTTTCCCAAAAATAAGGGGAATTTCGGCCTTTTGCCCCAAAATATGGGGAATTTCTGCCTTTTTGTCCGAAAATAAGAAAAATGCATACCTTTTTGCCATAAAAAAGGGAAATTTCTTCATTTTTGCTCCAAAATAAGGGGAACTTTTGCCTTTTTGCCTCTAAATAAGTGGAATTTCTGTTTTTTTCCCCCAAAACAAAGAGAATTTCTGCTTTTTGCCCTAAAATAAATGAAATTTCTGCAATTTTGCCCAATATAAGGGAAATTTCTGCCTTTTTGCCCCCAAATAACGGGAATTTCAGGCTTTTTACCTCAAAATAAGAAGAATTTCTGAATTTTGGCACAAAATAATAGGAATTTCTACCTTTTTGCCCCAAAATAAGGAAAATTTCTGCCTTTTTTCCCTGAAATAAGTGAAATTTATGAAATTTTGCCCCAAAATAAGTAAAATTTCTGAAATTTTGCCCCAAAATAAGGGAAATTTCTGGAATTTTGCCCCAAATTAAGTGGAATTTCTGATTTTTGCCCAAAAATAAGGGGAATTTCTGCCTTTTTGCGCCACAATTAGTGAAATTTCTGCAATTTTGCCCTAAAATAAGGAAAATTTCTGCAATTTTTCCTCATAATAAGGAAAATTTCTGACATTTTGCCCCAAAATAAGGGGAATTTCTGTTTTATACCCCACAATTAGGGAAATTTCTGCAATTTTGCCCAAAAATAAGGGAAATTTCTTCCTTTTGCCCCAAAATATGGGGAATTTCTGCCTTTTTGTCTGAAAATAAGAAGAATGCATAACTTTTTGCCATAAAAAAGGCAAATTTCTTCATTTTTACTCCAAAATAAGGGCAACTTTTGCCTTTTTGCGTCTATATAAGTGGAATTTGTTATTTTCTCTCAAAACAAAGAGAATTTCTGTCTATTTTGCCCAAAAATAAGGAAAATTTCTGACTTATTACCATGAAATAAGTGAAATTTCTGCAAATTTGCCCCAAAAATAGGGAAATTTCTGCCTTTTGCCCCAAAATAAGAGGAATTTCAGCATTTTACCTCAAAATAAGGGGAATTTCTGCATTTTTTGCTACAAAATATGAGGAATTTCTGCCTTTTTGCCCCAAAATAAAGAAAATTTCTGCTTTTTTCCCTGAAATAAGTGAAATTTCTGCAATTTTGCCCCAAAATAAGTATTTTTTCTGCAATTTTGCCCCAAAATAAGGGACATTTTTGAAATTTTGCCCCAAATTAAGTGGAATTTCTGATTTTTGCCCAAAAATAAGGGGAATTTCTGCCTTTTTGCGCAACAATTAGTGAAATTTCTGCAATTTTGCCCTAAAATAAGGAAAATTTCTGCAATTTTTCCTCATAATAAGGGAAATTTCTGACATTTTGTCCCAAAATAAGGGGAATTTCTGTTTTATACCCCACAATTAGGGAAATTTCTGCAATTTTGCCCAAAAATAAGGGAAATTTCTGCCTTTTGCCCCAAAATATGGGGAACTTCTGCCTTTTTGTCTGAAAATAAGAAGAATGCATACATTTTTGCCATAAAAAAGGGAAATTTCTTCATTTTTGCTCCAAAATAAGGGGAACTTTTGCCTTTTTGCCTCTATATAAGTGGAATTTCTGTTTTTTTTCTCTCAAAACAAAGAGAATTTCTGTCTTTTTTGCCCAAAAATAAGGAAAATTTCTGACTTATTACCATGAAATAAGTGAAATTTCTGCAAATTTGCCCCAAAAATAGGGAAATTTCTGCCTTTTGCCCCAAAATAAGGAAAATTTCTGCCTTTTTATTTTGAAATAAGTGAAATTTCTGCAATTTTGCCCCAAAATAAGTGAAATTTCTGCAATTTTGCTCCAAAATAAGGGAAATTTCTGCAATTTTGCCTCAAAATAAGTGGAATTTCTGAGTTTTGCCCCAAAATAAGTAGAATTTCTGCCTTTTTGCCACACATTAGCGGAATTTCTGCAATTTTGCTCCAAAATACGGGGAATTTCTGCCTTTTTGCCCCAAAATAAGAAAAATTTTTGCCTTTTTTCTCTGAAATAAGTTAAATTTCTGCAATTTTGCCCTAAAATAAAGGAAATTTCTGCAATTTTTACCGATAATAAGGGAAATTTCGCCCCAAAATAAGGGGAATTTTTATTTTTTTCCCCAAATAAAGGAAATTTCTGCAATTTTGCCCTAAAATAAGGGGAATTTCTGCTTTTTGCCTCTAAATAAGTGGAATTTCGGTCTTTTTCCCCAAAAACCAAGGGAATTTCTGTCATTTTTGCCCCAAAATAAGGAAAATTTCTGACTTATTACCCTGAAATAAGTGAAATTTCTGCAATTTAGCCCCAATATAAGGGAAATTTCTGCCTTTTTGCTCCCAAATAAGGGGAATTTCAGCCTTTTTACCTCAAAATAAGGGGAATTTCTGAATTTTGGCACAAAATATTAGGAATTTCTGCCTTTTTGCCCCAAAATAAGGAAAATTTCTGCTTTTTCCTTGAAATAAGTGAAATTTCTGCAAATTTGCCCCAAAAAGAGGAAATTTCTGCCATTTGCCCCAAAATAAAAGAAATTTCTGCATTTTACCTCAAAATAAGGGAAATTTCTGATTTTTGCCCCAAACATGGAGAATTTTTGCCTTTTTGCCCCAAAATAAAGGGAATTTCTGCCTTTTTTCCCTGAAATAAGTGAAATTTCTGCAATTTTGCTTCAAAATAAGTGAAATTTCTTCAATTTTGACCCAAAATAATGAAAATTTCTGGAATTTTGCCCCAAAATAAGTGGAATTTCTGAGTTTTTCCCCAAAATAAGGAGAATTTCTGCCTTTTTGACCCACAATTAGTGAAATTTCTGAAATTTTGCCCTAAAATAAGGGAAATTCCTGCAATTTTTCCCCATAATAAGAGAAATTTCTGCAATTTTGCTTCAAAATAAGGAGAAATTCTGTTTTTTGCCCCACAATTAGAGAAATTTCTGCAATTTTGCCCAAAATAAATGGAATTTCTGCCTTTTGCCCCAAAATATGGGGAATTTCTGCCTTTTTGTCCGAAAATAAGAAAAATGCATACCTTTTTGCCATAAAAAAGGGAAATTTCTTCATTTTTGCTCCAAAATAAGGGGAACTTTTGACTTTTTGCCTCTAAATAAGTGGAATTTCTGTTTTTTCCCCAAAAACAATGAGAATTTCTGTCTTTTTTGCCCCAAAATAAAAAAAATTTCGGACTTATTACCATGAAATAAGTGAAATTTCTGCAAATTTGCCCCAAAAATAGGGAAATTTCTGCCTTTTGCCCCAAAATAAGGGAAATTTCAGCATTTTACCTCAAAATAAGGGGAATTTCTGCATTTTTGCAACAAAATATTAGGAATTTCTGCCTTTTTGCCCCAAAATAAGGAAAATTTCTGCCTTTTTTTCCCTGAAATAAGTGAAATTTCTGCAATTATGCCCCAAAATAAGTGAAATTTCTGCAAATTTGCCCCAAAATAAGGGAAATTTCTGGAATTTTGCCCCAAAATAAGTGGAATTTCTGAGTTTTGCCCCAAAATAAGGAGAATTTCTGCCTTTTTGCCCCACAATTAGTGAAATTTCTGCAATTTTGCCCCAAAAAAAGGAAATTTCTGCCTTTTGCCCCAAAATAAGGGGAATTTCAGCATTTTACCTAAAAATAAGGGAAATTTCTGATTTTTGCACCAAAATATGGAGAATTTCTGCCTTTTTGCCACAAAATAAGAAAAATTTCTGCCTTTTTTCCCTGAAATAAGTGAAATTTCTGCAATTTTGCCCCAAAATAAGTGAAATATCTGCAATTTTGCCCCAAAATTAGGGAAATTTCTGGAATTTTGCCCCAAAATAAGTGGAATTTCTGAGTTTTGCCTCAAAATAAGGAGAATTTCTGCCTTTTTGCCCCACAATGAGTGAAATTTCTTCAATTTTGCCCTAAAATAAGGGCAATTTCTGCAATTTTTCCCCATAATAAGGGAAATTTCTGTAATTTTGCTTCAAAATAAGGGGAATTTCTGTTTTTTGCCCCACAATTAGGGATATTTCTTCAATTTTGCCCCAAAATAAGGGGAATTTCTGCCTTTTGCCCCAAAATATGGGGAATTTCTGCCTTTTTGTTTGAAAATAAGAAGAATGCATACCTTTTTGCCATAAAAAAGTGAAATTTCTTCATTTTTGCTTCTAAATAAGAGGAACTTTTGCCTTTTTGCCTCTAAATAAGTAGAATTTCTGTTTTTTCGCCCAAAACAAAGAGAATTTCTGTCTTTTTTGCCCCAAAATAAGTAAAATTTCTGACTTATTACACTGAAATAAGTGAAATTTCTGCAAATTTGCCCCAAAAAAGGGAAATTTCATCCTTTTGCCCAAAAATAAGGGGAATTTCAGCATTTTACCTCAAAATAATGGAAATTTCTGATTTTTGCACCAAAATATGGAGAATTTCTGCCTTTTGCACCAAAATAAGGAAAATTTCTGGCTTTTTTCCCTGAAATAAGTGAAATTTCTGCAATTTTGCCCCAAAATAAGGAGAACTTCTGCCTTTTTGCCCCACAATTAGGGGAATTTCTGCAATTTTGCTCCAAAATATAGGGAATTTCTGCCTTTTTGCCCGAAAATAAGGGGAATGCATAGCTTTTTGCTATAAAAAAGGGAAATTTCTTCATTTTTGCCCCAAATTAAGGGAAATTTCTGCCTTTTTGCCCTGAAATATGTGAAATTTCTTCAATTTTAGCCCAAAATAAGGTGAATTTCAGCTTTTTTGCCCCAAAATAATTGGAATTTCTGCCTTTTTGCCCCAAAATAAGAAAAATTTTTGCTTTTTTTCTCTGAAATAAGTGAAATTTCTGCAATTTTGCCCTAAAATAAAAGAAATTTCTGCAATTTTTCCCCATAATAAAGGAAATTTCTGGAATTTTGCCTTAAAATAAGGGGAATTTTTGTTTTTTTGCCCCCAAATAAGGGAAATTTCTGCAATTTTGCCCTAAAATAAGGGGAAGTTCTGCTTTTTTCCCTCTAAATAAGTGGAATTTCTGTCTTTTTCTTCCAAAACAAAGGGAATTTCTGTCATTTTTGCCCCAAAATAAGAAAAATTTCTGACTTATTACCCTAAAATAAGTGAAATTTCTGCAATTTTGCCCCAATATAAGGGAAATTTCTGCCTTTTTGCCCCCAAATAAGGGGAATTTTAACCTTTTTACCTCAAAATAAGGGGAATTTCTGAATTTTGGCACAAATATTAGGAATTTCTGCCTTTTTGCCCCAAAATAAGGACAATTTCTGCCTTTTTTCCCTGATATAAGTGAAATTTCTGCAATTTTGCCCCAAAATAAGTAAAATTTCTGCAATTTTGCCCCAAAATAAGGGAAATTTCTGGAATTTTGCCCCAAAATAAGTGGAATTTCTGAGTTTTGCCCCAAAATAATGGTAATTTCTGCTTTTTGCCCCACAATTAGGGAAATTTCTGCAATTTTGCCCAAAAAGAAGGGAAATTTCTGCCTTTTGCCCCAAAATATGGGGAATTTCTGCCTTTTTGTCTGAAAATAAGAAGAATGCATAACTTTTTGCAATAAAAATGGGAAATTTCTTCATTTTTGCTCCAAAATAAAAGGAATTTCTGCTTTTTTGCCTCTAAATAGGTGGAATTTCTGTCTTTTTCCCCCAAAACAAAGGGAATTTCTGTTTTTTTGGTCCAAAATAAGAAAAATTTCTGACTTATAACCCTGAAATAAATGAAATTTCTGCAAATTTGCCCCAAAATAAGAAAAATTTCTGCCTTTGTGCCCCCAAATAAGGAGAATTTCAGCCTCTTTACCTCAAAATAAGGGAAATTTCTGCATTTTTGCAACAAAATATTAGGAATTTCTGCATTTTTGCCACAAAATGTTAGGAATTTCTGCCTTTTTGCCCCAAAATAAGGAAAATTTCTGCCTTTTTTTTCCCTGAAATAAGTGAAATTTCTGCAAATTTGCCCCAAATAAAGGGAAATTTCTGCCTTTTGCCCCAAAATAAGAAGAATTTCAGCATTTTACCTCAAAATAAGGAAAATTTCTGATTTTTGCACCAAAATATGGAGAATTTCTGCATTTTTGCCCAAAAATTAAGAAAATTTCTGCGTTTTTTCCCTGAAATAAGTGAAATTTTTGCAATTTTGCCCTAAAATAAGTGAAATTTCTGCAATTTTGCCCCAAAATAAGGAAAATTTCTGAAATTTTGCCCCACAATTAGGGGAATTTCTGCAATTTTGCTCCAAAATAGAGGGAATTTCTGCTATTTTGCCCGAAAATAAGGGGAATGCATACCTTTTTGCCATAAAAAGGGAAATTTCTTCATTTTTGCCCCAAATTAAGGGAAATTTCTGAATTTTTGCCCTGAAATATGTAAAATTTCTGCAATTTTAGCCCAAAATACGGTGAATTTCTGCCTTTTTGCCCCAAAATAATGGGAATTTCTGCCTTTTTGCTCCAAAATAAGAAAAAATTTTTGAATTTTTTCTCTGAAATAAGTGAAATTTCTGCAATTTTGCCCTAAAATAAGGGAAATTTCTGAAATTTTTCCCCATAATAAGGGAAATTTCTGGAATTTTGCCACAAAATAAGGGGAATTTCTGTTTTTTTGCCCCCAAATAAGGGAAATTTCTGCAATTTGGCCCTAAAATAAAAGGAATTTCTGGTTTTTTGCCTCTAAATAAGTGGAATTTCTGTCTTTTTCCCCCAAAACAAAGGGAATTTCAGTCATTTTTGCCCCAAAATAATGAAAATTTCTGACTTATTACCCTGAAATAAGTGAAATTTCTGCAATTTTGTCCCAATATAAGGGAAATTTCTGCGTTTTTGCCCCCAAATAAGGGGAATTTCAGCCTTTTTACCTCAAAATAAGGGGATGTTCTGAATTTTGGCACAACATATTAGGAATTTCTGCCTTTTTGCCCCAAAATAATAAAAAATTTCTGCCTTTTTTCCCTGAAATAAGTGAAATTTCTGCAATTTTGCCCCAAAATAAGTAAAATTTCTGCAATTTTGCCCCACAATAAGGGAAATTTCTGTTTTTTTTTGCCCCAAAATAAGTGGAATTTCTGAGTTTTGCCCCAAAATAAGGAGAATTTCTGCATTGTTGCCCAACAATTAGTGAAATTTCTGCAATTTTTCCCTAAAATAAGAGAAATTTCTGCAATTTTTCCTCATAATAAGGGAAATTTCTGCCATTTTGCCCCAAAATAAGGGAAATTTCTGGAATTTTGCCCCAAAATAAGTGGAATTTCTGAGTTTTGCCCCAAAATAAGGGGAATTTCTGCCTTTTGCCCCACAATTAGGGAAATTTCTGCAATTTTGCCCAAAAAGAAGGGAAATTTCTGCCTTGTGCCCCAAAATATGGGGAATTTTTGCCTTTTTGTCTGAAAATAAGAAGAATGCATACCTTTTTGCCATAAAAATGGAAAATTTCTTCATTTTTGCTCCAAAATAAAAGGAATTTCTGCTTTTTTGCCTCTAAATAAGTGGAATTTCTGTCTTTTTCCCCCAAAACAAAGGGAATTTCTGTCTTTTTTGCTCCAAAATAAGGAAAATTTCTGACTTATAACCCTGAAATAAATGAAATTTCTGCAAATTTGCCCCAAAATAAGAAAAATTTCTGCCTTTGTGCCCCCAAATAAGGAGAATTTCAGCCTTTTTACCTCAAAATAAGGGAACTTTCTGCATTTTTGCAACAAAATATTAGGAATTTCTGCATTTTTGCCACAAAATATTAGGAATTTCTGCCTTTTTGCCCCAAAATAAGGAAAATTTCTGCCTTTTTTTCCCCTGAAATAAGTGAAATTTCTGCAAATTTGCCCCCCCAAAAAAGAAATTTCTGCCTTTTGCCCCATAATAAAAAGAATTTCAGCATTTTACCTCAAAATAAGGGAAATTTCTGATTTTTGCACCAAAATATGGAGAATTTCTGCCTTTTTGCCCCAAAATAAGGAAAATTTCTGCATTTTCTCCCTGAAATAAGTGAAATTTCTGCAATTTTGCCCCAAAATAAAGAAAATTTCTGAAATTTTGCCCCACAATTAGGGGAATTTCTGCCATTTTGCTCCAAAATACCGGGAATTTCTGCTATTTTGCCCGAAAATAAGGGGAATGCATACCTTTTTGCCATAAAAAAGGGAAATTTCTTCATTTTTGCCTCAAATTAAGGGAAATTTCTGACTTTTTGCCTTGAAATATGTAAAATTTCTGCAATTTTGCCCTAAAATAAGGGAAATTTCTGCAATTTTTCCCCATAATAATGGAAATTTCTGGAATTTTGCCACAAAATAAGGGGAATTTCTGTTTTTTTTTTCCCCAAATAAGGGAAATTTCTGCAATTTTGCCCTAAAATAAGGGAAATTTCTGGTTTTTTGCCTTTAAATAAGTGGAATTTCTGTCTTTTTCCCCCAAAACAAAGGGAATTTCTGTCATTTTTGCCCCAAAATAATGAAAATTTCTGACTTATTACCCTGAAATAAGTGAAATTTCTGCAATTTTGTCCCAATATAAGGGAAATTTCTGCGTTTTTGCCCCCAAATAAGGGGAATTTCAGCCTTTTTACCTCAAAATAAGGGGAATTTCTGAATTTTGGCAGAAAATATTAGGAATTTCTTCCTTTTTGCCCCAAAATAAAAAAATTTCTGCCTTTTTTCCCTGAAATAAGTAAAATTTCTGCAATTTTGCCCCTAAATAAGTAAAATTTCTGCAATTTTGCCCCACAATAAGGGAAATTTCTGGAATTTTGCCCCAAAATAAGTGGAATTTCTGATTTTTGCCCCAAAATAAGGAGAATTTCTGCCTTTTTGCCCTACAATTAGTGAAATTTCTGCAATTTTGCCCTAAAATAAGGGAAATTTCTGCAATTTTTCCCCATAATAAGGGAAATTTCTGCAATTTTGCTTCAAAATAAAGGGAATTTCTGTTTTTTGCCCCACAATAAAGAAAATTTCTGCAATTTTGCCCCAAAATAAGGGGAATTTCTGCCTTTTTGTCCAAAAATAAGAAGAATGCATACCTTTTTGCCATAAAAAAAGGAAATTTCTTCATTTTTACTCCAAAATAAAGGGACCTTTTGCCTTTTTGCCTCAAAATAAGTGGAATTTCTGTCTTTTTCCACCAAAACAAAGGGAATTTCTGTCTTTTTTGCCCCAAACTAAGGAAAATTTCTGACTTATTACCCTGAAATAAGTGAAATTTCTGCAAATTTGACCCAAAATAAGGGAAATTTCTGCCTTTTTGCCTACAAATAATGGGAATTTTAGCCTTTTTACCTCAAAATAAAAGAAATTTCTGCATTTTTGCACCAAAATATGGAGAATTTCTGCATTTTGCCCCAAAATAAGAAAAATTTCTGCCGTTTTTCCCTGAAATAAGTGAAATTTCTGCAATTTTGCCCCAAACTAAGTGAAATTTCTGCAATTTTGCCCCAAAATAAAAAAAAAATTCTGGAATTTTGCCCCAAAATAAGTGGAATTTCTGAGTTTTGCCCCAACATAAGAAGAATTTCTTCCTTTTTGCCCAACAAATTGTGAAATTTCTGCAATTTTGCCCTAAAATAAGGACAATTTCTGCAATTTTTCCCCATAATAAGGGAAATTTCTGCAATTTTGCTTCAAAATAAGAGGAATTTCTGTTTTTTGCCCCACAATTAGGGAAATTTCTGCAATTTTGCCCTAAAATAAGGGGAATTTCTGCCTTTTGCCCCAAAATATGGGGAATTTCTGCCTTTTTGTTTGAAAATAAGAAGAATGCATACCTTTTTGCCATAAATAAGGGAAATTTCTTCATTTTTGCTCCAAAATAAGGGGAACTTTTGCCTTTTTGCCTCTAAATAAGTAGAATTTCTGTTTTTTCCCCCAAAACAAAGAGAATTTCTGTCTTTTTTGCCCCAAAATAAGTAAAATTTCTGACTTATTACCCTG
Organism: Micromys minutus; assembly: GCF_963924665.1. NCBI lineage: Eukaryota > Metazoa > Chordata > Mammalia > Rodentia > Muridae > Micromys > Micromys minutus. The sequence goes on along the minus strand of NW_027667928.1, from coordinate 2,050,707 downwards.
AAATAAGTGAAATTTCTGCAAATTTGACCCAAAAATAGGGAAATTTCTGCCTTTTGCCCAAAAATAAGGGGAATTTCAGCATTTTACCTCAAAATAAATGAAATTTCTGATTTTTGCACCAAAATATGGAGAATTTTTGCCTTTTTGCAACAAAAAAAAAATTTCTGCTTTTTTTCCCTGAAATAAGTGAAATTTTTGCAATTTTGCTCCAAAATACGGGAAATTTCTGCCTTTTTGCTTGAAAATAAGGGGAATGCATACCTTTTTGCCATAAAAAAGGGAAATTTCTTCATTTTTGCCCCAAATTAAGGGAATTTTCTGAATTTTTCCCTGAAATATGTGAAATTTCTGCAATTTTAGCCCAAAATAAGGTGAATTTCTCTCTTTTTGCCCCAAAATAATGGGAATTTCTGCCTTTTTGCCCCAAAATAAGAAATATTTTTGCATTTTTTCTCTGAAATAAGTGAAATTTCTGCAATTTTGCCCTAAAATAAAAGAAATTTCTGCAATTTCTCCCCATAATAAAGATAATTTCTGGAATTTTGCCTTAAAATAAGGGGAATTTCTGTTTTTTTGCCCCCCAATAAGGGAAATTCCTGCAATTTTGTTCTAAAATAAGGGGAATTTCTGCTTTTTTGCCTCTAAATAAGTGGAATTTCTGTCTTTTTCCCCAAAAACAAAGGGAATTTCTCTCATTTTTGCCCCAAAATAAGGAAAATTTCTGACTTATTACCCTGAAATAAGTGAAATTTCTGCAATTTTGCCCCAATATAAGGGAAATTTCTGCCTTTTTGCCCCCAAATAAGGGGAATTTCAGCCTTTTTACCTCAAAATAAGGGGAATTTCTGAATTTTGGAACAAAATTTTAGGAATTTCTGCCTTTTTTCCCCAAAATAAGGACAATTTCTGCCTTTTTTCCCTGATATAAGTGAAATTTCTGCAATTTTGCCCCAAAATAAGTAAAATTTCTGCAATTTTGCCCCAAAATAAGGGAAATTTCTGGAAATTTGCCCCAAAATAAGTGGAATTTCTGAGTTTTGCCCCAAAATAAGGAGAATTTTTGCCTTTTTGCCCACAATTAGTGAAATTTCTGCAATTTTCCTCTAAAATAAGAGAAATTTCTGCAATTTTTCCCCATAATAAGGGAAATTTCTGCAATTTTGCTTCAAAATAAGGGGAATTTCTGTTTTTTGCCCCACAATTAGGGAAATTTCTGCAATTTTGCTCCAAAATAAAAGGAATTTCTGCCTTTTGTGCTAAAATATGGGGAAATTCTGCCTTTTTGTCTGAAAATAAGAAGAATGCACACCTTTTTGCCATAAAAAAGAGAAATTTCTTCATTTTTGCTCCAAAATAAGGGGAACTTTTGCTTTTTGCTTCTAAAAAAGTGGAATTTCTGTGTTTTTCCCCCAAAACAAAGGGAATTTCTGTCTTTTTTTGCACCAAAATAAGGAAAAATTCTGACTTATTACCCTGAAATAAGTGAAATTTCTGCAAATTTGCCCCAAAATTAGGGAAATTTCTGCCTTTTTTCCCCCAAATATGGGGAATTTCAGCCTTTTTACCTCAAAATAATGGAAATTTCTGCAACTTTGCAACAAAATATTAGGAATTTCTGCATTTTTGCCACAAAATATTAGGAATTTCTGCCTTTTTGCCCCAAAATAAGGAAAATTTCTGCCTTTTTTTCCCTGAAATAAGTGAAATTTCTGCAATTATGCCCCAAAATAAATGAAATTTCTGCAAATTTGCCCCAAAATAAGGGAAATTTCTGGAATTTTGCCCCAAAATAAGTGGAATTTCTGAGTTTTGCCCCAAAATAAGGAGAATTTCTGCCTTTTTGCCCCACAATTAGTGAAATTTCTGCAATTTTGCCCCAAAAAAAAGAAATTTCTGCCTTTTGCCCCAAAATAAGGGGAATTTCAGCATTTTACCTAAAAATAAGGGAAATTTCTGATTTTTGCACCAAAATATGGAGAATTTCTGCCTTTTTGCCACAAAATAAGAAAAATTTCTGCCTTTTTTCCCTGAAATAAGTGAAATTTCTGCAATTTTGCCCCAAAATAAGTGAAATATCTGCAATTTTGCCCCAAAATAAGGGAAATTTCTGGAATTTTGCCCCAAAATAAGTGGAATTTCTGAGTTTTGCCTCAAAATAAGGAGAATTTCTGCCTTTTTGCCCCACAATGAGTGAAATTTCTTCAATTTTGCCCTAAAATAAGGGCAATTTCTGCAATTTTTCCCCATAATAAGGGAAATTTCTGTAATTTTGCTTCAAAATAAGGGGAATTTCTGTTTTTTGCCCCACAATTAGGGATATTTCTGCAATTTTGCCCCAAAATAAGGGGAATTTCTGCCTTTTGCCCCAAAATATGGGGAATTTCTGCCTTTTTGTTTGAAAATAAGAAGAATGCATACCTTTTTGCCATAAAAAAGTGAAATTTCTTCATTTTTGCTTCTAAATAAGAGGAACTTTTGCCTTTTTGCCTCTAAATAAGTAGAATTTCTGTTTTTTCGCCCAAAACAAAGAGAATTTCTGTCTTTTTTGCCCTAAAATAAGTAAAATTTCTGACTTATTACACTGAAATAAGTGAAATTTCTGCAAATTTGCCCCAAAAAAGGGAAATTTCATCCTTTTGCCCAAAAATAAGGGGAATTTCAGCATTTTACCTCAAAATAATGGAAATTTCTGATTTTTGCACCAAAACAAAGAGAATTTCTGTCTTTTTTGCCCCAAAATAAGGAAAATTTCTGGCTTTTTTCCCTGAAATAAGTGAAATTTCTGCAATTTTGCCCCAAAATAAGGAGAACTTCTGCCTTTTTGCCCCACAATTAGGGGAATTTCTGCAATTTTGCTCCAAAATATAGGGAATTTCTGCCTTTTTGCCCGAAAATAAGGGGAATGCATAGCTTTTTGCTATAAAAAAGGGAAATTTCTTCATTTTTGCCCCAAATTAAGGGAAATTTCTGCCTTTTTGCCCTGAAATATGTGAAATTTCTTCAATTTTAGCCCAAAATAAGGTGAATTTCAGCTTTTTTGCCCCAAAATAATTGGAATTTCTGCCTTTTTGCCCCAAAATAAGAAAAATTTTTGCTTTTTTTCTCTGAAATAAGTGAAATTTCTGCAATTTTGCCCTAAAATAAAAGAAATTTCTGCAATTTTTCCCCATAATAAAGGAAATTTCTGGAATTTTGCCTTAAAATAAGGGGAATTTTTGTTTTTTTGCCCCCAAATAAGGGAAATTTCTGCAATTTTGCCCTAAAATAAGGGGAAGTTCTGCTTTTTTCCCTCTAAATAAGTGGAATTTCTGTCTTTTTCTTCCAAAACAAAGGGAATTTCTGTCATTTTTGCCCCAAAATAAGAAAAATTTCTGACTTATTACCCTAAAATAAGTGAAATTTCTGCAATTTTGCCCCAATATAAGGGAAATTTCTGCCTTTTTGCCCCCAAATAAGGGGAATTTTAACCTTTTTACCTCAAAATAAGGGGAATTTCTGAATTTTGGCACAAATATTAGGAATTTCTGCCTTTTTGCCCCAAAATAAGGACAATTTCTGCCTTTTTTCCCTGATATAAGTGAAATTTCTGCAATTTTGCCCCAAAATAAGTAAAATTTCTGCAATTTTGCCCCAAAATAAGGGAAATTTCTGGAATTTTGCCCCAAAATAAGTGGAATTTCTGAGTTTTGCCCCAAAATAATGGTAATTTCTGCTTTTTGCCCCACAATTAGGGAAATTTCTGCAATTTTGCCCAAAAAGAAGGGAAATTTCTGCCTTTTGCCCCAAAATATGGGGAATTTCTGCCTTTTTGTCTGAAAATAAGAAGAATGCATAACTTTTTGCAATAAAAATGGGAAATTTCTTCATTTTTCCTCCAAAATAAAAGGAATTTCTGCTTTTTTGCCTCTAAATAGGTGGAATTTCTGTCTTTTTCCCCCAAAACAAAGGGAATTTCTGTTTTTTTGGTCCAAAATAAGGAAAATTTCTGACTTATAACCCTGAAATAAATGAAATTTCTGCAAATTTGCCCCAAAATAAGAAAAATTTCTGCCTTTGTGCCCCCAAATAAGGAGAATTTCAGCCTCTTTACCTCAAAATAAGGGAAATTTCTGCATTTTTGCAACAAAATATTAGGAATTTCTGCATTTTTGCCACAAAATGTTAGGAATTTCTGCCTTTTTGCCCCAAAATAAGGAAAATTTCTGCCTTTTTTTTCCCTGAAATAAGTGAAATTTCTGCAAATTTGCCCCAAATAAAGGGAAATTTCTGCCTTTTGCCCCAAAATAAGAAGAATTTCAGCATTTTACCTCAAAATAAGGAAAATTTCTGATTTTTGCACCAAAATATGGAGAATTTCTGCATTTTTGCCCCAAAATTAAGAAAATTTCAGCGTTTTTTCCCTGAAATAAGTGAAATTTTTGCAATTTTGCCCTAAAATAAGTGAAATTTCTGCAATTTTGCCCCAAAATAAGGAAAATTTCTGAAATTTTGCTCCACAATTAGGGGAATTTCTGCAATTTTGCTCCAAAATACAGGGAATTTCTGCTATTTTGCCCGAAAATAAGGGGAATGCATACCTTTTTGCCATAAAAAGGGAAGTTTCTTCATTTTTGCCCCAAATTAAGGGAAATTTCTGAATTTTTGCCCTGAAATATGTAAAATTTCTGCAATTTTAGCCCAAAATACGGTGAATTTCTGCCTTTTTGCCCCAAAATAATGGGAATTTCTGCCTTTTTGCTCCAAAATAAGAAAAAATTTCTGAATTTTTTCTCTGAAATAAGTGAAATTTCTGCAATTTTGCCCTAAAATAAGGGAAATTTCTGAAATTTTTCCCCATAATAAGGGAAATTTCTGGAATTTTGCCACAAAATAAGGGGAATTTCTGTTTTTTTTGCCCCCAAATAAGGGAAATTTCTGCAATTTGGCCCTAAAATAAAAGGAATTTCTCGTTTTTTGCCTCTAAATAAGTGGAATTTCTGTCTTTTTCCCCCAAAACAAAGGGAATTTCTGTCATTTTTGCCCCAAAATAATGAAAATTTCTGACTTATTACCCTGAAATAAGTGAAATTTCTGCAATTTTGTCCCAATATAAGGGAAATTTCTGCGTTTTTGCCCCCAAATAAGGGGAATTTCAGCCTTTTTACCTCAAAATAAGGGGATGTTCTGAATTTTGGCACAACATATTAGGAATTTCTGCCTTTTTGCCCCAAAATAATAAAAAATTTCTGCCTTTCTTCCCTGAAATAAGTGAAATTTCTGCAATTTTGCCCCAAAATAAGTAAAATTTCTGCAATTTTGCCCCACAATAAGGGAAATTTCTGGTTTTTTGCCCCAAAATAAGTGGAATTTCTGAGTTTTGCCCCAAAATAAGGAGAATTTCTGCATTTTTGCCCAACAATTAGTGAAATTTCTGCAATTTTTCCCTAAAATAAGGGAAATTTCTGCAATTTTTCCTCATAATAAGGGAAATTTCTGCCATTTTGCCCCAAAATAAGGGAAATTTCTGGAATTTTGCCCCAAAATAAGTGGAATTTCTGAGTTTTGCCCCAAAATAAGGGGAATTTCTGCCTTTTGCCCCACAATTAGGGAAATTTCTGCAATTTTGCCCAAAAAGAAGGGAAATTTCTGCCTTGTGCCCCAAAATATGGAGAATTTTTGCCTTTTTGTCTGAAAATAAGAATGCATACCTTTTTGCCATAAAAATGGAAAATTTCTTCATTTTTGCTCCAAAATAAAAGGAATTTCTGCTTTTTTGCCTCTAAATAAGTGGAATTTCTGTCTTTTTCCCCCAAAACAAAGGGAATTTCTGTCTTTTTTGCTCCAAAATAAGGAAAATTTCTGACTTATAACCCTGAAATAAATGAAATTTCTGCAAATTTGCCCCAAAATAAGAAAAATTTCTGCCTTTGTGCCCCCAAATAAGGAGAATTTCAGCCTTTTTACCTCAAAATAAGGGAACTTTCTGCATTTTTGCAACAAAATATTAGGAATTTCTGCATTTTTGCCACAAAATATTAGGAATTTCTGCCTTTTTGCCCCAAAATAAGGAAAATTTCTGCCTTTTTTTCCCCTGAAATAAGTGAAATTTCTGCAAATTTGCCCCCCCAAAAAAGAAATTTCTGCCTTTTGCCCCATAATAAAAAGAATTTCAGCATTTTACCTCAAAATAAGGGAAATTTCTGATTTTTGCACCAAAATATGGAGAATTTCTGCCTTTTTGCCCCAAAATAAGGAAAATTTCTGCATTTTCTCCCTGAAATAAGTGAAATTTCTGCAAATTTGCCCCAAAAAAAAAAATTTCTGAAATTTTGCCCCACAATTAGGGGAATTTCTGCCATTTTGCTCCAAAATACCGGGAATTTCTGCTATTTTGCCCGAAAATAAGGGGAATGCATACCTTTTTGCCATAAAAAAGGGAAATTTCTTCATTTTTGCCTCAAATTAAGGGAAATTTCTGACTTTTTGCCTTGAAATATGTAAAATTTCTGCAATTTTGCCCTAAAATAAGGGAAATTTCTGCAATTTTTCCCCATAATAATGGAAATTTCTGGAATTTTGCCACAAAATAAGGGGAATTTCTGTTTTTTTTTCCCCAAATAAGGGAAATTTCTGCAATTTTGCCCTAAAATAAGGGAAATTTCTGGTTTTTTGCCTTTAAATAAGTGGAATTTCTGTCTTTTTCCCCCAAAACAAAGGGGATTTCTGTCATTTTTGCCTCAAAATAATGAAAATTTCTGACTTATTACCCTGAAATAAGTGAAATTTCTGCAATTTTGTCCCAATATAAGGGAAATTTCTGTGTTTTTGCCCCCAAATAAGGGGAATTTCAGCCTTTTTACCTCAAAATAAGGGGAATTTCTGAATTTTGGCAGAAAATATTAGGAATTTCTTCCTTTTTGCCCCAAAATAAAAAAATTTCTGCCTTTTTTCCCTGAAATAAGTAAAATTTCTGCAATTTTGCCCCTAAATAAGTAAAATTTCTGCAATTTTGCCCCACAATAAGGGAAATTTCTGGAATTTTGCCCCAAAATAAGTGGAATTTCTGATTTTTGCCCCAAAATAAGGAGAATTTCTGCCTTTTTGCCCTACAATTAGTGAAATTTCTGCAATTTTGCCCTAAAATAAGGGAAATTTCTGCAATTTTTCCCCATAATAAGGGAAATTTCTGCAATTTTGCTTCAAAATAAAGGGAATTTCTGTTTTTTGCCCCACAATAAAGAAAATTTCTGCAATTTTGCCCCAAAATAAGGGGAATTTCTGCCTTTTTGTCCAAAAATAAGAAGAATGCATACCTTTTTGCCATAAAAAAGGAAATTTTTCATTTTTACTCCAAAATAAAGGGACCTTTTGCCTTTTTGCCTCAAAATAAGTGGAATTTCTGTCTTTTTCCACCAAAACAAAGGGAATTTCTGTCTTTTTTGCCCCAAACTAAGGAAAATTTCTGACTTATTACCCTGAAATAAGTGAAATTTCTGCAAATTTGGCCCAAAATAAGGGAAATTTCTGCCTTTTTGCCTACAAATAATGGGAATTTTAGCCTTTTTACCTCAAAATAAAAGAAATTTCTGCATTTTTGCACCAAAATATGGAGAATTTCTGCATTTTGCCCCAAAATAAGAAAAATTTCTGCGTTTTTTCCCTGAAATAAGTGAAATTTCTGCAATTTTGCCCCAAACTAAGTGAAATTTCTGCAATTTTGCCCCAAAATAAAAAAAATTTCTGGAATTTTGCCCCAAAATAAGTGGAATTTCTGAGTTTTGCCCCAACATAAGAAGAATTTCTTCCTTTTTGCCCCACAAATTGTGAAATTTCTGCAATTTTGCCCTAAAATAAGGGAAATTTCTGCAATTTTTCCCCATAATAAGGGAAATTTCTGCAATTTTGCTTCAAAATAAGAGGAATTTCTGTTTTTTGCCCCACAATTAGGGAAATTTCTGCAATTTTGCCCTAAAATAAGGGGAATTTCTGCCTTTTGCCCCAAAATATGGTGAATTTCTGCCTTTTTGTTTGAAAATAAGAAGAATGCATACCTTTTTGCCATAAATAAGGGAAATTTCTTCATTTTTGCTCCAAAATAAGGGGAACTTTTGCCTTTTTGCCTCTAAATAAGTAGAATTTCTGTTTTTTCCCCCAAAACAAAGAGAATTTCTGTCTTTTTTGCCCCAAAATAAGTAAAATTTCTGACTTATTACCCTGAAATAAGTGAAATTTCTGCAAATTTGCCCCAAAAATAGGGAAATTTCTGCCTTTTGCCCAAATATAAGGGGAATTTCAGCATTTTACCTCAAAATAAATGAAATTTCTGATTTTTGCACCAAAATATGGAGAATTTCTGCCTTTTTGCAACAAAAAAAAATTTCTGCTTTTTTTCCCTGAAATAAGTGAAATTTCTGCAATTTTGCTCCAAAATACGGGAAATTTCTGCCTTTTTGCTTGAAAATAAGGGGAATGCATACCTTTTTGCCATAAAAAAGGGAAATTTCTTCATTTTTGCCCCAAATTAAGGGAATTTTCTGAATTTTTCCCTGAAATATGTGAAATTTCTGCAATTTTAGCCCAAAATAAGGTGAATTTCTCTCTTTTTGCCCCAAAATAATGGGAATTTCTGCCTTTTTGGCCCAAAATAAGAAATATTTTTGCTTTTTTTCTCTGAAATAAGTGAAATTTCTGCAATTTTGCCCTAAAATAAAAGAAATTTCTGCAATTTCTCCCCATAATAAAGATAATTTCTGGAATTTTGCATTATAATAAGGGGAATTTCTGTTTTTTTGCCCCCCAATAAGGGAAATTCCTGCAATTTTGTTCTAAAATAAGGGGAGTTTCTGCTTTTTTGCCTCTAAGTAAGTGGAATTTCTGTCTTTTTCCCCAAAAACAAAGGGAATTTCTCTCATTTTTGCCCCAAAATAAGGAAAATTTCTGACTTATTACCCTGAAATAAGTGAAATTTCTGCAATTTTGCCCCAATATAAGGGAAATTTCTGCCTTTTTGCCCCCAAATAAGGGGAATTTCAGCCTTTTTACCTCAAAATAAGGGGAATTTCTGAATTTTGGAACAAAATTTTAGGAATTTCTGCCTTTTTGCCCCCAAAAAAGGACAATTTCTGCCTTTTTTCCCTGATATAAGTGAAATTTCTGCAATTTTGCCCCAAAATAAGTAAAATTTCTGCAATTTTGCCCCAAAATAAGGGAAATTTCTGGAAATTTGCCCCAAAATAAGTGGAATTTCTGAGTTTTGCCCCAAAATAAGGAGAATTTTTGCCTTTTTGCCCACAATTAGTGAAATTTCTGCAATTTTCCTCTAAAATAAGAGAAATTTCTGCAATTTTTCCCCATAAAAAGGGAAATTTCTGCAATTTTGCTTCAAAATAAGGGGAATTTCTGTTTTTTGCCCCACAATTAGGGAAATTTCTACAATTTTGCTCCAAAATAAAAGGAATTTCTGCCTTTTGTCCTAAAATATGGGGAAATTCTGCCTTTTTTTCTGAAAATAAGAAGAATGCACACCTTTTTGCCATAGAAAAGGGAAATTTCTTCATTTTTGCTCCAAAATAAGGGGAACTTTTGCTTTTTGCTTCTAAAAAAGTGGAATTTCTGTGTTTTTCCCCCAAAACAAAGGGAATTTCTGTCTTTTTTTGCACCAAAATAAGGAAAATTTCTGACTTATTACCTTGAAATAAGTGAAATTTCTGTAAATTTGCCCCAAAATTAGGGAAATTTCTGCCTTTTTTCCCCCAAATATGGGGAATTTCAGCCTTTTTACCTCAAAATAAAGGAAATTTCTGCAACTTTGCAACAAAATATTAGGAATTTCTGCATTTTTGCCACAAAATATTAGGAATTTCTGCCTTTTTGCCCCATAATAAGGAAAATTTCTGCCTTTTTTTCCCTGAAATAAGTGAAATTTCTGCAATTATGCCCCAAAATAAGTGAAATTTCTGCAAATTTGCCCCAAAATAAGGGAAATTTCTGGAATTTTGCCCCAAAATAAGTGGAATTTCTGAGTTTTGCCCCAAAATAAGGAGAATTTCTGCCTTTTTGCCCCACAATTAGTGAAATTTCTGCAATTTTGCCCCAAAAAAAGGAAATTTCTGCCTTTTGCCCCAAAATAAGGGGAATTTCAGCATTTTACCTAAAAATAAGGGAAATTTCTGATTTTTGCACCAAAATATGGAGAATTTCTGCCTTTTTGCCACAAAATAAGAAAAATTTCTGCCTTTTTTCCCTGAAATAAGTGAAATTTCTGCAATTTTGCCCCAAAATAAGTGAAATATCTGCAATTTTGCCCCAAAATAAGGGAAATTTCTGGAATTTTGCCCCAAAATAAGTGGAATTTCTGAGTTTTGCCTAAAAATAAGGAGAATTTCTGCCTTTTTGCCCCACAATGAGTGAAATTTCTTCAATTTTGCCCTAAAATAAGGGCAATTTCTGCAATTTTTCCCCATAATAAGGGAAATTTCTGTAATTTTGCTTCAAAATAAGGGGAATTTCTGTTTTTTGCCCCACAATTAGGGATATTTCTGCAATTTTGCCCCAAAATAAGGGGAATTTCTGCCTTTTGCCCCAAAATATGGGGAATTTCTGCCTTTTTGTTTGAAAATAAGAAGAATGCATACCTTTTTGCCATAAAAAAGTGAAATTTCTTCATTTTTGCTTCTAAATAAGAGGAACTTTTGCCTTTTTGCCTCTAAATAAGTAGAATTTCTGTTTTTTCGCCCAAAACAAAGAGAATTTCTGTCTTTTTTGCCCCAAAATAAGTAAAATTTCTGACTTATTACACTGAAATAAGTGAAATTTCTGCAAATTTGCCCCAAAAAAGGGAAATTTCATCCTTTTGCCCAAAAATAAGGGGAATTTCAGCATTTTACCTCAAAATAATGGAAATTTCTGATTTTTGCACCAAAATATGGAGAATTTCTGCCTTTTGCACCAAAATAAGGAAAATTTCTGGCTTTTTTCCCTGAAATAAGTGAAATTTCTGCAATTTTGCCCCAAAATAAGGAGAACTTCTGCATTTTTGCCCCACAATTAGGGGAATTTCTGCAATTTTGCTCCAAAATATAGGGAATTTCTGCCTTTTTGCCCGAAAATAAGGGGAATGCATAGCTTTTTGCTATAAAAAAGGTAAATTTCTTCATTTTTGCCCCAAATTAAGGGAAATTTCTGCATTTTTGCCCTGAAATATGTGAAATTTCTTCAATTTTAGCCCAAAATAAGGTGAATTTCAGCTTTTTTGCCCCAAAATAATTGGAATTTCTGCCTTTTTGCCCCAAAATAAGAAAAATTTTTGCTTTTTTTCTCTGAATTAAGTGAAATTTCTGCAATTTTGCCCTAAAATAAAAGAAATTTCTGCAATTTTTCCCCATAATAAAGGAAATTTCTGGAATTTTGCCTTAAAACAAGGGGAATTTTTGTTTTTTTGCCCCCTAATAAGGGAAATTTCTGCAATTTTGCCCTAAAATAAGGGGAAGTTCTGCTGTTTTGCCTCTAAATAAGTGGAATTTCTGTCTTTTTCTTCCAAAACAAAGGGAATTTCTGTCATTTTTGCCCCAAAATAAGAAAAATTTCTGACTTATTACCCTAAAATAAGTGAAATTTCTGCAATTTTGCCCCAATATAAGGGAAATTTCTGCCTTTTTGCCCCCAAATAAGGGGAATTTTAACCTTTTTACCTCAAAATAAGGGGAATTTCTGAATTTTGGCAAAAATATTAGGAATTTCTGCCTTTTTGCCCCAAAATAAGGACAATTTCTGCCTTTTTTCCCTGATATAAGTGAAATTTCTGCAATTTTGCCCCAAAATAAGTAAAATTTCTGCAATTTTGCCCCAAAATAAGGGAAATTTCTGGAATTTTGCCCCAAAATAAGTGGAATTTCTGAGTTTTGCCCCAAAATAAGGGTAATTTCTGCTTTTTGCCCCACAATTAGGGAAATTTCTGCAATTTTGCCCAAAAAGAAGGGAAATTTCTGCCTTTTGCCCCAAAATATGGGGAATTTCTGCCTTTTTGTCTGAAAATAAGAAGAATGCATAACTTTGTGCAATAAAAATGGGAAATTTCTTCATTTTTGCTCCAAAATAAAAGGAATTTCTGCTTTTTTGCCTCTAAATAAGTGGAATTTCTGTCTTTTTCCCCCAAAACAAAGGGATTTTCTGTTTTTTTGGTCCAAAATAAGGAAAATTTCCGACTTATAACCCTGAAATAAATGAAATTTCTGCAAATTTGCCCCAAAATAAGAAAAATTTATGCCTTTGTGCCCCCAAATAAGGAGAATTTCAGCCTTTTTACCTCAAAATAAGGGAAATTTCTGCATTTTTGCAACAAAATATTAGGAATTTCTGCATTTTTGCCACAAAATGTTAGGAATTTCTGCCTTTTTTTTCCCTGAAATAAGTGAAATTTCTGCAAATTTGCCCCAAATAAAGGGAAATTTCTGCCTTTTGCCCCAAAATAAGAAGAATTTCAGCATTTTACCTCAAAATAAGGAAAATTTCTGATTTTTGCACCAAAATATGGAGAATTTCTGCATTTTTGCCCCAAAATTAAAAAAATTTCTGCGTTTTTCCCTGAAATAAGTGAAATTTTTGCAATTTTGCCCTAAAATAAGTGAAATTTCTGCAATTTTGCCCCAAAATAAGGAAAATTTCTGAAATTTTGCCCCACAATTAGGGGAATTTCTGCAATTTTGCTCCAAAATACAGGGAATTTCTGCTATTTTGCCCGAAAATAAGGGGAATGCATACCTTTTTGCCATAAAAAGGGAAATTTCTTCATTTTTGCCCCAAATTAAGGGAAATTTCTGAATTTTTGCCCTGAAATATGTAAAATTTCTGCAATTTTAGCCCAAAATAAGGTGAATTTCTGCCTTTTTGCCCCAAAATAATGGGAATTTCTGCCTTTTTGCTCCAAAATAAGAAAAAATTTTTGAATTTTTTCTCTGAAATAAGTGAAATTTCTGCAATTTTGCCCTAAAATAAGGGAAATTTCTGAAATTTTTCCCCATAATAAGGGAAATTTCTGGAATTTTGCCACAAAATAAGGGGAATTTCTGTTTTTTTGCCCCCAAATAAGGGAAATTTCTGCAATTTTGCCCTAAAATAAAAGGAATTTCTGGTTTTTTGCCTCTAAATAAGTGGAATTTCTGTCTTTTTCCCCCAAAACAAAGGGAATTTCTGTCATTTTTGCCCCAAAATAATGAATATTTCTGACTTATTACCCTGAAATAAGTGAAATTTCTGCAATTTTGTCCCAATATAAGGGAAATTTCTGCATTTTTGCTCCCAAATAAGGGGAATTTCAGCCTTTTTACCTCAAAATAAGGGGATTTTCTGAATTTTGGCACAACATATTAGGAATTTCTGCCTTTTTGCCCCAAAATAAAAAAAATTTCTGGCTTTTTTCCCTGAAATAAGTGAAATTTCTGCAATTTTGCCCCAAAATAAGTAAAATTTCTGCAATTTTGCCCCACAATAAGGGAAATTTCTGGTTTTTTGCCCCAAAATAAGTGGAATTTCTGAGTTTTGCCCCAAAATAAGGAGAATTTCTGCATTTTTGCCCAACAATTAGTGAAATTTCTGCAATTTTTCCCTAAAATAAGGGAAATTTCTGCAATTTTTCCTCATAATAAGGGAAATTTCTGCCATTTTTCCCCAAAATAAGGGAAATTTCTGGAATTTTGCCCCAAAATAAGTGGAATTTCTGAGTTTTGCCCCAAAATAAGGGGAATTTCTGCCTTTTGCCCCACAATTAGGGAAATTTCTGCAATTTTGCCCAAAAAGAAGGGAAATTTCTGCCTTGTGCCCCAAAATATGGGGAATTTTTGCCTTTTTGTCTGAAAATAAGAAGAATGCATACCTTTTTGCCATAAAAATGGAAAATTTCTTCATTTTTGCTCCAAAATAAAAGGAATTTCTGCTTTTTTGCCTCTAAATAAGTGGAATTTCTGTCTTTTTACCCCAAAACAAAGGGAATTTGTGTCTTTTTTGCTCCAAAATAAGGAAAATTTCTGATTTATAACCCTGAAATAAATGAAATTTCTGCAAATTTGCCCCAAAATAAGAAAAATTTCTGCCTTTGTGCCCCCAAATAAGGAGAATTTCAGCTTTTTTACCTCAAAATAAGAGAAATTTCTGCATTTTTGCAACAAAATATTAGGAATTTCTGCATTTTTGCCACAAAATATTAGGAATTTCTGCCTTTTTGCCCCAAAATAAGGAAAATTTCTGCCTTTTTTTTCCCTGAAATAAGTGAAATTTCTGCAAATTTGCCCCCAAAAAAAAGAAATTTCTGCCTTTTGCCCCAAAATAAAAAGAATTTCAGCATTTTACCTCAAAATAAGGGAAATTTCTGATTTTTGCACCAAAATATGGAGAATTTCTGCCTTTTTGCCCCAAAATAAGGAAAATTTCTGCATTTTCTCCCTGAAATAAGTGAAATATCTGCAATTTTGCCCCAAAATAAAGAAAATTTCTGAAATTTTGCCCCACAATTAGGGGAATTTCTGCCATTTTGCTCCAAAATACCGGGAATTTCTGCTATTTTGCCGGAAAATAAGGGGAATGCATACCTTTTTGCCATAAAAAAGGGAAATTTCTTCATTTTTGCCCTAAATTAAGGGAAATTTCTGACTTTTTGCCTTGAAATATGTAAAATTTCTGCAATTTTGCCCTAAAATAAGCGAAATTTCTGCAATTTTTCCCCATAATAAGGGAAATTTCTGGAATTTTGCCACAAAATAAGGGGAATTTCTGTTTTTTTTTTCCCCCAAAAAAGGGAAATTTCTGCAATTTTGCCCTAAAATAAGGGAAATTTCTGGTTTTTTGCCTTTAAATAAGTGGAATTTCTGTCTTTTTCCCCCAAAACAAAGGGAATTTCTGTCATTTTTGCCCCAAAATAATGAAAATATCTGACTTATTACCCTGAAATAAGTGAAATTTCTGCAATTTTGTCCCAATATAAGGGAAATTTCTGCGTTTTTGCCCCCAAATAAGGGGAATTTCAGCCTTTTTACCTCAAAATAAGGGGAATTTCTGAATTTTGGCAGAAAATATTAGGAATTTCTTCCTTTTTGCCCCAAAATAAAAAAATTTCTGCCTTTTTTTCCCTGAAATAAGTAAAATTTCTGCAATTTTGCCCCTAAATAAGTAAAATTTCTGCAATTTTGCCCCACAATAAGGGAAATTTCGGGAATTTTGCCCCAAAATAAGTGGAATTTCTGATTTTTGCCCCAAAATAAGGAGAATTTCTGCCTTTTTGCCCTACAATTAGTGAAATTTCTGCAATTTTGCCCTAAAATAAGGGAAATTTCTGCAATTTTTCCCCATAATAAGGGAAATTTCTGCAATTTTGCTTCAAAATAAGGGGAATTTCTGTTTTTTGCCCCACAATAAAGAAAATTTCTGCAATTTTGCCCCAAAATAAGGGGAATTTCTGCCTTTTTGTCCAAAAATAAGAAGAATGCATACCTTTTTGCCATAAAAAAAGGAAATTTCTTCATTTTTACTCCAAAATAAAGGGACCTTTTGCCTTTTTGCCTCAAAATGAGTGGAATTTCTGTCTTTTTCCACCAAAACAAAGGGAATTTCTGTCTTTTTTGCCACAAACTAAGGAAAATTTCTGACTTATTACCCTGAAATAAGTGAAATTTCTGCAAATTTGGCCCAAAATAAAGGAAATTTCTGCCTTTTTGCCCACAAATAATGGGAATTTTAGCCTTTTTACCTCAAAATAAAAGAAATTTCTGCATTTTTGCACCAAAATATGGAGAATTTCTGCATTTTGCCCCAAAATAAGAAAAATTTCTGCCTTTTTTCCCTGAAATAAGTGAAATTTCTGCAATTTTGCCCCAAACTAAGTGAAATTTCTGCAATTTTGCCCCAAAATAAAAAAAAAATTTCTGGAATTTTGCCCCAAAATAAGTGAAATTTCTGAGTTTTGCCCCAACATAAGAAGAATTTCTTCCTTTTTGCACCACAAATTGTGAAATTTCTGCAATTTTGCCCTAAAATAAGGGAAATTTCTGCAATTTTTCCCCATAATAAGGGAAATTTCTGCAATTTTTCTTCAAAATAAGAGGAATTTATGTTTTTTGCCTCACAATTAGGGAAATTTCTGCAATTTTGCCCTAAAATAAGGGGAATTTCTGCCTTTTGCCCAAAAATATGGGGAATTTCTGCCTTTTTGTTTGAAAATAAGAAGAATACATACCTTTTTGACATAAATAAGGGAAATTTCTTCATTTTTGCTCCAAAATAAGGGGAACTTTTGCCTTTTTGCCTCTAAATAAGTAGAATTTCTGTTTTTTTCCCCCAAAACAAAGAGAATTTCTGCCTTTTTTGCCCCAAATAATGAAAATTTCTGACTTATTACCCTGAAATAAGTGAAATTTCTGCAAATTTGCCCCAAAAATAGGGAAATTTCTGCCTTTTGCCCAAAAATAAGGGGAATTTCAGCATTTTACCTCAAAATAAATGAAATTTCTGATTTTTGCACCAAAATATGGAGAATTTCTGCTTTTTTACAACAAAAAAAAATTTCTGCTTTTTTTCCCTGAAATAAGTGAAATTTCTGCAATTTTGATCCAAAATACGGGAAATTTCTGCCTTTTTGCTTGAAAATATGGGGAATGCATACCTTTTGCCATAAAAAAGGGAAATTTCTTCATTTTTGCCCCAAATTAAGGGAATTTTCTGAATTTTTGCCCTGAAATATGTGAAATTTCTGCAATTTTAGCCCAAAATAAGGTGAATTTCTGTCTTTTTGCCCCAAAATAATAGGAATTTCTGCCTTTTTGCCCCAAAATAAAAAATATTTTTGCTTTTTTTCTCTGAAATAAGTGAAATTTCTGCAATTTTGCCCTAAAATAAAAGAAATTTCTGCAATTTCTCCCCATAATAAAGGAAATTTCTGGAATTTTGCCTTAAAATAAGAGGAATTTCTGTTTTTTTGCCCCCCAATAAGGGAAATTCCTGCAATTTTGTTCTAAAATAAGGGGAGTTTCTGCTTTTTTGCCTCTAAATAAGTTGAATTTCTGTCTTTTTCCCCAAAAACAAAGGGAATTTCTCTCATTTTTGCCCCAAAATAAGGAAAATTTTTGACTTATTACCCTGAAATAAGTGAAATTTCTGCAATTTTGCCCCAATATAAGGGAAATTTCTGCCTTTTTGCCCCCAAATAAGGGGAATTTCAGACTTTTTACCTCAAAATAAGGGGAATTTCTGAATTTTGGAAAAAATTTTAGGAATTTCTGCCTTTTTGCCCCCAAAAAAGGACAATTTCTGCCTTTTTTCCCTGATATAAGTGAAATTTCTGCAATTTTGCCCCAAAATAAGTAAAATTTCTGCAATTTTGCCCCAAAATAAGGGAAATTTCTGGAAATTTGCCCCAAAATAAGTGGAATTTCTGAGTTTTGCCCCGAAATAAGGAGAATTTTTGCCTTTTTGCCAAAAATTAGTGAAATTTCTGCAATTTTCCTCTAAAATAAGAGAAATTTCTGCAATTTTTACCCATAATAAGGGAAATTTCTGCAATTTTGCTTCAAAATAAGGGGAATTTCTGTTTTTTGCCCCACAATTAGGGAAATTTCTGCAATTTTGCTCCAAAATAAAAGGAATTTCTGCCTTTTGTCCTAAAATATGGGGAAATTCTGCCTTTTTGTCTGAAAATAAGAAGAATGCACACCTTTTTGTCATAGAAAAGGGAAATTTCTTCATTTTTGCTCCAAAATAAGGGGAACTTTTGCTTTTTGCTTCTAAAAAAGTGGAATTTCTGTGTTTTCCCCCCAAAACAAAGGGAATTTCTGTCTTTTTTTGCACCAAAATAAGGAAAAATTCTGACTTATTACCCTGAAATAAGTGAAATTTCTGCAAATTTGCCCCAAAATTAGGGAAATTTCTGCCTTTTTGCCCCCAAATATGGGGAATTTCAGCCTTTTTACCTCAAAATGAAGGAAATTTCTGCAACTTTGCAACAAAATATTAGGAATTTCAGCATTTATGCCACAAAATATTTGAATTTCTGCCTTTTTGCCCCATAATAAGGAAAATTTCTGCCTTTTTTTCCCTGAAATAAGTGAAATTTCTGCAATTATGCCCCAAAATAAGTGAAATTTCTGCAAATTTGCCCCAAAATAAGGGAAATTTCTGGAATTTTGCCCCAAAATAAGTGGAATTTCTGAGTTTTGCCCCAAAATAAGGAGAATTTCTGCCTTTTTGCCCCACAATTAGTGAAATTTCTGCAATTTTGCCCCAAAAAAAGGAAATTTCTGCCTTTTGCCCCAAAATAAGGGGAATTTCAGCATTTTACCTAAAAATAAGGGAAATTTCTGATTTTTGCACCAAAATATGGAGAATTTCTGCCTTTTTGCCACAAAATAAGAAAAATTTCTGCCTTTTTTCCCTGAAATAAGTGAAATTTCTGCAATTTTGCCCCTAAATAAGTGAAATATCTGCAATTTTGCCCCAAAATAAGGGAAATTTCTGGAATTTTGCCCCAAAATAAGTGGAATTTCTGAGTTTTGCCTCAAAATAAGGAGAATTTCTGCCTTTTTGCCCCACAATGAGTGAAATTTCTTCAATTTTGCCCTAAAATAAGGGCAATTTCTGCAATTTTTCCCCATAATAAGGGAAATTTCTGTAATTTTGCTTCAAAATAAGGGGAATTTCTGTTTTTTGCTTCACAATTAGGGATATTTCTGCAATTTTGCCCCAAAATAAGGGGAATTTCTGCCTTTTGCCCCAAACTATGGGGAATTTCTGCCTTTTTGTTTTAAAATAAGAAGAATGCATACCTTTTTGCCATAAAAAAGTGAAATTTCTTCATTTTTGCTTCTAAATAAGAGGAACTTTTGCCTTTTTGCCTCTAAATAAGTAGAATTTCTGTTTTTTCGCCCAAATCAAAGAGAATTTCTGTCTTTTTTTGCCCCAAAATAAGTAAAATTTCTGACTTATTACACTGAAATAAGTGAAATTTCTGCAAAATTGCCCCAAAAAAGGGAAATTTCATCCTTTTGCCCAAAAATAAGGGGAATTTCAGCATTTTACCTCAAAATAATGGAAATTTCTGATTTTTGCACCAAAATATGGAGAATTTCTGCCTTTTGCACCAAAATAAGGAAAATTTCTGGCTTTTTTCCCTGAAATAAGTGAAATTTCTGCAATTTTGCCCAAAAATAAGGAGAACTTCTGCCTTTTTGCCCCACAATTAGGGGAATTTCTGCAATTTTGCTCCAAAATATAGGGAATTTCTGCCTTTTTGCCCGAAAATAAGGGGAATGCATAGCTTTTTGCTATAAAAAAGGGAAATTTCTTCATTTTTGCCCCAAATTAAGGGAAATTTCTGCCTTTTTGCCCTGAAATATGTGAAATTTCTTCAATTTTAGCCCAAAATAAGGTGAATTTCAGCTTTTTGCCCCAAAATAATTGGAATTTCTGCCTTTTTGCCCCAAAATAAGAAAAACTTTTGCTTTTTTTCTCTGAATTAAGTGAAATTTCTGCAATTTTACCCTAAAATAAAAGAAATTTCTGCAATTTTTCCCCATAATAAAGGAAATTTCTGGAATTTTGCCTTAAAATAAGGGGAATTTTTGTCTTTTTGCCCCCAAATAAGGGAAATTTCTGCAATTTTGCCCTAAAATAAGGGGAAGTTCTGCTTTTTTGCCTCTAAATAAGTGGAATTTTTGTCTTTTTCTTCCAAAACAAAGGGAATTTCTGTCATTTTTGCCCCAAAATAAGAAAAATTTCTGACTTATTACCCTAAAATAAGTGAAATTTCTGCAATTTTGCCCCAATATAAGGGAAATTTCTGCCTTTTTGCCCCCAAATAAGGGGAATTTTAACCTTTTTACCTCAAAATAAGGGGAATTTCTGAATTTTGGCACAAATATTAGGAATTTCTGCCTTTTTGCCCCAAAATAAGGACAATTTCTGCCTTTTTTCCCTGATATAAGTGAAATTTCTGCAATTTTGCCCCAAAATAAGTAAAATTTCTGCAATTTTGCCGCAAAATAAGGGAAATTTCTGGAATTTTGCCCCAAAATAAGTGGAATTTCTGAGTTTTGCCCCAAAATAAGGGTAATTTCTGCTTTTTGCCCCACAATTAGGGAAATTTCTGCAATTTTGCCCAAAAAGAAGGGAAATTTCTGCCTTTTGCCCCAAAATATGGGGAATTTCTGCCTTTTTGTCTGAAAATAAGAAGAATGCATAACTTTGTGCAATAAAAATGGGAAATTTCTTCATTTTTGCTCCAAAATAAAAGGAATTTCTGCTTTTTTGCCTCTAAATAAGTGGAATTTCTGTCTTTTTCCCCCAAAACAAAGGGATTTTCTGTTTTTTTGGTCCAAAATAAGGAAAATTTCCGACTTATAACCCTGAAATAAATGAAATTTCTGCCAATTTGCCCCAAAATAAGAAAAATTTCTGCCTTTGTGCCCCCAAATAAAGAGAATTTCAGCCTTTTTACCTCAAAATAAGGGAAATTTCTGCATTTTTGCAACAAAATATTAGGAATTTCTGCATTTTTGCCACAAAATGTTAGGAATTTCTGCCTTTTTGCCCCAAAATAAGGAAAATTTCTGCCTTTTTTTTCCCTGAAATAAGTGAAATTTCTGCAAATTTGCCCCAAATAAAGGGAAATTTCTGCCTTTTGCCCCAAAATAAGAATAATTTCAGCATTTTACCTCAAAATAAGGAAAATTTCTGATTTTTGCACCAAAATATGGAGAATTTCTGCATTTTTGCCCCAAAATTAAGAAAATTTCTGCGTTTTTTCCCTGAAATAAGTGAAATTTTTGCAATTTTGCCCTAAAATAAGTGAAATTTCTGCAATTTTGCCCCAAAATAAGGAAAATTTCTGAAATTTTGCCCCACAATTAGGGGAATTTCTGCAATTTTGCTCCAAAATACGGGAAATTTCTGCCTTTTTGCTTGAAAATAAGGGGAATGCATACCTTTTTGCCATAAAAAAGGGAAATTTCTTCATTTTTGCCCCAAATTAAGGGAATTTTCTGAATTTTTGCCCTGAAATATGTGAAATTTCTGCAATTTTAGCCCAAAATAAGGTGAATTTCTGCCTTTTTGCCCCAAAATAATGGGAATTTCTGCCTTTTGCCCCAAAATAAGAAATATTTTTGCTTTTTTTCTCTGAAATAAGTGAAATTTCTGCAATTTTGCCCTAAAATAAAAGAAATTTCTGCAATTTCTCCCCATAATAAAGGAAATTTCTGGAATTTTGCCTTAAAATAAGGGGAATTTCTGTTTTTTTGCCCCCCAATAAGGGAAATTCCTGCAATTTTGTTCTAAAATAAGGGGAATTTCTGCTTTTTTGCCTCCAAATAAGTGGAATTTCTGTATTTTTCCCCAAAAACAAAGGGAATTTCTCTCATTTTTGCCCCAAAATAAGGAAAATTTCTGACTTATTACCCTGAAATAAGTGAAATTTGCAATTTTGCCCCAATATAAGGGAAATTTCTGCCTTTTTGCCCCCAAATAAGGGGAATTTCAGCCTTTTTACCTCAAAATAAGGGGAATTTCTGAATTTTGGAACAAAATTTTAGGAATTTCTGCCTTTTTGCCCCAAAATAAGGACAATTTCTGCGTTTTTTCCCTGATATAAGTGAAATTTCTGCAATTTTGCCCCAAAATAAGGGAAATTTCAGGAAATTTGCCCCAAAATAAGTGGAATTTCTGAGTTTTGCCCCAAAATAAGGAGAATTTTTGCCTTTTTGCCCAACAATTAGTGAAATTTCTGCAATTTTGCCCTAATATAATGGAAATTTCTGCAATTTTTCCCCATAATAAGGGAAATTTCTGCAATTTTGCTTCAAAATAAGGGGAATTTCTATTTTTTGCCCCACAATTAGGGAAATTTCTGCAATTTTGCCTCAAAATAAGGGGAATTTCTGCCTTTTGCCCCAAAATATGGGGAATTTCTGCCTTTTTGTCCGAAAATAAGAAGAATGCATACCTTTTTGCCATAAAAAAAGGAAATTTCTTCATTTTTACTCCAAAATAAAGGTACCTTTTGCCTTTTTGCCTCAAAATAAGTGGAATTTCTGTCTTTTTCCACCAAATCAAAGGGAATTCCTGTCTTTTTTGCCCCAGATTAAGGAAAATTTCTGACTTATTACCCTTAAATAAGTGAAATTTCTGCAAATTTAGCCCAAAATAAGGGAAATTTCTGCCTTTTTGCCCACAAATATAGGGAAAGTTAGCCTTTTTACTTCAAAATAAGGGAAATTTCTTCATTTTTGCTCCAAAATAAGGCGAACTTTTGCCTTTTTGCCTCTAAATAAGTAGAATTTCTGTTTTTTTCCCCCAAAACAAATAGAATTTCTGTCTTTTTTGCGCCAAAATAAGAAAAATTTCTGACTTATTACACTGAAATAAGTGAAATATCTGCAAATTTGCCACAAAAATAGTGAAATTTCTGCCTTTTGCCCAAAAATAAAGGGAATTTAAGCATTTTACCTCAAAATAAATGAAATTTCTGATTTTTGCACCAAAATATGGAGAATTTCTGCCTTTTTGCACCAAAATAAGGAAAATTTCTGCTTTTTTTCCCTGAAATAAGTGAAATTTCTGTAATTTTGCCCCAAAATAAGGAGAATTTCTGCCTTTTTGCCCCCACAATTAGGGGAATTTCTGCAATTTTGCTCCAAAATACAGGGAATTTCTGCCTTTTTGCCATAAAATAAGGGAAATGCATACCTTTTTGCCACAAAAAAGGGAAATTTCTTCATTTTTGCCCCAAATTAAGGGAATTTTCTGCCTTTTTGCCCTGAAATATGTGCAATTTCTGCAATTTTAGCCCAAAATAAGGTGAATTTCTGCCTTTTTGCCCCAAAATAATGGAAATTTCTGCCTTTTTACCACAAAATAAAAAATATTTTTGCTTTTTTTTTATGAAATAAGTGAAATTTCTGCAATTTTGCCCTAAAATAAAAGAAATTTTTGCAATTTCTCCCCATAATAATGGAAATTTCTGGAATTTTGCCTTAAAATAAAAGGAATTTCTGTTTTTTTGCCCCACAATAAGGAAAATTTCTGCAATTTTGTTCTAAAATAAGGGGAATTTCTGCTTTATTGCCTCTAAATAAGTGGAATTTTTGTCTTTTTCCCCAAAAACAAAGGGAATTTCTGTCATTTTTGCCCCAAAATAAGGAAAATTTCTGACTTATTACCCTGAAATAAGTGAAATTTCTGCAATTTTGCCCCAATATAAGCAAATTTCTGCCTTTTTGCCCCCAAATAAGGGGAATTTCAGCCTTTTTACCTCAAAATAAGGGGAATTTCTGCATTTTGGCACAAAATATTAGGAATTTCTACCTTTTTTCCCTAAAATAAGTGAAATTTCTGCAATTTTGCCCCAAAATAAGTAAAATTTCTGCAATTTTGCCCCAAAATAAGGAGAATTTCTGGAATTTTGCCCCAAAATAGGTGGAATTTCTGAGTTTTGCCCCAAAATAAGGAGAATTTTTGCCTTTTTGCCCACAGTTAGTGAAATTTCTGCAGTTTTCCCCTAAAATAAGAGAAATTTCTGCAATTTTGCTTCAAAATAAGAGGAATTTCTGTTTTTTGCCCCACAATTAGGGAAATTTCTGCAATTTTGCTCCAAAATAAAAGAAATTTCTGCCTTTTGTCCTAAAATATGGGGAATTTCTGCCTTTTTGTCTGAAAATAGGAAGAATGCATACCTTTTTGCCATAAAAAAGGGAAATTTCTTCATTTTTGCTCCAAAATAAGGGGAACTTTTGCTTTTTGCTTCTAAATAAGTGGAATTTCTCTGTTTTTCCCCCAAAACAAAGGGAATTTCTGTCTTTTTTGCACCAAAATAAGGAAAATTTCTGACTTATTACCCTGAAATAAGTGAAATTTCTGCAAATTTGCCCCAAAATTAGGGAAATTTCTGCCTTTTTGCCCCCAAATATGGGGAATTTCAGCCTTTTTACCTCAAAATAAGGGAAATTTCTGCATCTTTGCAACAAAATATTAGGAATTTCTGCATTTTTGCCACAAAATATTAGGAATTTCTGCCTTTTTGCCCCAAAATAAGGAAAATTTCTGCCTTTTTTTTCCTGAAATAAGTGAAATTTCTGCAATTATGCCCCAAAATAAGTGAAATTTCTGCAATTTTGCCCCAAAATAAGGGAAATTTCTGGAATTTTGCCCCAAAATAAGTGGAATTTCTGAGTTTTGCCCCAAAATAAGGAGAATTTCTGCCTTTTTGCCCCACAATTAGAGAAATTTCTGCAATTTTGCCCCAAAAAAGTGAAATTTCTGCCTTTTGCCCCAAAATAAGGGGAATTTCAGCATTTTACCTCAAAATAAGGGAAATTTCTGATTTTTGCACCAAAATATGGAGAATTTCTGCCTTTTTGCCACAAAATAAGAAAAATTTCTGCCTTTTTTCCCTGAAATAAGTGAAATTTCTGCAATTTTGCCCCAAAATAAGTGAAATTTCTGCAATTTTGCCCCAAAATAAGGGAAATTTCTGGAATTTTGCCCCAAAATAAGTGGAATTTCTGAGTTTTGCCTCAAAATAAGGAGAATTTCTGCCTTTTTGCCCCACAATTAGTGAAATTTCTTCAATTTTGCCCTAAAATAAGGGAAATTTCTGCAATTTTTCTCCATAATAAGGGAAATTTCTGCAATTTTGCTTCAAAATAAGGGGAATTTCTGTTTTTTGCCCCACAATTAGGGATATTTCTGAAATTTTGCACCAAAATAAGGGGAATTTCTGCCTTTTGCCCCAAAATATGGGGAATTTCTTCCTTTTTGTTTGAAAATAAGAAGAATGCATACCTTTTTGCCATCAAAAAGAGAAATTTCTTCATTTTTGCTCCTAATTAAGGGGAACTTTTGCCTTTTTGCCTCTAAATAAGTAGAATTTCTGTTTTTTTCCCCCAAAACAAAGAGAATTTCTGTCTTTTTGCCCCAAAATAAGGAAAATTTCTGACTTATTACCCTGAAATAAGTGAAATTTCTGCAAATTTGCCCCAAAAATAGGGAAATTTCATCCTTTTGCCCAAAAATAAAGAGAATTTCAGCATTTTACCTCAAAATAAGGGAAATTTCTGATTTTTGCACCAAAATATTGAGAATTTCTGCCTTTTGCACTAAAATAATAAAAATTTCTGGCTTTTTTCCCTGAAATAAGTGAAATTTCTGCAATTTTGCCACAAAATAAGGAGAACTTATGCCATTTTGCCCCACAATTAGGGGAATTTCTGCAATTTTGCTCCAAAATATGGGGAATTTCTGCCTTTTTGCCCGAAAATAAAGGGAATGCCTACGTTTTTGCCATAAAAAAGGAAAATTTCTTCATTTTTGCCCCAAATTAAGGGAAATTTCTGCCTTTTTGTCCTGAAATATGTTAAATTTCTTCAATTTTAGCCCAAAATAAGGTGAATTTCAGCCTTTTTGCCCCAAAATAATGGGATTTTCTGTCTTTTTGCCCCAAAATAATAAAAATTTTTGCTTTTTTTCTCTGAAATAATTGAAATTTCTGCAATTTTGCCCTAAAATAAAAGAAATTTCTGCAATTATTCCCCATAATAAAGGAAATTTCTGGAATTTTGCCTTAAAATAAGAGGAATTTCTGTTTTTTTGCCACCAAATAATAAAAATTTCTGCAATTTTGCTCTAAAATAAGAGGAATTTTTGCTTTTTTGCCTCTAAATAAGTGGAATTTCTGTCTTTTTCACCCAAACTACGGGAATTTCTGTCATTTTTGCCCTAAAATAAGGAAAATTTCTGACTTATTACCCTGAAATAAGTGAAAATTCTTCAATTTTGCCACAATTTAAGGGAAATTTCTGCCTTTTTGCCCCCAAATAAGGGGAATTTCAGCCTTTTTACCTCAAAATAAGGGGAATTTCTGAATTTTGGCACAAATATTAGAAATTTCTGCCTTTTTGCCCTAAAATAAGGACAATTTCTGCCTTTTTTCCTTGAAATAAGTGAAATTTCTGAAATTTTGCTCCAAAATAAGTAAAATT
This sequence comes from Micromys minutus, assembly GCF_963924665.1. Classification (NCBI taxonomy): domain Eukaryota; kingdom Metazoa; phylum Chordata; class Mammalia; order Rodentia; family Muridae; genus Micromys; species Micromys minutus. The sequence continues at coordinate 2,024,719 of NW_027667928.1, read as the reverse complement.
TCTCCAATTTTGCCCCAAAATAAGGGAAATATCTGGAATTTTGCCCCAAAATAAGTGGAATTTCTGAGTTTTGCCCCAAAATAAGGAGAATTTCTGCCTTTTTGCCCCCAATTAGTGAAATTTCTGCAATTTTGCCCTAAAATAAGAGAAATTTCTGCAATTTTTCCCCATAATAAGGGAAATTTCCTAAATTTTGCTTCAAAATAACGGGAATTTCTGTTTTTTGCCCCACAATTAGGGAAATTTCTGCAATTTTGCTCCAAAATAAAAGGAATTTCTGCCTTTTGTCCTAAAATATTGGGAATTTCTGCCTTTTTGTCCGAAAATAAGAAGAATGCATACCTTTTTGCCATAAAAAAGGGAAATTTCTTCATTTTTGCTCCAAAATATGGGGAACTTTTGCTTTTTGCCTCTAAATAAGTAGAATTTCTTTCTTTTTCCCACAAAACAAAGGGAATTTCTGTCTTTTTTGCACCAAAATAAGGAAAATTTCTGACTTATTACCCTGAAATAAGTGAAATTTCTGCAATTTTGCCCCAAAATAAGTGAAATTTATGCAATTTTGCCCCAAAATAAAGAAAATTTCTGAAATTTTGCACCAAAATAAGTGGAATTTCTGAGTTTTGCCCCAAAATAAGGAAAATTTCTGCCTTTTTTCCCTGAAATAAGTGAAATTTCTGAAATTTTGCCCCAAAATAAGAGAAATTTCTGCAATTTTCCCCATAATAAGGGAAATTTCTGCAATTTTGCCACAAAATAAGGAAAATTTCTGGAATTTTGCCCCAAAATAAGTGGAATTTCTGAGTTTTGCCCCAAAATAAGGAGAATTTCTGCCTTTTTGCCCCACAATTAGTGAAATTTCTGCAATTTTGCCCTAAAATAAGACAAATTTATGCAATTTTTCCCCATAATAAGAAAAATTTCTGCAATTTTGCTTCAAAATAAGGGGAATTTCTGTTTTTTGCCCCACAATTAGGGAAATTTCTGCAATTTTTCTCCAAAATAAAAGGAATTTCTGCCTTTTGTCCTAAAATATGGAAAATTTCTGCCTATTTGTCCGAAAATAAGAAGAATGCACAATTTTGCCATAAAAAAGGGAAATATCTTCATGTTTGCTCCTAAATAAGGGGAACATTTGCTTTTTTGCCTCTAAATAAGTGGAATTTCTGTCTTTTTCCCCCAAAACAAAGGAAATTTTTCTGTCTTTTTTTGCACCAAAATAAGGAAAATTTCTTACTTATTACCCTGAAAGTAGTAAAATATCTGCAATTTTGCCCCAATATAAGGGAAATTTCAGCCTTTTTGCCCACAAATAAGGGGAATTTCAGCCTTTTTACCTCAAAATAAGGGGAATTTCTGAATTTTGGCACAAACTATTAGGAATTTCTGCCTTTTTGCCCCAAAATAAGGAAAATTTCTGCCTTTTTCCCTGAAATAAGTGAAATTTCTGTAATTTTGCCCAAAATAAGCAAAATTTCTGCAATTTTGCCCCAAAATAAGGAAAATTTCTGGAATTTTTCCCCAAAATAAGTGGAATTTCTGAATTTTGCACCAAAATATGGAGAATTTCTGCCTTTTTGCCCCACAATTATTGAAATTTCTGCAATTTTGCCCTAAAATAAGGAAAATTTCTGCAATTTTTTCTTATAATGAAAATTTCTGCAATTTTGCTTCAAAATAAGGGGAATTTTTGTTTTTTACCCCACAATTAGGGAAATTTCTGCAATTTTGCCCCAAAATATGGGGAATTTCTGCCTTTTGCCCCAAAATATGGAAAATTTCTGCATTTTTGTACGAAAATAAGAAGAATGCATAACTTTTTGCCATAAAAAAGGGAAATTTCTTCATTTTTGCTCCAAAATAAGGGGAACTTTTTCCTTTTTGACTCTAAATAAGTGGAATTTCTGTCTTTTCCCCCAAAACAAAGGGAATTTCTGTCTTTTGCCCCAAAATAAGGAAAATTTCTGACTTATTACCCTGAAATAAGTGAAATTTCTGCAATTTTGTCCCAATATAAGGGAAATTTCTGCGTTTTTGCCCCCAAATAAGGGGAATTTCAGCCTTTTTACCTCAAAATAAAAGGATTTTCTGAATTTTGGCACAACATATTAGGAATTTCTGCCTTTTTGCCCCAAAATAAAAAAAAATTTCTGCCTTTTTTCCCTGAAATAAGTGAAATTTCTGCAATTTTGCCCCAAAATAAGTAAAATTTCTGCAATTTTGCCCCACAATAAGGGAAATTTCTGGTTTTTTGCCCCAAAATAAGTGGAATTTCTGAGTTTTGCCCCAAAATACGGAGAATTTCTGCATTTTTGCCCAACAATTAGTGAAATTTCTGCAATTTTGCCCTAAAATAAGAAAAATTTTTGCTTTTTTTCTCTGAAATAAGTGAAATTTCTGCAATTTTGCCCTAAAATATAAGAAATTTCTGCAATTTTTCCCTATAATAAAGGAAATTTCTGGAATTTTGCTTTAAAATAAGGGGAATTTTTGTTTTTTTGCCCCCAAATAAGGGAAATTTCTGCAATTTTGCCCTGAAGTAAGGGGAATTTCTGCTTTTTTGTCTCTAAATAAGTGGAATTTCTGTCTTTTTCCCCTAAAAAAGGGAATTTCTTTCATTTTTGCCTCAAAATAAGGAACATTTCTGACTTATTACCCTGAAATAAGTTAAATTTCCTCAATTTTGCCCCAATATAAGGGAAATTTCTGCATTTTTGCCTCCAAATAAGGGGAATTTCAGCCTTTTTACCTCAAAATAGGGGGAATTTCTGAATTTTGGCACAAAATATTAGGAATTTCTGCCTTTTTGCCCCAAAATAAGGACAATTTCTGTATTTTTTCTCTGAAATAAGTGAAATTTCTGCAATTTTGCCCCAAAATAAGTAAAATTTCTGCAATTTTGCCCCAAAATATGGAAAATTTCTGGAATTTTGCCCCAAAATAAGTGGAATTTCTGAGTTTTGCCGCAAAATAAGGAGAAGTTCTGGTTTTTTGCCCACAATTAGTGAAATTTCTGCAATTTTGCCCTAAAATAAGAGAAATTTCTGCAATTTTTCCCCATAATAAGGGAAATATCTGCAATTTTGCTTCAAAATAAGGGAAATTTCTGTTTTTTCCCCACAATTAGGGAAATTTCTGCAATTTTGCTCCAAAATAAAAGGAATTTCTGCCTTTTGTCCTGAAATATGGAAAATTTCTGTCTTTTTGTCCGAAAATAAGAAGAATGCAAACCTTTTTGCCATAAAAATGGGAAATTTCTTCATTTTTGCTACAAAATAAGGGGAACTTTTGCTTTTTGTCTCTAAATAAGTGGAATTTCTTTCCTTTCCCCCCAAAACAAAGGGAATTTCTGTCTTTTTTGCACCAAAATAAGGAAAATTTCTGACTTATTACCCTGAAATAAGTGAAATTTCTGCAAATTTGCCCCAAAATAAGGGAAATTTCTGCCTTTTTGCCCCCAAATTTGGGAAATTTCAGCATTTTTACCTCAAAATAAGGGAATCTTCTGCATTTTTGCAACAAAATATTAGGAATTTCTGCATTTTTGCCACAAAATATTAGGAATTTCTGCCTTTTTGCCCCAAAATAAGGAAAATTTCTGCCTTTTTTTCTCTGAAATAAGTGAAATTTCTGCAATTTTTCCCCAAAATAAGTGAAATTTCTGCAATTTTGTCCCCAAATAAGGGAAATTTCTGGAATTTTGCCCCAAAATAAGTAAAATTTCTGAGTTTTGCCCCAAAATAAGGAGAATTTCTGCCTTTTTGCTCCACAATTAGGGGAATTTCTGCAATTTTGCTCCAAAATATGGGGAATTTCTTCCTTTTTGCCTGAAAATAAGGGAATGCATAACTTTTTGCCATAAAAAAGGGAAATTTCTTCATTTTTGCCCCAAATTAAGGGAAATTTCTGCCTTTTTGCCCTGAAATATGTGAAATTTCTGCAATTTTAGCCCAAAATAAGGTGAATTTCTGCCTTTTTTCCCCAAAATAATGGGAATTTCTGCCTTTTTGCTTCAAAATAAGAAAAATTTTTGCTCTTTTTCTCTGAAATAAGTGAAATTTCTGCAATTTTGCCCTAAAATAAAAGAAATTTCTGCAATTTTTCCCCATAATAAAGGAAATTACTGGAATTTTGCCCCAAAATAAGGGGAATTTCTGTTTTTTTGCCCCCAAATAAGGGAAATTCTGCAATTTTGCCCTAAAATAAGGGGAATTTCTGTTTTTTTGCCTCTAAATAAGTGGAATTTCTGTCTTTTTCCTTCAAAACAAAGGGAATTTCTGTCATTTTTGCCCCAAAATAAGGAAAATTTCTGACTTGTTACCCTGAAATAAGTGACATTTCTGCAAATTTGCCCCAAAAATAGGGAAATTTCTGCCTTTTTCCCAAAAATAAGGGGAATTTCAGCATTTTACCTCAAAATAAGAGAAATTTCTGATTTTTGCAAAAAAATATGGAGAATTTCTGCCTTTTTGCACCAAAATAAGGAAAATGTCTGCCTTTTTTCCCTGAAATACGTGAAATTTCTGCAATTTTGCCCCAAAATAAGGAGAATTTCTGCCTTTTTGCCCCACAATTTGGGGAATTTCTGCAATTTTGCTCCAAAATATGGGGAATTTCTGCCTTTTTGTCCGAAAATAAAGGGAATGCATACCTTTTTGCCATAAAAAAGTGAAATTTCTTCATTTTTGCCCTAAAGTAAGGAAAATTTCTGCTTTTTGCCCTGAAATATGTGAAATTTCTGCAATTTTAGCCCAAAATAAGGTGAATTTCTGCTTTTTTGCCCCAAAATAATGGGAATTTCTGCCTTTTTGCCCCAAAATAAAAAAAACTTTTGCTTTTTTTCTCTGAAATAAGTGAAATTTATGCAATTTTGCCCTAAAATAAAAGAAATATCTTCAATTTTTCCCCATAATCAAGAAATTTCAGGAATTTTGCCCAAAAATAAGGGGAATTTCTGTTTTTTTGCCCCCAAATAAGGGGAATTTCTACAATTTTGCCCTAAAATAAGGAGAATTTCTGCTTTTTTGCCCCTATATAAGTGGAATTTCTGTCTTTTTCCCCCAAAACAAAGGGAATTTCTGTCATTTTTGCCCCAAAATAAGGAAAATTTCTGACTTATTACCCTGAAATAAGTGAAATTTCTGCAATTTTGCCCCAATATAAAGGAAATTTCTGCTTTTTTGCCCCCAAATAAGTGGAATTTCAGCCTTTTTACCTCAAAATAAGGGGAATTCTGAATTTTGGCACAAAATATTAGGAATTTCTGCCTTTTTGCAGCAAAATAAGGAAAATTTCTGCCTTTTGTCCCTGAAATAAGTGAAATTTCTGCAATTTTGCCCCAAAATAAGTAAAATTTCTGCAATTTTGCCCCAAAATAAAGAAAATTTCAGGAATTTTGCCCCAAAATAAGTGGAATTTCTGAGTTTTGCCCCAAAATAAGGAGAATTTCTGGAATTTTGCCCTACAATTAGTGAAATTTGTGCAATTTTGCCCTAAAATAAGAGAAATTTCTGCAATTTTTCCTCATAATAAGGGAAATTTCTACAATTTTGCTTCAAAATAAGGGGAATTTCTGTTTTTTGCCCCACAATTAGGGAAATTTCTGCAATTTTGCTCCAAAATAAAAGGAATTTCTGCCTTTTGTCCTAAAATATGGGGAATTTCTGCCTTTTTGTCCGAAAATAAGAAGAATGCATAGCTTTTTGCCATAAAAAAGGGAAATTTCTTCATTTTTGCTCCAAAATAAGGGGAACTTTTGCCTTTTTGCCTCTAAATAAGTGGAATTTCTGTCTTTTTCCACCAAAACAAAGGGAATTTCTGTCTTTTTTGCACCAAAATAAGGAAAATTTCTGACTTATTACCCTGAAATAAGTGAAATTTCTGCAAATTTGCCCCAAAATAAGAAAAATTTCTGTCTTATTGCCCCCAAATATGGGGAATTTCAGCCTTTTTACCTAAAAATAAGGGAAATTTCTGCATTTTTGCAACAAAATATTAGGAATTTCTGCATTTTTGCCACAAAATATTAGGAATTTCTGCCTTTTTTCCCACAATAAGGAAAATTTCTGCCTTTTTCCCAGAAATAAGTGAAATTTCTGTAATTTTGCCCCAAAATAAGTGAAATTTCTGCAATTTTGTCCCAAAATAGGGAAATTCCAGGAATTTTGCCCCAAAATAAGTGGAATTTCTGAGTTTTGCCCCAAAATATGAAGAATTTCTGCCTTTTTGCCCCACAATTAGGGGAATTTATGTAATTTTGCTCCAAAATACGAGGAATTTCTGCCTTTTTACCTAAAAATAAGGGGAATGCATACTTTTTGCCATAAAAAAGGGAATTTTCTTCATTTTTGCCCCAAATTAAGGGAAATTTCTGCCTTTTTGCCCTGAAATATGTGAAATTTCAGCAATTTTCACCCAAAATAAGGTGAATTTCTGCCTTTTTGCCCCAAAATAATGAGAATTTCGGCTTTTTTGCCCCAAAATAATGGGAATTTCTACCTTTTGCCCAAAAATAAGGGGAATTTCAGCATTTTACCTCAAAATAAGGGAAATTTCTGATTTTTGCACCAAAATATGGAGAATTTCTGCTTTTTTGCACCAAAATAAAGAAAATTTCTGCCTTTTTTCCCTGAAATAAGTGAAATTTCTGCAATTTTGCCCAAAAATAAGAGAATTTCTGCCTTTTTGCCCCACAATTAGGGGAATTTCTGCAATTTTGCTCCAAAATACGAGGAATTTCTGTCTTTTTGCTCGAAAATAAGGGGAATGCATACCTTTTTGCCATAAAAAAGGGAAATTTCTTCATTTTTGCCTTAAATTAAGGGAAATTTCTGCTTTTTTGCCCTGAAATATGTGAAATTTCTGCAATTTTATACCAAATTAAAGTGAATTTCTGCATTTTGCCCCAAAATAATTGGGAATTTCTGCGTTTTTGCCCCAAAATAATGGGAATTTCTGCATTTTGCCCTAAAATAAGAAAAATTTTTGCTTTTTTTCTCTGAATTAAGTGAAATTTCTGCAATTTTGCCCTAAAATAAAAGAAATTTCTGCAATTTTTCCCCATAATAAAGGAAATTTATGGAATTTTGCCTTAAAATAAGGAAAATTTCTGGGTTTTTTTTGCCCCCAAATAAGGGAAATTTCTGCAATTTGGCCTAAAATAAGGGGAATTTAGGCTTTTTTGCCTCTAAATAAGTGGAATTTCTGTCTTTTTCCCCCAAACAAAGGGAATTTCTGTCATTTTTGCCCCAAAATAAGGAAAATTTCTGACTTATTACCCTGAAATAAGTGAAATTTCTGCAATTTTGCGCCAATATAAGGGAAATTTCTGCCTTTTTGCCCCAAATAAGGGGAATTTCAGCCTTTTTACCTCAAAATAAGGGGAATTTCTGAATTTTTGAACAAAATATTAGGAATTTCTGCCTTTTTGCCCCAAAATAAGGACAATTTCTGTCTTTTTTCCCTGAAATAAGTGAAATTTCTGCAATTTTGCTCCAAAATAAGTAAAATTTCTGCAATTTTGCTCCAAAATAAGTAAAATTTCTGGAATTTTTCCCCAAAATAAGTGGAATTTCTTAATTTTACCCCAAAATAAGGAGAATTTCTGCCTTTTTGCCCACAATTAGTGAAATTTCTGCAATTTTGCCCTAAAATAAAAGAAATTTCTGCAATTTTTCCGCATAATAAGGGAAATTTCTGCAATTTTGCTTCAAAATAAGGGGAATTTCTGTTTTTTTGCCCCAGAATTAAGAAAATTTCTGCAATTTTGTTCCAAAATAAAAGGAATTTCTGCCTTTTGTCCTAAAATATGGGGAATTTCTGCCTTTTTGTCCGAAAATAAGAAGAATGCATACCTTTTTGCCATAAAAAAGGGAAATTTCTTCATTTTTGCTCCAAAATAAAGGGAACTTTTGCTTTTTGTCTCTAAATAAGTGGAATTTTGTCTTTTTCCCCCAAAACAAAAAGAATTTCTGTCTTTTTTGCACCAAAATAAGGAAAATTTCTGACTCATTACCCTGAAATAAGTGAAATTTCTGCAATTTTGCCCCAAATAAGGGAAATTTCTGCCTTTTGCCCCCAAATATAAGGAATTTCAGCCTTTTTACCTCAAAATAAAAGAAATTTCTGCATTTTTGCAACAAAATATTAGGAATTTCTTCCTTTTTGCTTCACAAAAAGAAAAATTTTTGCCTTATTTTCCCTGAAATAAGTAAAATTTCTGCAATTTTGCATCAAAATAAGTGAAATTTCTGCAATTTTGCCCCAAAATAAGGGAAATTCCTAGAATTTTGCCCTAAAATAAGTGGAATTTCTGAGTTTGGCCCCAAAATAAAGAGAATTTCTGCCTTTTTGCCCCACAATTAGAGGAATTTCTGCAATTTTGCTCCAAAATACGGGGAATTTCTGACTGTTTGCCTGAAAATAAGGGGAATGCATACCTTTTTGCCATAAAAAAGAGAAATTTCTTCATTTTTGCCCCAAATTAAGGGAAATTTCTGCCTTTTTGCCCTGAAATATGTGAAATTTCTGCAATTTTAGCACAAAATAAGGTGAATTTCTGCCTTTTTGCCTCAAAATAATGGCAATTTCTGTCCTTTTGCCCTAAAATAAGAAAAATTTTTGCTTTTTTTCTCTGAAATAAGTGAAATTTCTGCAATTTTGCCCTAAAATAAAAGAAATTTCTGCAATTTTTCCCCATAATATTGGAAATTTCTGGAATTTTGCCTTAAAATAAGTGAAATTTTTGTTTTTTTGCCCCCAAATAAGGGAAATTTCTGCAATTTTGCCCTAAAATAAGGGGAATTTCTGCTTTTTTGCCTCTAAATAAGTGGAATTTCTGTCTTTTTTCTCCAAAAATAGGGAATTTCTGTCATTTTTTCGCAAAATAAGGAAAATTTCTGACTTATTACCCTGAAATAAATGAAATTTCGGCAGTTTTGCCCCAATATAAGGGAAATTTCTGCCTTTTTGCCCCCAAATATGGGGAATTTCAGCCTTTTTACCTCAAAATAAGGGAAATTTCTGCATTTTTGCAACAAAATATTAGGAATTTCTGCATTTTTGCCACAAATATTAGGAATTTCTGCCTTTTTTCCCACAATAAGGAAAATTTCTGCCTTTTTTTCCCTGAAATAAGTGAAATTTCTGCAATTTTGCCCCAAAATAAGTGAAATTTTTGCAATTTTGCCCCGAAATAAGGGAAATTTCTGAATTTTTGCCCCAAAATAAGTGGAATTTCTTAGTTTTGCCCCAAAATAAGGAGAATTTCTGCCTTTTTGCCCCACAATTAGGGGAATTTCTGCAATTTTGCTCCAAAATACGGAGAATTTCTGCCTTTTTGCATGAAAATAAGGGGAATTCATAACTTTTTGCCATAAAAAAGGGAAATTTATTCATTTTTGCCCCAAATTAAGGGAAATTTCTGCATTTTTGCCCTGAAATATGTGAAATTTCTGCAATTTTAGCCCAAAATAAGGTGAATTTCTGCCTTTTTGCCCCAAAATAATGGGAATTTCTGCCTTTTTGCCCCAAAAAGAAGAAAAATTTTTGCTTTTTTTCTCTGAAATAAGTGAAATTTCTACAATTTTGCAAAAATAAAAAAATTTCTGCAATTTTTTCCCATAATAAAGGAAATTACTGTAATTTTGCCCCAAAATAAGGGGAATTTCTGGTTTTTTGCCCCCATATAAGGGAAATTTCTGCAATTTTGCCCTAAAATAAGGGGAATTTCTGCTTTTTTGCCTCTAAATAAGAGGAATTTCTGCTTTTTTGCCTCTAAATAAGAGGAATTTCTGTCTTTTTCTCCCAAAACAAAGGGAATTTCTGTCATTTTTGCCCCAAAATAAGAAAAATTTCTGACTTATTACCCTGAAATAGTGAAATTTTTGCAAATTTGCCTCAAAAATAGGAAAATTTTCACCTTTTTCCCAAAAATAAAGGGAATTTCAGCATTTTACCTCAAAATAAGGGAAATTTCTGATTTTTGCACCAAAATATGGAGAATTTCTGCCTTTTTGAACAAAAATAAGGAAAATTTCTGCTTTTTTTCCCTGAAATACATGAAATTTCTGCAATTTTGCCCCAAAATAAGGAGAATTTCTGCCTTTTTGCCCCACAATTTGGGGAATTTCTGCAATTTTGCTCCAAAATACGGGGAATTTCTGCCTTTTTGCCCGAAAATAAGGGCAATGCATACCTTTTTGCATAAAAAAAGGGAAATTTCTTCATTTTTGCCCCAAATTAAGGGAAATTTCTGCCTTTTTGCCCTGAAATATGTGAAATTTCTGCAATTTTAGCACAAAATAAGGTGAATTTCTGCCTTTTTGCCCCAAAATAATGGGAATTTCTGCCTTTTTGCCCCAAAATAAGAAAAATTTTTGCTTTTTTCCCTGAAATAAGTGAAATTTCTGCAATTTTGCCCAGAAAATAAGTGGAATTTCTGAGTTTTGCCCCAAAATACAGAGAATTTCTGCCTTTTTGCACCACAATTAGTGAAATTTCTGCAATTTTGCCCTAAAATAAGAGAAATTTCTGCAATTTTTCCCCATAATAAGGGAAATTTCTGCAATTTTGTCCCAAAATAAGGGGAATTTCTGATTTTTGCCCCAAAATATGGGGAATTTCTGCCTTTTTGTCTGAAAATAAGAAGAATGCATACCTTTTTGACATAAAAAAGGGAAATTTCTTCATTTTTGCTCTAAAATAAAGGGAACTTTTGCCTTTTTGCCTCTAAATAAGTGGAATTTCTGTTTTTTCCCCCAAAACAAAGGGAATTTCTGTCTTTTTCCCCCAAAACAAAGGGAATTTCTATCTTTTTTGCCCCAAAATAAGAAAAATTTCTGACTTATAACCCTGAAATAAGTGAAATTTCTGCAAATTTGCCCCAAAATAAGAAAAATTTCTGCCATTTTGCCCCTAAATAAGGGGAATTTCAGCCTTTTTACCTCAAAATAAGGGAAATTTCTGCATTTTTGCAAAAAAATATGAGGAATTTCTGCATTTTTGCCACAAAATATTAGGAATTTCTGTCTTTTTCCTTCAAAACTAAGGGAATTTCTGTCTTTTTTGTTCCAAAATAAGAAAAATTTCTGACTTATAACCCTGAAATAAGTGAAATTTATGCAAATATGCCCCCAAAAAAGAAATTTCTGTCTTTTGCCCCAAAATAAGGGGAATTTCAGCATATAACCTCAAAATAAGGGAAATTTCTGATTTTTGCACCAAAATATGGAGAATTTCTGCCTTTTTGCCCCAAAATAAGGAAAATTTCTGCCTTTTTTCCTTGAAATAAGTGAAATTTTTGCAATTTTGCCCAAAAATAAGTGAAATATCTGCAATTTTGCCCCAAAATAAGGGAAATTTCTGCAATTTTGCCCCAAAATAAGTGGAATTTCTGAGTTTTGCCCCAAAATAAAGAGAATTTCTGCCTTTTTGCCCCACAATTAGGGGAATTTCTGCAATTTTGCTCCAAAATACGGGGAATTTCTCCCTTTTTTCCCGAAAATAAAGGGAATGCATACATTTTTGCCATAAAAAATGGAAATTTCTTCATTTTTGCCCCAAATTAAGGGAAATTTCTGCCTTTTTGCCGTGAAATATGTGAAATTTCTGCACTTTTAGCCCAAAATAAGGTGAATTTCTGCATTTTTGCCCCAAAATAATGGGAATATCTGCCTTTTTGCCCCAAAGTAAGAAAAATTTTTGCCTTTTTTCTCTGAAATAAGTGAAATTTCTGCAATTTTGCCCTAAAATAAAGGAAATTTCTGCAATTTTTCCCCATAATAAGGGAAATTTCTGGAATTTTGCCCCAAAATAAAGGGAATTTCTGTTTTTTTGCCTTCCAATAAGGGAAATTTCTGAAATTTTGCCCTAAAATAAGGGGAATTTCTGCTTTATTGCCTCTAAATAAGTGGAATTTCTGTCTTTTTCCCCCAAAACACAAAGAATTTCTGTCATTATTGCCCCAAAATAAGGAAAATTTCTGACTTATTACCCTTAAATAAGTGAAATTTCTGCAATTTTGCCCCAATATAAGTAAAATTTCTGCCTTTTTGCCCACTAATAAGGGGAATTTCAGCCTTTTTACCTCAAAATAAGGGGAATTTCTGAATTTTGGCACAAAATATTAGGAATTTCTGCCTTTTTGCCCCAAAATAAAAAAAAATTTCTGCTTTTTTCCTCGAAATAAGTGAAATTTCTGCAATTTTGCCCCAAAATAAGTGGAATTTCTGACTTTTGCCACAAAATAAAGATAATTTCTGCCTTTTTGCACCACAATTAGTGAAATTTCTGCAATTTTGCCCTAAAATAATAGAAATTTTGAAATTTTTCCCCATAATAAATGAAATTTCAGGAATTTTGCCCCAAAATATGGGGAATTTCTTTTTTTTTTGCCCCCAAATAAGGGAAATTTCTGCAATTTTGCCCTAAAATAAGTGGAATTTTTGCTTTTTTGCCTCTAATTAAGTGGAATTTCTGTCTTTTTTTCCCAAAAAAAAAATTTCTGTCATTTTTGCCCCAAAATAAGGAAAATTTCTTACTTATTACCCTGAAATAAGTGAAATTTCTGCAATTTTGCCCCAATATAAGGGAAATTTCTGCCTTTTTTCCCACAAATAAGGGGAATTTCAGCCTTTTTACCTCAAAATAAGGGGAATTTCTGAATTTTGGCACAAACTATTAGGAATTTCTGCCTTTTGCCCCAATATAAGCAAAATTTCTGCTTTTTTCCCTGAAATAAGTGAAATTTCTGCAATTTTGCCCCAAAATAAGCAAAATTTCTGCAATTTTGCCCCAAAATAAGGAAAATTTCAGGAATTTTGCCCCAAAATAAGTGGAATTTCTGAGTTTTGCCCCAAAATATGGCGAATTTCTGCCTTTTTGCCCCACAATTAGTGAAATTTCTGCAATTTTGCCCTAAAATAAGGGAAATTTCTGCAATTTTTCCTTATAATAAGGGAAATTTCTGCAATTTTGCTTCAAAATAAGGGGAATTTCTGTTTTTTGCCCCACAATAAAGAAAATTTCTGCAATTTTGCCCCAAAATAAGGGGAATTTCTGCCTTTTTGTCCAAAAATAAGAAGAATGCATACCTTTTTGCCATAAAAAAGGAAATTTCTTCATTTTTGCTCTAAAATAAGGGGAACTTTTGCTTTTTGTCTTTAAATTAGTGGAGTATCTGTCTTTTACCCCCAAAACAAAGGGAATTTGGGTCTTTTTTGCACCAAAATAAGGAAAATTTCTGACTTATTACCCTGAAATAAGTGAAAATTCTGCAAATTTGCCCCAAAATAAGGGAAATTTCTGCCTTTTTGCCCCCAAATATGGGGAATTTCAGCCTTTTTACCTCAAAATAAGGGAAATTTCTGCATTTTTGCTACAAAATATTAGGAATTTCTGCATTTTTGCCACAAATATTAGGAATTTCTGCCTTATTTCCCACAATAAGGAAAATTTCTGCCTTTTTTTCCCTGAAATAAGTGAAATTTCTGCAATTTTGCCCCAAAATAAATGAAATTTTTGCAATTTTGCCCCAAAATAAGGGAAATTTCTGAATTTTTGCCCCAAAATAAGTGGAATTTCTTAGTTTTGCCCCAAAATAAGGAGAATTTCTGCCTTTTTGCCCCACAATTAGGGGAATTTCTGCAATTTTGCTCCAAAATACGGAGAATTTCTGCCTTTTTGCCTGAAAATAAGGGGAATTCATAACTTTTTGCCATAAAAATTGGAAATTTATTCATTTTTGCCCCAAATTAAGGGAAATTTCTGCATTTTTGCCCTGAAACATGTGAAATTTCTTCAATTTTAGCCCAAAATAAGGTGAATTTCTGCCTTTTTGCCCCAAAATAATGGGAATTTCTGCCTTTTTGCCCCAAAAAGAAGAAAAATTTTTGCTTTTTTTCTCTGAAATAAGTGAAATTTCTACAATTTTGCAAAAATAAAAAAATTTCTGCAATTTTTTCCCATAATAAAGGAAATTACTGTAATTTTGCCCCAAAATAAGGGGAATTTCTGGTTTTTTGCCCCCATATAAGGGAAATTTCTGCAATTTTGCCCTAAAATAAGGGGAATTTCTGCTTTTTTGCCTCTAAATAAGAGGAATTTCTGCTTTTTTGCCTCTAAATAAGAGGAATTTCTGTCTTTTTCTCCCAAAACAAAGGGAATTTCTGTCATTTTTGCCCCAAAATAAGAAAAATTTCTGACTTATTACCCTGAAATAAGTGAAATTTTTGCAAATTTGCCTCAAAAATAGGAAAATTTTCACCTTTTTCCCAAAAATAAAAAGAATTTCAGCATTTTACCTCAAAATAAGGGAAATTTCTGATTTTTGCACCAAAATATAGAGAATTTCTGCCTTTTTGAACAAAAATAAGGAAAATTTCTGCTTTTTTTCCCTGAAATACGTGAAATTTCTGCAATTTTGCCCCAAAATAAGGAGAATTTCTGCCTTTTTGCCCCACAATTTGGGGAATTTCTGCAATTTTGCTCCAAAATACGGGGAATTTCTGCCTTTTTGCCCGAAAATAAGGGCAATGCATACCTTTTTGCTTAAAAAAAGGGAAATTTCTTCATTTTTGCCCCAAATTAAGGGAAATTTCTGCCTTTTTGCCCTGAAATATGTGAAATTTCTGCAATTTTAGCACAAAATAAGGTGAATTTCTGCCTTTTTGCCCCAAAATAATGGGAATTTCTGCCTTTTTGCCCCAAAATAAGAAAAATTTTTGCTTTTTTCCCTGAAATAAGTGAAATTTTTGCAATTTTGCCCAGAAAATAAGTGGAATTTCTGAGTTTTGCCCCAAAATACAGAGAATTTCTGCCTTTTTGCACCACAATTAGTGAAATTTCTGCAATTTTGCCCTAAAATAAGAGAAATTTCTGCAATTTTTCCCCATAATAAGGGAAATTTCTGCAATTTTGTCCCAAAATAAGGGGAATTTCTGATTTTTGCCCCAAAATATGGGGAATTTCTGCCTTTTTGTCTGAAAATAAGAAGAATGCATAACTTTTTGACATAAAAAAGGGAAATTTCTTCATTTTTGCTCTAAAATAAAGGGAACTTTTGCCTTTTTGCCTCTAAATAAGTGGAATTTCTGTTTTTTCCCCCAAAACAAAGGGAATTTCTGTCTTTTTCCCCCAAAACAAAGGGAATTTCTATCTTTTTTGCCCCAAAATAAGAAAAATTTCTGACTTATAACCCTGAAATAAGTGAAATTTCTGCAAATTTGCCCCAAAATAAGAAAAATTTCTGCCATTTTGCCCCTAAATAAGGGGAATTTCAGCCTTTTTACCTCAAAATAAGGGAAATTTCTGCATTTTTGCAAAAAAATATGAGGAATTTCTGCATTTTTGCCACAAAATATTAGGAATTTCTGTCTTTTTCCTTCAAAACAAAGGGAATTTCTGTGTTTTTTGTTCCTAAATAAGAAAAATTTCTGACTTATAACCCTGAAATAAGTGAAATTTATGCAAATATGCCCCCAAAAAAGAAATTTCTGTCTTTTGCCCCAAAATAAGGGGAATTTCAGCATATAACCTCAAAATAAGGGAAATTTCTGATTTTTGCACCAAAATATGGAGAATTTCTGCCTTTTTGCCCCAAAATAAGGAAAATTACTGCCTTTTTTCCTTGAAATAAGTGAAATTTTTGCAATTTTGCCCAAAAATAAGTGAAATATCTGCAATTTTGCCCCAAAATAAGGGAAATTTCTGCAATTTTGCCCCAAAATAAGAGGAATTTCTGAGTTTTGCCCCAAAATAAAGAGAATTTCTGCCTTTTTGCCCCACAATTAGGGGAATTTCTGCAATTTTGCTCCAAAATACGGGGAATTTCTCCCTTTTTTCCCGAAAATAAAGGGAATGCATACATTTTTGCCATAAAAAATGGAAATTTCTTCATTTTTGCCCCAAATTAAGGGAAATTTCTGCCTTTTTGCCGTTAAATATGTGAAATTTCTGCAGTTTTAGCCCAAAATAAGGTGAATTTCTGCATTTTTGCCCCAAAATAATGGGAATATCTGCCTTTTTGCCCCAAAGTAAGAAAAATTTTTGCCTTTTTTCTCTGAAATAAGTGAAATTTCTGCAATTTTGCCCTAAAATAAAGGAAATTTCTGCAATTTTTCCCCATAATAAGGGAAATTTCTGGAATTTTGCCCCAAAATAAAGGGAATTTCTGTTTTTTTGCCTTCCAATAAGGGAAATTTCTGAAATTTTGCCCTAAAATAAGGGGAATTTCTGCTTTATTGCCTCTAAATAAGTGGAATTTCTGTCTTTTTCCCCCAAAACACAAAGAATTTCTGTCATTTTTGCCCCAAAATAAGGAAAATTTCTGACTTATTACCCTTAAATAAGTGAAATTTCTGCAATTTTGCCCCAATATAAGTAAAATTTCTGCCTTTTTGCCCACTAATAAGGGGAATTTCAGCTTTTTTACCTCAAAATAAGGGGAATATCTGAATTTTGGCACAAAATATTAGGAATTTCTGCCTTTTTGCCCCAAAATAAAAAAAAATTTCTGCTTTTTTCCTTGAAATAAGTGAAATTTCTGCAATTTTGCCCCAAAATAAGTGGAATTTCTGACTTTTGCCCCAAAATAAAGAGAATTTCTGCCTTTTTGCACCACAATTAGTGAAATTTCTGCAATTTTGCCCTAAAATAATAGAAATTTTGAAATTTTTCCCCATAATAAATGAAATTTCAGGAATTTTGCCCCAAAATATGGGGAATTTCTTTTTTTTTTTTGCCCCCAAATAAGGGAAATTTCTGCAATTTTGCCCTAAAATAAGTGGAATTTTTGCTTTTTTGCCTCTAATTAAGTGGAATTTCTGTCTTTTTTTCCCAAAAAAAAAATTTCTGTCATTTTTGCCCCAAAATAAGGAAAATTTCTTACTTATTACCCTGAAATAAGTGAAATTTCTGCAATTTTGCCCCAATATAAGGGAAATTTCTGCCTTTTTTCCCACAAATATGGGGAATTTCAGCCTTTTTACCTCAAAATAAGGGGAATTTCTGAATTTTGGCACAAACTATTAGGAATTTCTGCCTTTTGCCCCAATATAAGCAAAATTTCTGCTTTTTTCCCTGAAATAAGTGAAATTTCTGCAATTTTGCCCCAAAATAAGCAAAATTTCTGCAATTTTGCCCCAAAATAAGGAAAATTTCAGGAATTTTGCCCCAAAATAAGTGGAATTTCTGAGTTTTGCCCCAAAATATGGCGAATTTCTGCCTTTTTGCCCCACAATTAGTGAAATTTCTGCAATTTTGCCCTAAAATAAGGGAAATTTCTGCAATTTTTCCTTATAATAAGGGAAATTTCTGCAATTTTGCTTCAAAATAAGGGGAATTTCTGTTTTTTGCCTCACAATTAGGGAAATTTCTGCAATTTTGCCCCAAAATATGGGGAATTTCTGCCTTTTGCCCCAAAATATGGAAAATTTTTGCGTTTTTGTCCAAAAATAAGAAGAATGCATACCTTTTTGCCATAAAAAAGGGAAATTTCTTCATTTTTGCTCCAAAATAAGGGGAACGTTTGCCTTTTTGACTCTAAATAAGTGGAATTTCTGTCTTTTTCCCCAAAACAAAGGGAATTTCTGTCTTTTTTGTTCCAAATAAGGAAAATTTCTGCATTTTTTTTTCCTGAAATAAGTGAAATTTCTGCAATTTTGCCCAAATATAAGTGAAATTTCTGCAATTTTGCCCCAAAATAAGGGAAATTTCTGCAATTTTACCCAAATATAAGTGAAATTTCTGCAATTTTGCCCCAAAATAAGGGAAATTTCTGCAATTTTGTCCCAAAATAAATGGAATTTCTGAGTTTTGCCCCAAAATAAGGAGAATTTCTGCTTTTTTGCCCCACAATTAGGGGAATTTCTGCAATTTTGCTCCAAAATACGGGGAATTTCTGCCTTTTTTTCCCGAAAATAAAGGGAATGCATACCTTTTTGACATAAAAAATGAAAATTTCTTCATTTTTGCCCCAAATTAAGGGAAATTTCTGCCTTTTTGCCCTGAAATATGTGAAATTTGTGCAATTTTAGCCCAAAATAAGGTGAATTTCTGCCTTTTTGCCCCAAAATAATGGGAATTTTTGCCTTTTTGCCCCAAAATAAGAAAAATTTTTGCCTTTTTTCTCTGAAATAAGTGAAAATTCTGCAAATTTGCCCTAAAATAAAGAAAATTTCTGCAATTTTTCCCCATAATAAAAGAAATTTCTTGAATTTTGCCCGAAAATAATGGGAATTTCTGTTTTTTTGCCCCCAAATAAGGGAAATTTCTGCAATTTTGCCCTAAAATATGGGGAATTCATGCTTTATTGCCTCTAAATAAGTGGAATTTCTGTCTTTTTCTCCCAAAACAAAGGGAATTTCTGTCATTTTTGCCCCAAAATAAGGAAAATTTCTGACTTATTGCCCTGAAATATGTGAAATTTCTGCAATTTTGCCCCAATATAAGGAAAATTTCTGCCTTTTTGCCCCCTAATAAGGGGAATTTCAGCCTTTTTACCTCAAAATAAGGGGAATTTCTGAATTTTGGCACAGAATATTAGGAATTTCTTCTTTTTTGCCCCAAAATAAAGAAAAATTTTTGCTTTTTTCCCTGAAATAAGTGAAATTTCTGCAATTTTGCCCCAAAATAAGTGGAATTTCTGAGTTTTGCCCCAAAATACAGAGAATTTCTGCCTTTTTGCACCACAATTAGTGAAATTTCTGCAATTTTGCCCTAAAATAATAGAAATTTCTGCAATTTTTCCCCATAATAAGGGAAATTTCTGCAATTTTGCCCCAAAATAAGGGGAATTTCTGATTTTTTGCCCCAAAATATGGGGAATTTCTGCCTTTTTGTCTGAAAATAAGAAGAATGCATACCTTTTTGACATAAAAAAGGGAAATTTCTTCATTTTTGCTCTAAAATAAAGGGAACTTTTGCCTTTTTGCCTCTAAATAAGTGGAATTTCTGTCTTTTTCCCCCAAAACAAAGGGAATTTCTGTTTTTTTGCCCCAAAATAAGAAAAATTTCTGAATTATAACCCTGAAATAAGTGAAATTTCTGCAAATTTGCCCCAAAATAAGAAAAATTTCTGCTATTTTGCCCCCAAATAAGGGGAATTTCAGCCTTTTTACCTCAAAATAAGGGAAATTTCTGCATTTTTGCAACAAAATATAAGGAATTTCTGCATTTTTACCACAAAATATTAGGAATTTCTGCCTTTTTGCCCCAAAATAAGGAAAATTCCTGCCTTTTTTCCCTGAAATAAGTGAAATTTCTGCAAATATGCCCGAAAAAAGGGAAATTTCTGCCTTTTGCCCCAAAATAAGGGGAATTTCAGCATTTTACCTCAAAATAAGGGAAATTTCTGATTTTTGCACCAAAATATGGAGAATTTCTGCCTTTTTGCCCCAAAATAAGGAACATTTCTGCCTTTTTGCCGTGAAATATGTGAAATTTCTGCAGTTTTAGCCCAAACTAAGGTGAATTTCTGCATTTTTGCCCCAAAATAATGGGAATTTCTGCCTTTTTGCCCCAAAATAAGAAAAATTTTTGCCTTTTTTCTCTGAAATAAGTGAAATTTCTGCAATTTTGCCCTAAAATAAAGGAAATTTCTGCAATTTTTCCCCATAATAAGGGAAATTTCTGGAATTTTGCTTCAAAATAAGGGGAATTTCTGTTTTTTTGCCCCCAAATGAGGGAAATTTCTGCAATTTTGCCCTAAAATAAGGGGAATTTCTGCTTTATTGCCTCTAAACAAGTGGAATTTCTGTCTTTTTCCCCCAAAACAAAGGGAATTTCTGTCATTTTTGCCCCAAAATAAGGAAAATTTCTGACTTATTACCCTGAAATAAGTGAAATTTCTGCAATTTTGCCCCAATATAAGGAAAATCTCTGCCTTTTTGCCCCCTAATAAGGGAATTTCAGCCTTTTTACCTCAAAATAAGGGGAATTTCTGAATTTTGGCACAAAATATTAGGAATTTCTGCCTTTTTGCCCCAAAATAAAAAAAAATTTTGCTTTTTTCTCTGAAATAAGTTAAATTTCTGCAATTTTGCCCCAAAATAAGTGTAATTTCTGAGTTTTGCCCCAAAATAAAGAGAATGTCTGCCTTTTTCAACCACAATTAGTGAAATTTCTGCAATTTTGCTCTAAAATAAGGGAAATTTCTTCAATTTTTCCCCATAATAAGGGAAATTTCTCCAATTTTGCTCCAAAATAAGGGGAATTTCTGCTTTTTGCCCCAAAATATGGGGAATTTCTGCCTTTTTGTCTGAAAATAAGAAGAATGCATACCTTTTTGCCTTAAAAAAGGGAAATTTCTTCATTTTTGCTCTAAAATAAAGGGAACTTTTGCCTTTTTGCCTCTAAATAAGTGGAATTTCTGTCTTTTTCCCCCAAAACAAAGGGTATTTCTGTCCTTTTTGCCCCAAAATAAGAAAAATTTCTGACTTATAACCCTGAAATAAGTGAAATTTTGGCAAATTTGCCCAAAAATAAGAAAAATTTCTGCCTTTTTGCCCCCAAATAAGGGGAATTTCAGCATTTTTACCTCAAAATAAGGGAAATTTCTGCATTTTTGCAACAAAATATTAGGAATTTCTGCATTTTTGCCACAAAATATTAGGAATTTCTGCATTTTTGCAACAAAATATTAGGAATTTCTGCATTTTTGCTCCAAAATAAGGAAAATTTCTGCCTTTTTTCCCTGAAATAAGTGAAATTTCTGCAAATATGCCCACAAAAAGGGAAATTTCTGCCTTTTGCCCCAAAATAAGGGGAATTTCAGCATTTTACCTCAAAATAAGGGAAATTTCTGATTTTTGCACCCAAATATGGAGAATTTCTGCCTTGTTGCCCCAAAATAAGGAAAATTTCTGACTTTTTTCCCTGAAATAAGTGAAATTTTTGCAATTTTGCCCAAAAATAAGGGAAATTTGTGGCTTCTTGCCCCAAAATAAGGGGAATTTCTGCCTTTTCCATAAATATGGGAAATTTCAATATTTTACCTCAAAATAAAATGAATTTCTGCCTTTTTGCCCTGAAATATGTGAAATTTCTGAAATTTTACCCCAAAATAAGGTGAATTTCTGCCTTTTTGCCCCAAAATAATGGGAATTTATGCCTTTTTGCCCCAAATTAAGAAAAATTTTTGCTTTTTTTCTCTGAAATAAGTGAAATTTCTGCAATTTTGCCCTAAAATAAAAGAAATTTCTGAAATTTTTCAACATAATTAAGGAAATTTCTGGAATTTTACCCCAAAATAAGGGGATTTTCTGTTTTTTTGCCCCCAAATAAGAGAAATTTCTGAAATTTTGCCCTAAAATATGGGGAATTTCTGCTTTTTTGCCTCTAAATGAGTGGAATTTCTGTCTTTTTCTCCCAAAACAAAGGGAATTTCTTTTTTTTTGCCCAAAATAAGGAAAATTTCTGACTTATTACCCTGAAATAAGTAAATTTCTGCAATTTTGCCCAAATATAAGGGAAATTTCTGCCTTTTAGCCCCCAAATAAGGGGAATTTCAGCCTTTTTACCTCAAAATAAGGGGAATTTTTTAATTTTGGCACAACATATTAGGAATTTCTGCCTTTTTGCCCCAAAATAAGGACAATTTCTGCCTTTTTTCCCTGAAATAAGTAAAATTTCTGCAATTTTGTTTCAAAATAAGTAAAATTTCTGCAATTTTGCCCCAAAATAAGGGAAATTTCTGGAATTTTGCCCCAAAATAAGTGGAATATCTGAGTGTTGCCCCAAAATAAGGAGAATTTCTGCCTTTTTGCGCCACAATTAGTGAAATTTCTGCAATTTTGCCCTAAAATAAGGGAAATTTCTGCAATTTTTCCTCATGATAAGGGAAATTTCTGCAATTTTGCCCCAAAATAAGGGGAATTTCTGTTTTTTGCCCCACAATTAGGGAAATTTCTGCAATTTTGCCCCAAAATAAGGGGAATTTCTGCCTTTTGCCCCAAAATATGGGGAATTTCTGCCTTTTTGTACGAAAATAAGAAGAATGCATAACTTTTTGCCAAAAAAAGAGAAATTTCTTCATTTTTGCTCTAAAATAAGGGGAACTTTTGCATTTTGCCTCCAAATAAGTGGAATTTCTGTCTTTTTCCCCAAAAACAAAAGAAATTTCTGTCTTTTTACCCCAAAATAAGAAAAATTTCTGACTTATTACCCTGAAATAAGTGAAATTTCTGCAAATTTGCCCCAAAATAAGGGAAATTTCTGTTTTTTGCCCCAAAATATGGGGAATTTCAGCATTTTACATCCAAATAAGGTTAATTTCTGATTTGTGCACCAAAATATTAGGAATTTCTGCATTTTTGCCCCAAAATAAAGGGAATTTCTTCATTTTTGCACCAATATTAGGGGAATTTCTGCAATTTTGCTCTAAAATATGGGTCATTTCTGCCTTTTTGCCCGAAATTAAGTGGAATTTCTGCCTTTTTGTCCCGAAATAAGTGAAATTTCTTAAATTTTAGCCAAAAATTAGGGATTTCATCTTTTTGCCCCAAAATAAGGGGAATTTCTACTATTTTGCCCTGAAATATTTGAAATTTCTGAAATTTTATTCCAAAATAAGGGGAATTTCTGCCTTTTTGCCCCAAAATAAGGGGAATTTCAGCATTTCACCTCAAAATAAGGGAAATTTATGATTTTTGCACCAAAATATGGAGAATTTCTGCTTTTTTGCACCAAAATAAAGAAAATTTCTGCCTTTTTTCCCTGAAATAAGTGAAATTTCTGCAATTTTGCCCCAAAATAAGGAGAATTTCTGCCTTTTTGCCCCACAATTAGGGGAATTTCTGCAATTTTGCTCCAAAATACGAGGAATTTCTGCCTTTTTGCTCGAAAATAAGGGGAATGCATACCTTTTTGCCATAAAAAAGGGAAATTTCTTCATTTTTGCCCCAAATTAAGGGAAATTTCTGCTTTTTTCCCCTGAAATATGTGAAAATTCTGCAATTTTAGACCAAAATAAGGTGAATTTCTGCCTTTTTGCCCCAAAATAATGGGAATTTCTGCCTTTTTGCCACAAAATAAGAAAAATTTTTGCTTTTTTCTTTGAAATAAGTAAAATTTCTGCTATTTTGCCCTAAAATAAAAGAAATTTCTGCAATTTTTCCCCAAAATAAAGGAAATTTCTGGAATTTTGCCTTAAAATAAGCGGAATTTCTGTTTTTTTGCCCCCAAATAAGGTAAATTTCTGCAATTTTGCCCTAAAATAAGGGGAATT
The DNA here is from genome assembly GCF_963924665.1 of Micromys minutus. NCBI lineage: Eukaryota > Metazoa > Chordata > Mammalia > Rodentia > Muridae > Micromys > Micromys minutus. The sequence goes on along the minus strand of NW_027667928.1, from coordinate 2,001,498 downwards.
TCTGCTTTTTTGCCATTAAATAAGTAGAATTTCTGTCTTTTTCCCCCAAAACAAAGGGAATTTCTATCATTTTTGCCCCAAAATAAGGAAAATTTCTGACTTATTACCCTGAAATAAGTGAAATTTCTGCAATTCTGCACCAATATAAGGGAAATTTCTGCATTTTTGCCCTCCAAATAAGGGGAATTTCAGCCTTTTTACCATAAAATAAGGGGAATTTCTGAATTTTGGCACAAAATATTATGAATTTCTGCCTTTTTGCCCCAAAATAAGGACAATTTCTGCCTTTTTTCCCTGAAATAAGTGAAATTTCTGAAATGTTGCCCCAAAATAAGTAAAATTTCTGCAATTTTGCCCCAAATAAAAAAACTTTCTGGAATTTTGCCCCAAAATAAGTGGAAATTCTGAGTTTTGCCCCAAAATAAGGATAATTTCTGCCTTTTTGCCCACAATTAGTGAAATTTCAGCAATTTTGCTCTAAAATAAGAGAAATTTCCGCAATTTTTCTCCATAATAAAAGAAATTTCTGCAATTTTGCTTCAAAATAAGGGGAATTTCTGTTTTTTGCCTCACAATTACGGAAATTTCTGCAATTTTGCTCCAAAATAAAAAGAATTTCTGCCTTTTGTCCTAAAATATGGGGAATTTCTGACTTTTTGTCAGAAAATAAGAAGAATGCATACCTTTTTGCCATAGAAAAGGGAAATTTCTTCATTTTTGCTCCAAAATAAGGGGAACTTTTGCTTTTTGCCTCTAAATAAGTGGAATTTCTGTCTTTTTCCCCCAAAACAAAGGGAATTTCTGTCTTTTTTGCACCAAAATAAGGAAAATTTCTGATTTATTACCCTGAAATAAGTGAAATTTCTGCAAATTTGCCACAAAATAAGGAAAATTTCTGCCTTTTTGCCCCCAAATATGGGGAATTTCAGCCTTTTTACCTCAAAATAAGGGAAATTTCTGCATTTTTGCAACAAAATATTAGGATTTTCTGCATTTTTGCCACAAAATATTAGGAATTTCTGCCTTTTTGCCCTACAATAAGGAAAATTTCTGCCTTTTTTTCCCTGAAATAAGTGAAATTTCTGGAATTTTTCCCTAAAATAAGTGAAATTTCTGCAATTTTGCCCAAAAATAAAGGAAATTTCTGGAATTTTGCCCCAAAATAAGTGGAATTTTTGAGTTTTGCCCCAAAATAAGGAGAAGTTCTGCCTTTCCCCCCCACAAATAAAAGAATTTCTGCAATTTTTATCCAAAATACGAGAAATTTCTGCATTTTTGCCTGAAAGTAAGGGGAATGCATACCTTTTTGCCATAAGAAAGGGAAATTTCTTCATTTTTGCCCCAAATTAAGGGAAATTTCTGCCTTTTAGCCCTGAAATATGTAAAATTTCTGCAATTTTAGCCCAAAATAAGGTGAATTTCTGCCTTTTTGCCCCAAAGTAATGGGAATTTCTGCTTTTTTCCCCAAAATAAGAAAAATTTTTGCTTTTTTTCTCTGAAATAAGTGAAATTTCTGCAATTTTGCCCAAAAATAAAAGAAATTTCTGCAATTTTTCCCCATAATAATAGAAATTTCTGGAATTTTGCCTTAAAATAAGGGGAATTTCTGTTTTTTTGCCCCCAAATAATGGAAATTTCTCCAATTTTGCCCTAAAATAAGGGGAATTTCTGCTTTTTTACCTCTAAATAAGTGGAATTTCTGTCTTTTTTCCCCAAAACAAAGGGAATTTCTGTCATTTTTGCCCCAAAATAAGGAAAATTTCTGACTTATTACCCCGAAATAAGTGAAATTTCTGCAATTTTGCGCCAATATAAGGGAAATTTCTGCCTTTTTGCCCCCAAGTAAGGGGAATTTCAGCCTTTTTACCTCAAAATAAGGGGAATTTCTGAATTTTGGCACAAAATATTATGAATTTCTGCAATTTTGCCCCAAAATAAGGACAATTTCTGCCTTTTTTCCCTGAAATAATTGAAATTTCTGAAATTTTGCCCCAAAATAAGTAAAATTTCTGCAATTTTGCCCCAAAATAAAAAAACTTTCTGAAATTTTGCCCCAAAATTAGTGGAAATTCTGAGTTTTGCCCTAAAATAAGGATAATTTCTGCCTTTTTGCCCACAATTAGTGAAATTTCTGCAATTTTGCTCTAAAATAAGAGAAATTTCTGCAAATTTTCCCCATAATAAGGGAAATTTTGCAATTTTGCTTCAAAAGAAGGGGAATTTCTGTTTTTTGCCCCACAATTACGGAAATTTCTGCAATTTTGCTCCAAAATAAAAAGAATTTTTGCCTTTTGTCCTAAAATATGGGGAATTTCTGCCTTTTTGTCGGAAAATAAGAAGAATGCATACCTTTTTGCCATAGAAAAGGGAAATTTCTTCATTTTTGCTCCAAAATAAGGGGAACTTTTGCTTTTTGCCTCTAAAGAAGTGGAATTTCTGTCTTTTTCCCCCAAAACAAAGGGAATTTCTGTCTTTTTTGCACCAAAATAAGGAAAATTTCTGATTTATTACCCTGAAATAAGTGAAATTTCTGCAAATATCCCCAAAATAAAGAAAATTTCTGCCTTTTTGCCCCCAAATATGGGGAATTTCAGCCTTTTTACCTCAAAATAAGGGGAATTTCTGCATTTTTGCAACAAAATATTAAGATTTTCTGCATTTTTGCCACAAAATATTAGGAATTTCTGCCTTTTTGCCCTACAATAAGGAAAATTTCTGCCTTTTTTTCCCTGAAATAAGTGAAATTTCTGGAATTTTTCCCCAAAATAGGTGAAATTTCTGCAATTTTGCCCCAAAATAAAGGAAATTTCTGGAATTTTGCCCCAAAATAAGTGGAATTTTTGAGTTTTGCCCCAAAATAAGGAGAATTTCTGCCTTTTTCCCCCACAATTAGGAGAATTTCTGCAATTTTACTCCAAAATACGGGAAATTTCTGCCTTTTTGCCAGAAAATAAGGGGAATGCATACCTTTTTGCCATAAAAAAGTGAAATTTCTTCATTTTTGCCCCAAATTAAGGGAAATTTCTGCCTTTTTGCCCTGAAATATGTGAAATTTCTGCAGTTTTAGCCCAAAATAAGGTGAATTTCTGCCTTTTTGCCCCAAAATAATGGGAATTTCTGCCTTTTTGCCCCAAAATAAGAAAAATTTTTGCCTTTTTTCTCTGAAATAAGTGAAATTTCTGCAAATTTGCCCTAAAATAAAGGAAATTTCTGCAATTTTTCCCCATAATAAGGGAAATTTCTGGAATTTTGCCCCAAAATAAGGGGAATTTCTGTTTTTTTGCCCCCAAATAAGGGAAATTTCTGCAATTTTGCCCTAAAATAAGGGGAATTTCTGCTTTATTGCCTCTAAATAAGTGGAATTTCTGTCTTTTTCCCCCAAAACAAAGGGAATTTCTGTCATTTTTGCCCCAAAATAAGGAAAATTTCTGAATTATTACCCTGAAATAAGTGAAATTTCTGCAATTTTGCCCCAATATAAGGAAAATTTCTGCCTTTTTTCCCACAAATTAGGGGAATTTCAGCCTTTTTACCTCAAAATAAGGGGAATTTCTGAATTTTGGCACAAAATATTAGGAATTTCTGCCTTTTTGCCCCAAAATAAAGAAAAATTCCTGCTTTTTTCCCTGAAATAAGTGAAATTTCTGCAATTTTGCCCCAAAATAATTGGAATTTCTGAGTTTTGCCCCAAAATAAAGAGAATTTCTGCCTTTTTGCATCACAATTTGGAAAATTTCTGCAATTTTGCTCCAAAATACGGGGAATTTCTGCCTTTTTGCCCGTAAATAAGGGCAATGCATACCTTTTTGCATAAAAAAAGAAATTTCTTCATTTTTGCCCCAAATTAAGGGAAATTTCTGCCTTTTTGCCCTGAAATATGTGAAATTTCTGCAATTTTAGCCCAAAATAAGGTGAATTTCTGCCTTTTTGCCCCAAAATAATGGGAATTTCTGCCTTTTTGCCCCAAAATAAGAAAAATTTTTGCTTTTTTTCTCTGAAATAAGTGAAATTTCTGCAATTTTGCAAAAATAAAAGAAATTTCTGCAATTTTTCCCCATAATAAAAGAAATTACTGGAATTTTGCCCCAAAATAAGGGGAATTTCTGTTTTTTTGCCCTTATATAAGAGAAATTTCTGCAATTTTGCCCTAAAATAAGGGGAATTTCTGCTTTTTTGCCTCTAAATAAGTGGAATTTCTGTCTTTTTCTCCCAAAACCAAGGGAATTTCTGTCATTTTTGCCCCAAAATAAGGAAAATTTCTGACTTATTACCCTGAAATAAGTGAAATTTCTGCAAATTTGCCCCCAAAATAGGGAAATTCCTGCCTTTTTCCTAAAAATAAAGGGAATTTCAGCATTTTACCTCAAAATAAGGGAAATTTCTGATTTTTGCACCAAAATATGGAGAATTTCTGTCTTTTTGAACCAAAATAAGGAACATTTCTGCTTTTTTCCCTGAAATACATGAAATTTCTGCAATTTTGCCCCAAAATAAGGAGAAGTTCTGCCTTTTTGCCCCACAATTTGGGGAATTTCTGCAATTTTGCTCCAAAATACGGGGAATTTCTGCCTATTTGCCCGAAAATAAGGGCAATGCATACCTTTTTGAATAAAAAAAGAGAAATTTCTTCATTTTTGCCCCAAATTAAGGGAAAATTCTGCCTTTTTGCCCTGAAATATGTGAAATTTCTGCGATTTTAGCCCAAAATAAGGTGAATTTCTGCCTTTTTTCCCCAAAATAATGGGAATTTCTGCCTTTTGCCCCAAAATATGGAAACTTTCTGCGTTTTTGTCCAAAAATAAGAAGAATGCATACCTTTTTGCCATAAAAAAGGGAAATTTCTAAATTTTTGCTCCAAAATAAGGGGAACTTTTGCCTTTTTGACTCTAAATAAGTGGAATTTCTGTCTTTTTCCCCCAAAACAAAGGGAATTTCTGTCTTTTTTGCCCCAAAATAAGGGAAATTTCTGCCGTTTTTTCCGTGAAATAAGTGAAATTTCTGCAATTTTGCCCCAAAATAAGGGAAATTTCTGCAATTTTGCCCCAAAATAAGTGGAATTTCTGAGTTTTACCCAAAAATAAGGAGAATTTCTGCCATTTTGCCCCACAATTAGGGGAATTTCTGCAATTTTGCTCCAAAATACGGGGAATTTCTGCCTTTTTTTCCAAAAATAAAGGGAATGCATACCTTTTTGACATAAAAAATGGAAATTTCTTCATTTTTGCCCCAAATTAAGGGAAATTTCTGCCTTTTTGCCCTGAAATATGTGAAATTTCTGCAGTTTTAGCCCAAAATAAGGTGAATTTCTGCCTTTTTGCCACAAAATAATGGGAATTTCTGCCTTTTTGCCCCAAAATAAGAAAAATTTTTGCCTTTTTTTTCTGAAATAAGTGAAAATTCTGCAAATTTGCCCTAAAATAAAGAAAATTTCTGCAATTTTTCCCCATAATAAAAGAAATTTCTGGAATTTTGCCCGAAAATAAGGGGAATTTCTGTGTTTTGCCCCCAAATAAGGGAAATTTCTGCAATTTTGCCCTAAAATAAGGGGAATTTCTGCTTTTTTGCCTCTAAATAAGTGGAATTTCTGTCTTTTTTTCCCAAAAAAAAATTTCTGTCACTTTTGCCCCAAAATAAGGAAAATTTCTTACTTATTACCCTGAAATAAGTGAAATTTCTGCAATTTTGCCCCAAAATAATAAAAATTTCTGGAATTTTGCCCCAAAATAAGTGGAATTTCTGAGTTTTGCCCCAAAATATGGAGAATTTCTGCCTTTTTGCCCCACAATTAGTGAAATTTCTGCAATTTTGCCCTAAAATAAGGGAAATTTCTGCAATTTTTCCTTATAATAAGGGAAATTTCTGCAATTTTGCTTCAAAATAAGGGGAATTTCTGTTTTTTGCCCCACAATTAGGGAAATTTCTGCAATTTTGCCCCAAAATATGGGGAATTTCTGCCTTTTGCCCCAAAATATGGAAAATTTCTGCCTTTTTTTCCAAAAATAAGAAGAATGCATACCTTTTTGCCATAAAAAAGGGAAATTTCTTAATTTTTGCTCCAAAATAAGGGGAACTTTTGCCTTTTTGACTCTAAATAAGTGGAATTTCTGTCTTTTTCCCCCAAAACAAAGGGAATTTCTGTCTTTTTTGCCCAAAAATAAGGAAAATTTCTGCCGTTTTTTCTCTTAAATAAGTGAAATTTCTGCAATTCTGCCCCAAAATAAGGGAAATTTCTGCAATTTTGCCCCAAAATAAGTGGAATTTCTGAGTTTTGCCCCAAAATAAGGAGAATTTCTGCCTTTTTGCCCCACAATTAGGGGAATTTCTGCAATTTTGCTCCAAAATACGGGGAATTTCTGCCTTTTTTCCCGAGAATAAAGGGAATGCATACCTTTTTGACATAAAAAATGTAAATTTCTTCATTTTTGCCCCAAATTAAAGGAAATTTCTGCCTTTTTGCCCCCTAATAAGGGGAATTTCAGCCTTTTTACCTCAAAATAAGGGGAATTTCTGAATTTTGGCACAAAATATTAGGAATTTCTGCCTTTTTGCCCCAAAATAAAGAAAAATTTCTGCTTTTTTCCCTGAAATAAGTGAAATTTCTGCAATTTTGCCCCAAAATAAGTGGAATTTCTGAGTTTTGCCCCAAAATACAGAGAATTTCTGCCTTTTTGCACCACAATTAGTGAAATTTCTGCAATTTTGCCCTAAAATAAGAGAAATTTCTGCAATTTTTCCCCAAAATAAGGGAAATTTCTGCAATTTTGCCTCAAAATAACGGGAATTTCTGATTTTTGCCCCAAAATATGGGGAATTTCTGCCTTTTTGTCTGAAAATAAGAAGAACGCATACCTTTTTGCCATAAAAAAGGGAAATTTCTTCATTTTTGCTCTAAAATAAAGGGAACTTTTGCCTTTTTGCCTCTAAATAAGTGGAATTTCTTTCTTTTTCCCCCAAAACAAAGGGAATTTCTGTCTTTTTTTGCCCCAAAATAAGAAAAATTTCTGACTTATAACCCTGAAATAAGTGAAATTTCTGCAAATTTGCCCCTAAATAAGAAAAATTTCTGCCTTTTTGCCCCCAAATAAGGGGAATTTCAGCCTTTTTACCTCAAAATAAGGGAAATTTCTGCATTTTTGCAACAAAATATTAGGAATTTCTGCATTTTTGCCACAAAATATTAGGAATTTCTGCCTTTTTGCCCCAAAATAAGGAAAATTCCTGCCTTTTTTCCCTGAAATAAGTGAAATTTTTGCAAATATGCCCCAAAAAAGGGAAATTTCTGCCTTTTGCCCCAAAATAAGGGGAATTTCAGCATATTACCTCAAAATAAGGGAAATTTCTGATTTTTGCACCAAAATATGGAGAATTTCTGCCTTTTTGCCCCAAAATAAGGAAAATTTCTGCCTTTTTTCCCTGAAATAAGTGAAATTTTTGCAATTTTGCCCAAAAATAAGTGAAATTTCTGCAATTTTGCCCCAAAATAAGGGAAATTTCTGCAATTTTGCCCCAAAATAAGTGGAATTTCTGAGTTTTGCCCCAAAATAAGGAGAATTTCTGCCTTTTTGCCCCACAATTAGGGGAATTTCTGCAATTTTGCTCCAAAATACGGGGAATTTCTCCCTTTTTTCCCGAAAATAAAGGGAATGCATACCTTTTTCCTTAAAAAAATGGAAATTTCTTCATTTTTGCCCCAAATTAAGGGAAATTTCTGCCTTTTTGCCGTGAAATATGTGAAATTTCTGCAGTTTCAGCCCAAAATAAGGTGAATTTCTGCCTTTTTGCCTCAAAATAATGGGAATTTCTGCCTTTTTGCCCCAAATTAAGAAAAATTTTTGCCTTTTTTCTCTGAAATAAGTGAAAATTCTGCAAATTTGCCCTAAAATAAAGGAAATTTCTGCAATTTTTCCCCATAATAAGGGAAATTTCTGGAATTTTGCCCCAAAATAAGGGGAATTTCTGTTTTTTTGCCCCCAAATAAGGGAAATTTCTGCAATTTTGCCCTAAAATAAGGGGAATTTCTGCTTTATTGCCTCTAAATAAGTGGAATTTCTGTGTTTTTCCCCCAAAACAAAGGGAATTTCTCCCATTTTTGCCCCAAAATAAGGAAAATTTCTTACTTATTACCCTGAAATAAGTGAAATTTCTGCAATATTGCCCCAATATAAGGGAAATTTCTGCCTTTTTGCCCACAAAGAAGGGGAATTTCACACTTTTTACCTCAAAATAAGGGGAATTTCTACATTTTGGCACAAACTATTAGGAATTTCTGCCTTTTGCCCCAATATAAGCAAAATTTCTGCCTTTTTTCCCTGAAATAAGTGAAATTTCTGCAATTTTGCCCCAAAATAAGCAAAATTTCTGCAATTTTGCCCCAAAATAAGAAAAATTTCTGCAATTTTGCCCCAAAATAAGTGGAATTTCTGAGTTTTGCCCCAAAATATGAAGAATTTCTGCCTTTTTGTCCCACAATTAGTGAAATTTCTGCAATTTTGCCCTTAAAGAAGGGAAATTTCTGCAATTTTTCCTTATAATAAGGGAAATTTCTGCAATTTTGCTTTAACTTAAGGGGAATTTCTGTTTTTTGCCCCACAATTTGGAAAATTTTGGCAATTTTTGCCCCAAAATATGGGGAATTTCTGCCTTTTGCCCCAAAATATGGAAAATTTCTGCGTTTTTGTCCAAAAATAACAAGAATGCATACCTTTTTGCCATAAAAAAGGGAAATTTCTTAATTTTTGCTCCAAAATAAGGGGAACTTTTGCCTTTTTGACTCTAAATAAGTGGAATTTCTGTCTTTTTCCCCCAAAACAAAGTGAATTTCTGTCTTTTTTGCCCCAAAATAAAGAAAATTTCTGCCGTTTTTTTCCGTGAAATAAGTGAAATTTCTGCAATTTTGCCCCAAAATAAGGGAAATTTCTGCAATTTTGCCCCAAAATAAGTGGAATTTCTGAGTTTTACCCAAAAATAAGGAGAATTTCTGCCATTTTGCCCCACAATTAGGGGAATTTCTGCAATTTTGCTCCAAAATACGGGGAATTTCTGCCTTTTTTTCCAAAAATAAAGGGAATGCATACCTTTTTGACATAAAAAATGGAAATTTCTTCATTTTTGCCCCAAATTAAGGGAAATTTCTGCCTTTTTGCCCTGAAATATGTGAAATTTCTGCAGTTTTAGCCCAAAATAAGGTGAATTTCTGCCTTTTTGCCACAAAATAATGGGAATTTCTGCCTTTTTGCCCCAAAATAAGAAAAATTTTTGCCTTTTTTTCTGAAATAAGTGAAAATTCTGCAAATTTGCCCTAAAATAAAGAAAATTTCTGCAATTTTTCCCCATAATAAAAGAAATTTCTGGAATTTTGCCCGAAAATAAGGGGAATTTCTGTATTTTGCCCCCAAATAAGGGAAATTTCTGCAATTTTGCCCTAAAATAAGGGGAATTTCTGCTTTTTTGCCTCTAAATAAGTGGAATTTCTGTCTTTTTTTCCCAAAAAAAAAAAATTTCTGTCATTTTTGCCCCAAAATAAGGAAAATTTCTTACTTATTACCCTGAAATAAGTGAAATTTCTGCAATTTTGCCCCAATATAAGGGAAATTTCTGCCTTTTTTCCCACAAATAAGGGGAATTTCAGCCTTTTTACCTCAAAATAATGGGAATTTCTGAATTTTGGCACAAACTATTAAGAATTTCTGCCTTTTGCCCCAATATAAGGAAAATTTCTGCCTTTTATCCCTGAAATAAGTGAAATTTCTGCAATTTTGCCCCAAAATAAGCAAAATTTCTGCAATTTTGCCCGAAAATAAGAAAAATTTCTGCAATTTTGCCCCAAAATAAGTGGAATTTCTGAGTTTTGCCCCAAAATATGAAGAATTTCTGCCTTTTTGCCCCACAATTAGTGAAATTTCTGCAATTTTGCCCTAAAAGAAGGGAAATTTCTGCAATTTTTCCTTATAATAAGGGAAATTTCTGCAATTTTGCTTCAACATAAGGGGAATTTCTGTTTTTTGCCCCACAATTTGGAAAATTTTTGCAATTTTTGCCCCAAAATATGGGGAATTTCTGCCTTTTGCCCCAATATATGGAAAATTTCTGCCTTTTTGTCCAAAAATAAGAAGAATGCATACCTTTTTGCCATAAAAAAGGGAAATTTCTTAATTTATGCTCCAAAATAAGGGGAACTTTTGCCTTTTTGACTCTAAATAAGTGGAATTTCTGTCTTTTCTCCCCAAAACAAAGGGAATTTCTGTCTATTTTGCCCCAAAATAAGGAAAATTTCTGCCGTATTTTCTCTTAAATAAGTGAAATTTCTGCAATTCTGCCCCAAAATAAGGGAAATTTCTGCAATTTTGCCCCAAAATAAGTGGAATTTCTGAGTTTTGCCCCAAAATAAGGAGAATTTCTGCATTTTTGCCCAACAATTAGGGGAATTTCTGCAATTTTGCTCCAAAATACGGGGAATTTCTGCCTTTTTGCCCGAAAATAAGGGCAATGCATACCTTTTTGCATAAAAAAAGAGAAATTTCTTCATTTTTGCCCCAAATTAAGGGAAAATTCTGCCTTTTTGCCCTGAAATATGTGAAATTTCTGCGATTTTAGCCCAAAATAAGGTGAATTTCTGCCTTTTTTCCCCAAAATAATGGGAATTTCTGCCTTTTGCCCCAAAATATGGAAAATTTCTGCGTTTTTGTCCAAAAATAAGAAGAATGCATACCTTTTTGCCATAAAAAAGGGAAATTTCTAAATTTTTGCTCCAAAATAAGGGGAACTTTTGCCTTTTTGACTCTAAATAAGTGGAATTTCTGTCTTTTTCCCCCAAAACAAAGGGAATTTCTGTCTTTTTTGCCCCAAATTAAGGGAAATTTCTGCCGTTTTTTCCGTGAAATAAGTGAAATTTCTGCAATTTTGCCCCAAAATAAGGGAAATTTCTGCAATTTTGCCACAAAACAAGTGGAATTTCTGAGTTTTACCCAAAAATAAGGAGAATTTCTGCCATTTTGCCCCACAATTAGGGGAATTTCTGCAATTTTGCTCCAAAATACGGGGAATTTCTGCCTTTTTTTCCAAAAATAAAGGGAATGCATACCTTTTTGACATAAAAAATGGAAATTTCTTCATTTTTGCCCCAAATTAAGGGAAATTTCTGCCTTTTTGCCCTGAAATATGTGAAATTTCTGCAGTTTTAGCCCAAAATAAGGTGAATTTCTGCCTTTTTGCCACAAAATAATGGGAATTTCTGCCTTTTTGCCCCAAAATAAGAAAAATTTTTGCCTTTTTTTTCTGAAATAAGTGAAAATTCTGCAAATTTGCCCTAAAATAAAGAAAATTTCTGCAATTTTTCCCCATAATAAAAGAAATTTCTGGAATTTTGCCAGAAAATAAGGGGAATTTCTGTGTTTTGTCCCCAAATAAGGGAAATTTCTGCAATTTTGCCCTAAAATAAGGGGAATTTCTGCTTTTTTGCCTCTAAATAAGGGGAATTTCTGTCTTTTTTTCCCAAAAAAAATTTCTGTCATTTTTGCCCCAAAATAAGGAAAATTTCTTACTTATTACCCTGAAATAAGTGAAATTTCTGCAATTTTGCCCCAAAATAATAAAAATTTCTGGAATTTTGCCCCAAAATAAGTGGAATTTCTGAGTTTTGCCCCAAAATATGGAGAATTTCTGCCTTTTTGCCCCACAATTAGTGAAATTTCTGCAATTTTGCCCTAAAATAAGGGAAATTTCTGCAATTTTTCCTTATAATAAGGGAAATTTCTGCAATTTTGCTTCAAAATAAGGGGAATTTCTGTTTTTTTCCCCACAAATAGGGAAATTTCTGCAATTTTGCCCCAAAATATGGGGAATTTCTGCCTTTTGCCCCAAAATATGGAAAATTTCTGCGTTTTTGTCCAAAAATAAGAAGAATGCATACCTTTTTGCCATAAAAAAGGGAAATTTCTTAATTTTTGCTCCAAAATAAGGGGAACTTTTGCCTTTTTGACTCTAAATAAGTGGAATTTCTGTCTTTTTCCCCCAAAACAAAGGGAATTTCTGTCTTTTTTGCCCCAAAATAAGGAAAATTTCTGCCGTTTTTTCTCTTAAATAAGTGAAATTTCTGCAATTCTGCCCCAAAATAAGGGAAATTTCTGCAATTTTGCCCCAAAATAAGTGGAATTTCTGAGTTTTGCCCCAAAATAAGGAGAATTTCTGCCTTTTTGCCCCACAATTAGGGGAATTTCTGCAATTTTGCTCCAAAATACGGGGAATTTCTGCCTTTTTTCCCGAGAATAAAGGGAATGCATACCTTTTTGACATAAAAAATGTAAATTTCTTCATTTTTGCCCCAAATTAAAGGAAATTTCTGCCTTTTTGCCCCCTAATAAGGGGAATTTCAGCCTTTTTACATCAAAATAAGGGGAATTTCTGAATTTTGGCACAAAATATTAGGAATTTCTGCCTTTTTGCCCCAAAATAAAGAAAAATTTCTGCTTTTTTCCCTGAAATAAGTGAAATTTCTGCAATTTTGCCCCAAAATAAGTGGAATTTCTGAGTTTTGCCCCAAAATACAGAGAATTTCTGCCTTTTTGCACCACAATTAGTGAAATTTCTGCAATTTTGCCCTAAAATAAGAGAAATTTCTGCAATTTTTCCCCAAAATAAGGGAAATTTCTGCAATTTTGCCTCAAAATAACGGGAATTTCTGATTTTTGCCCCAAAATATGGGGAATTTCTGCCTTTTTGTCTGAAATTAAGAAGAACGCATACCTTTTTGCCATAAAAAAGGGAAATTTCTTCATTTTTGCTCTAAAATAAAGGGAACTTTTGCCTTTTTGCCTCTAAATAAGTGGAATTTCTTTCTTTTTCCCCCAAAACAAAGGGAATTTCTGTCTTTTTTTGCCCCAAAATAAGAAAAATTTCTGACTTATAACCCTGAAATAAGTGAAATTTCTGCAAATTTGCCCCTAAATAAGAAAAATTTCTGCCTTTTTGCCCCCAAATAAGGGGAATTTCAGCCTTTTTACCTCAAAATAAGGGAAATTTCTGCATTTTTGCAACAAAATATTAGGAATTTCTGCATTTTTGCCACAAAATATTAGGAATTTCTGCCTTTTTGCCCCAAAATAAGGAAAATTCCTGCCTTTTTTCCCTGAAATAAGTGAAATTTCTGCAAATATGCCCCAAAAAAGGGAAATTTCTGCCTTTTGCCCCAAAATAAGGGGAATTTCAGCATATTACCTCAAAATAAGGGAAATTTCTGATTTTTGCACCAAAATATGGAGAATTTCTGCCTTTTTGCCCCAAAATAAGGAAAATTTCTGCCTTTTTTCCCTGAAATAAGTGAAATTTTTGCAATTTTGCCCAAAAATAAGTGAAATTTCTGCAATTTTGCCCCAAAATAAGGGAAATTTCTGCAATTTTGCCCCAAAATAAGTGGAATTTCTGAGTTTTGCCCCAAAATAAGGAGAATTTCTGCCTTTTTGCCCCACAATTAGGGGAATTTCTGCAATTTTGCTCCAAAATACGGGGAATTTCTCCCTTTTTTCCCGAAAATAAAGGGAATGCATACCTTTTTCCATAAAAAAATGGAAATTTCTTCATTTTTGCCCCAAATTAAGGGAAATTTCTGCCTTTTTGCCGTGAAATATGTGAAATTTCTGCAGTTTCAGCCCAAAATAAGGTGAATTTCTGCCTTTTTGCCTCAAAATAATGGGAATTTCTGCCTTTTTGCCCCAAAGTAAGAAAAATTTTTGCCTTTTTTCTCTGAAATAAGTGAAAATTCTGCAAATTTGCCCTAAAATAAAGGAAATTTCTGCAATTTTTCCCCATAATAAGGGAAATTTCTGAAATTTTGCCCCAAAATAAGGGGAATTTCTGTTTTTTTGCCCCCAAATAAGGGAAATTTCTGCAATTTTGCCCTAAAATAAGGGGAATTTCTGCTTTATTGCCTCTAAATAAGTGGAATTTCTGTGTTTTTCCCCCAAAACAAAGGGAATTTCTCCCATTTTTGCCCCAAAATAAGGAAAATTTCTGACTTATTACCCTGAAATAAGTGAAATTTCTGCAATTTTGCCCCAATATAAGGAAAATTTCTGCCTTTTTGCCCCCTAATAAGGGGAATTTCAGCCTTTTTACCTCAGAATAAGGGGAATTTCTGAATTTTGGCACAAAATATTAGGCATTTCTGCCTTTTTGCCCCAAAATAAAGAAAAAATTCTGCTTTTTTCCCTGAAATAAGTGAAATTTCTGCAATTTTACCCCAAAATAAGTGGAATTTCTGAGTTTGGCCACAAAATAAAGAGAATTTCTGCCTTTTTGCACCACAATTTGGAAAATTTCTGCAATTTTGCTCTAAAATACGGGGAATTTCTGCCTTTTTGCCCGTAAATAAGGGCAATGCATAGCTTTTTGCATAAAAAGAAGAAATTTCTTCATTTTTGCCCCAAATTAAGGGAAATTTCTGCCTTTTTGCCCTGAAATATGTGAAATTTCTGCAATTTTAGCCCAAAATAAGGTGAATTTCTGCCTTTTTGCCCCAAAATAATGGGAATTTCTGCCTTTTTGCCCCAAAATAAGAAAAATTTTTGCTTTTTTTCTCTGAAATAAGTGAAATTTCTGCAATTTTGCAAAAATAAAAGAAATTTCTGCAATTTTTCCCCATAATAAAAGAAATTACTGGAATTTTTCCCTAAAATAAGGGGAATTTCTGGTTTTTTTTGCCCTTATATAAGGGAAATTTCTGCAATTTTGCCCTAAAATAAGGGGAATATCTGCTTTTTTGCCTCTAAATAAGTGGAATTTCTGTCTTTTTCTCCCAAAACCAAGAGAATTTCTGTCATTTTTGCCCCAAAATAAGGAAAATTTTTGACTTATTACCCTGAAATAAGTGAAATTTCTTCAAATTTGCCCCCAAAATAGGGAAATTCCTGCCTTTTTCCTAAAAATAAATGGAATTTCAGCATTTTACCTCAAAATAAGTGAAATTTCTGATTTTTGCACCAAAATATGGAGAATTTCTGCCTTTTTGAACCAAAATAAAAAACATTTCTGCCTTTTTTCCCTGAAATACATGAAATTTCTGCAATTTTGCCCCAAAATAAGGAGAAGATCTGCCTTTTTGCCCCACAATTTGGGGAATTTCTGCAATTTTGCTCCAAAATACGGGGAATTTCTGCCTTTTTGCCCGAAAATAAGGGCAATGCATACCTTTTTGCATAAAAAAAAGGGAATTTTCTTCATTTTGCCACAAATTAAGGGAAATTTCTGCCTTTTTGCCCTGAAATATGTGAAATTTCTGCAATTTTAGCCCAAAATAAGGTGAATTTCTGCCTTTTTGCCCCAAAATAATGGGAATTTCTGCCTTTTTGCCCCAAAATAAGAAAATTTTTGCTTTTCTTCTCTGAAATAAGTGAAATTTCTGCAATTTTGCCCTAAAATAAAAGTAATTTCTGAAATTTTTCCCCATAATAAAAGAAATTTCAGGAATTTTGCCCCAAAATAAGGGGAATTTCTTTTTTTTTGCCCCCAAATAAAGAAATTTCTGCAATTTTGCCCTAAAATAAGGGGAATTTCTGCTTTTTTGCCTCTAAATAAGTGGAATTTCTGTCTTTTTTTCCCAAAAAAAAAAAAATTCTGTCATTTTTGCCCCAAAATAAGGAAAATTTCTTACTTATTACCCTGAAATAAGTGAAATTTCTGCAATATTGCCCCAATATAAGGGAAATTTCTGCCTTTTTGCCCACAAAGAAGGGGAATTTCACCCTTTTTACCTCAAAATAAGGGGAATTTCTACATTTTGGCACAAACTATTAGGAATTTCTGCCTTTTGCCCCAATATAAGCAAAATTTCTGCCTTTTTTCCCTGAAATAAGTGAAATTTCTGCAATTTTGCCCCAAAATAAGCAAAATTTCTGCAATTTTGCCCCAAAATAAGAAAAATTTCTGCAATTTTGCCCCAAAATAAGTGGAATTTCTGAGTTTTGCCCCAAAATATGAAGAATTTCTGCCTTTTTGCCCCACAATTAGTGAAATTTCTGCAATTTTGCCCTAAAAGAAGGGAAATTTCTGCAATTTTTCCTTATAATAAGGGAAATTTCTGCAATTTTGCTTTAACATAAGGGGAATTTCTGTTTTTTGCCCCAGAATTTGGAAAATTTTGGCAATTTTTGCCCCAAAATATGGGGAATTTCTGCCTTTTGCCCCAAAATATGGAAAATTTCTGCGTTTTTGTCCAAAAATAACAAGAATGCATACCTTTTTGCCATAAAAAAGGGAAATTTCTTAATTTTTGCTCCAAAATAAGGGGAACTTTTGCCTTTTTGACTCCAAATAAGTGGAATTTCTGTCTTTTTCCCCCAAAACAAAGTGAATTTCTGTCTTTTTTCCCCAAAATAAAGAAAATTTCTGCCGTTTTTTTCCGTGAAATAAGTGAAATTTCTGCAATTTTGCCCCAAAATAAGGGAAATTTCTGCAATTTTGCCCCAAAATAAGTGGAATTTCTGAGTTTTACCCAAAAATAAGGAGAATTTCTGCCATTTTGCCCCACAATTAGGGGAATTTCTGCAATTTTGCTCCAAAATACGGGGAATTTCTGCCTTTTTTTCCAAAAATAAAGGGAATGCATACCTTTTTGACATAAAAAATGGAAATTTCTTCATTTTTGCCCCAAATTAAGGGAAATTTCTGCCTTTTTGCCCTGAAATATGTGAAATTTCTGCAGTTTTAGCCCAAAATAAGGTGAATTTCTGCCTTTTTGCCACAAAATAATGGGAATTTCTGCCTTTTTGCCCCAAAATAAGAAAAATTTTTGCCTTTTTTTTCTGAAATAAGTGAAAATTCTGCAAATTTGCCCTAAAATAAAGAAAATTTCTGCAATTTTTCCCCATAATAAAAGAAATTTCTGGAATTTTGCCCGAAAATAAGGGGAATTTCTGTATTTTGCCCCCAAATAAGGGAAATTTCTGCAATTTTGCCCTAAAATAAGGGGAATTTCTGCTTTTTTGCCTCTAAATAAGTGGAATTTCTGTCTTTTTTTCCCAAAAAAAAAAAATTTCTGTCATTTTTGCCCCAAAATAAGGAAAATTTCTTACTTATTACCCTGAAATAAGTGAAATTTCTGCAATTTTGACCCAATATAAGGGAAATTTCTGCCTTTTTTCCCACAAATAAGGGGAATTTCAGCCTTTTTACCTCAAAATAATGGGAATTTCTGAATTTTGGCACAAACTATTAGGAATTTCTGCCTTTTGCCCCAATATAAGCAAAATTTCTGCCTTTTATCCCTGAAATAAGTGAAATTTCTGCAATTTTGCCCCAAAATAAGCAAAATTTCTGCAATTTTGCCCCAAAATAAGAAAAATTTCTGCAATTTTGCCCCAAAATAAGTGGAATTTCTGAGTTTTGCCCCAAAATATGAAGAATTTCTGCCTTTTTGCCCCACAATTAGTGAAATTTCTGCAATTTTGCCCTAAAAGAAGGGAAATTTCTGCAATTTTTCCTTATAATAAGGGAAATTTCTGCAATTTTGCTTCAACATAAGGGGAATTTCTGTTTTTTGCCCCACAATTTGGAAAATTTTTGCAATTTTTGCCCCAAAATATGGGGAATTTCTGCCTTTTGCCCCTAAATATGGAAAATTTCTGCCTTTTTGTCCAAAAATAAGAAGAATGCATACCTTTTTGCCATAAAAAAGGGAAATTTCTTAATTTATGCTCCAAAATAAGGGGAACTTTTGCCTTTTTGACTCTAAATAAGTGGAATTTCTGTCTTTTCCCCCCAAAACAAAGGGAATTTCTGTCTTTTTTGCCCCAAAATAAGGAAAATTTCTGCCGTTTTTTCCGTGAAATAAGTGAAATTTCTGCAATTTTGCCCCAAAATAAGGGAAATTTCTGCAATTTTGCCCCAAAATAAGTGGAATTTCTGAGTTTTACCCAAAAATAAGGAGAATTTCTGCCATTTTGCCCTACAATTAGGGGAATTTCTGCAATTTTGCTCCAAAATACGGGGAATTTCTGCCTTTTTTTCCAAAAATAAAGGGAATGCATACCTTTTTGACATAAAAAATGGAAATTTCTTCATTTTTGCCCCAAATTAAGGGAAATTTCTGCCTTTTGCCCTGAAATATGTGAAATTTCTGCAGTTTTAGCCCAAAATAAGGTGAATTTCTGCCTTTTTGCCACAAAATAATGGGAATTTTTGCCCCAAAATAAGAAAAATTTTTGCCTTTTTTTTCTGAAAAAAGTGAAAATTCTGCAAATTTGCCCTAAAATAAAGAAAATTTCTGCAATTTTTCCCCATAATAAAAGAAATTTCTGGAATTTTGCCCGAAAATAAGGGGAATTTCTGTGTTTTGCCCCCAAATAAGGGAAATTTGTGCAATTTTGCCCTAATAAGGGGAATTTCTGCTTTTTTACCTCTAAATAAGGGGAATTTCTGTCTTTTTTTCCCAAAAAAAAAATTTCTGTCATTTTTGCCCCAAAATAAGGAAAATTTCTTACTTATTACCCTGAAATAAGTGAAATTTCTGCAATTTTGCCCCAAAATAATAAAAATTTCTGAAATTTTGCCCCAAAATAAGTGGAATTTCTGAGTTTTGCCCCAAAATATGGAGAATTTCTGCCTTTTTGCCCCACAATTAGTGAAATTTCTGCAATTTTGCCCTAAAATAAGGGAAATTTCTGCTATTTTTCCTTATAATAAGTGAAATTTCTGCAATTTTGCTTCAAAATAAGGGGAATTTCTGTTTTTTGCCCCACAATTAGGGAAATTTCTGCAATTTTGCCCCAAAATATGGGGAATTTCTGCCTTTTGCCCCAAAATATGGAAAATTTCTGCGTTTTTGTCCAAAAATAAGAAGAATGCATACCTTTTTGCCATAAAAAAGGGAAATTTCTTCATTTTTGCTCCAAAATAAGGGGAACTTTTGCCTTTTTGACTCTAAATAAGTGGAATTTCTGTCTTTTTCCCCAAAACAAAGGGAATTTCTGTCTTTTTTGCCACAAAATAAGGAAAATTTCTGCCGTATTTTCTCTTAAATAAGTGAAATTTCTGCAATTCTGCCCCAAAATAAGGGAAATTTCTGCAATTTTGCCCCAAAATAAGTGGAATTTCTGAGTTTTGCCCCAAAATAAGGAGAATTTCTGCATTTTTGCCCAACAATTAGGGGAATTTCTGCAATTTTGCTCCAAAATATGGGGAATTTCTGCCTTTTTTCCCGAGAATAAAGGGAATGCATACCTTTTTGACATAAAAAATGGAAATTTCTTCATTTTTGCCCCAAATTAAAGGAAATTTCTGCCTTTTTGCCCCCTAATAAAAGGAATTTCAGCCTTTTTACCTCAAAATAAGGGGAATTTCTGAATTTTGGCACAAAATATTAGGAATTTCTGCCTTTTTGCCCCAAAATAAAGAAAAATTTCTGCTTTTTTCCCTGAAATAAGTGAAATTTCTGCAATTTTGCCCCAAAATAAGTGGAATTTCTGAGTTTTGCCCCAAAATACAGAGAATTTCTGCCTTTTTGCACCACAATTAGTGAAATTTCTGCAATTTTGCCCTAAAATAAGAGAAATTTCTGCAATTTTTCCCCAAAATAAGGGAAATTTCTGCAATTTTGCCTCAAAATAAGGGGAATTTCTGATTTTTGCCCCAAAATATGGGGAATTTCTGCCTTTTTGTCTGAAAATAAGAAGAATGCATACCTTTTTGCCATAAAAAAGGGAAATTTCTTCATTTTTGCTCTAAAATAAAGGGAACTTTTGCCTTTTTGCCTCTAAATAAGTGGAATTTCTGTCTTTTTCCCCCAAAACAAAGGGAATTTCTGTCTTTTTTTGCCCCAAAATAAGAAAAATTTCTGACTTATAACCCTGAAATAAGTGAAATTTCTGCAAATTTGCCCCTAAATAAGAAAAATTTCTGCCTTTTTGCCCCCAAATAAGGGGAATTTCAGCCTTTTTACCTCAAAATAAAGGAAATTTCTGCATTTTTGCAACAAAATATTAGGAATTTCTGCATTTTTGCCACAAAATATTAGGAATTTCTGCCTTTTTGCCCCAAAATAAGGAAAATTCCTGCCTTTTTTCCCTGAAATAAGTGAAATTTCTGCAAATATGCCCCAAAAAAGGGAAATTTCTGCCTTTTGCCCCAAAATAAGGGGAATTTCAGCATATTACCTCAAAATAAGGGAAATTTCTGATTTTTGCACCAAAATATGGAGAATTTCTGCCTTTTTGCCCCAAAATAAGGAAAATTTCTGCCTTTTTTCCCTGAAATAAGTGAAATTTTTGCAATTTTGCCCAAAAATAAGTGAAATTTCTGCAATTTTGCCCCAAAATAAGGGAAATTTCTGCAATTTTGCCCCAAAATAAGTGGAATTTCTGAGTTTTGCCCCAAAATAAGGAGAATTTCTGCCTTTTTGCCCCACAATTAGGGGAATTTCTGCAATTTTGCTCCAAAATACGGGGAATTTCTCCCTTTTTTCCCGAAAATAAAGGGAATGCATACCTTTTTGCCATAAAAAATGGATATTTCTTCATTTTTGCCCAAAATTAAGGGAAATTTCTGCCTTTTTGCCGTGAAATATGTGAAATTTCTGCAGTTTTAGCCCAAAATAAGGTGAATTTCTGCCTTTTTGCCCCAAAATAATGGGAATTTCTGCCTTTTTGCCCCAAAATAAGAAAAATTTTTGCCTTTTTTCTCTGAAATAAGTGAAAATTCTGCAAATTTGCCCTAAAATAAAGGAAATTTCTGCAATTTTTCCCCATAATAAGGGAAATTTCTGGAATTTTGCCCCAAAATAAGGGGATTTTCTGTTTTTTTGCCCCCAAATAAGGAAAATTTCTGCAATTTTGCCCTAAAATAAGGGGAATTTCTGCTTTATTGCCTCTAAATAAGTGGAATTTCTGTCTTTTTCCCCCAAATCAAAGGGAATTTCTCCCATTTTTGCCCCAAAATAAGGAAAATTTCTGACTTATTACCCTGAAATAAGTGAAATTTCTGCAATTTTGCCTCAATATAAGGAAAATTTCTGCCTTTTTGCCCCCTAATAAGGGGAATTTCAGCCTTTTTACCTCAAAATAAGGGGAATTTCTGAATTTTGGCACAAAATATTAGGAATTTCTGCCTTTTTGCCCCAAAATAAAGAAAAATTTCTGCTTTTTTCCCTGAAATAAGTGAAATTTCTGCAATTTTGCCCCAAAATAAGTGGAATTTCTGAGTTTTGCCCCAAAATAAAGAGAATTTCTGCCTTTTTGCACCACAATTTGGAAAATTTTTGCAATTTTGCTCCAAAATACGGGGAATTTCTGCCTTTTTGCCCGTAAATCAGGGCAATGCATACCTTTTTGCATAAAAAAAAGAAATTTCTTCATTTTTGCCCCAAATTAAGGGAAATTTCTGCCTTTTTGCTCTGAAATATGTGAAATTTCTGCAATTTTAGCCCAAAATAAGGTGAATTTCTGCCTTTTTTGCCCCAAAATAATGGGAATTTCTGCCTTTTTGCCCCAAAATAAGAAAAATTTTTGCTTTTTTCTCTGAAATAAGTGAAATTTCTGCAATTTTGCAAAAATAAAAGAAATTTCTGCAATTTTTCCCCATAATAAAAGAAATTACTGGAATTTTGCCCCAAAATAAGGGGAATTTCTGTTTTTTTGCCCTTATATAAGGGAAATTTCTGCAATTTTGCCCTAAAATAAGGGGAATTTCTGCTTTTTTGCCTCTAAATAAGTGGAATTTCTGTCTTTTTCTCCCAAAACCAAGGGAATTTCTGTCATTTTTGCCCCAAAATAAGGAAAATTTCTGACTTATTACCCTGAAATAAGTGAAATTTCTGCAAATTTGCCCCCAAAATAGGGAAATTCCTGCCTTTTTCCTAAAAATAAAGGGAATTTCAGCATTTTACCTCAAAATAAGGGAAATTTCTGATTTTTGCACCAAAATATGGAGAATTTCTGCCTTTTTGAAACAAAATAAGGAACATTTCTGCCTTTTTTCCCTGAAATACATGAAATTTCTGCAATTTTACCCCAAAATAAGGAGAATTTCTGCCTTTTTGCCCCACAATTTGGGGAATTTCTGCAATTTTGCTCCAAAATACGGGGAATTTCTGCCTTTTTGCCCGAATATAAGGGCAATGCATACCTTTTTGCATAAAAAAAGAGAAATTTCTTCATTTTTGCCCCAAATTAAGGGAAATTTCTGCCTTTTTGCCCTGAAATATGTGAAATTTCTGCAATTTTAGCCCAAAATAAGGTGAATTTCTGCCTTTTTTCCCCAAAATAATGGGAATTTCTGTCTTTTTGCCCCAAAATAAGAAAAATTTTTGCTTTTCTTCTCTGAAATAAGTGAAATTTCTGCAATTTTGCCCTAAAATAAAAGTAATTTCTGAAATTTTTCCCCATAATAAATGAAATTTCAGGAATTTTGCCCCAAAATAAGGGGAATTTCTTTTTTTTTTTGCCCCCAAATAAAAGAAATTTCTGCAATTTTGCCCTAAAATAAGGGGAATTTCTGCTTTTTTGCCTCTAAATAAGTGGAATTTCTGTCTTTTTTTCCCAAAAAAAAAAATTTCTGTCATTTTTGCCCCAAAATAAGGAAAATTTCTTACTTATTACCCTGAAATAAGTGAAATTTCTGCAATATTGTCCCAATATAAGGGAAATTTCTGCCTTTTTGCCCACAAATAAGAGGAATTTCAGCCTTTTTACCTCAAAATAAGGGGAATTTCTACATTTTGGCACAAACTATTAGGAATTTCTGACTTTTGCCCCAATATAAGCAAAATTTCTGCCTTTTTTCCCTGAAATAAGTGAAATTTCTGCAATTTTGTCCCAAAATAAGCAAAATTTCTGCAATTTTGCCCCAAAATAAGAAAAATTTCTGCAATTTTGCCCCAAAATAAGTGGAATTTCTGAGTTTTGCCCCAAAATATGAAGAATTTCTGCCTTTTTGCCCCACAATTAGTGAAATTTCTGCAATTTTGCCCTAAAAGAAGGGAAATTTCTGCAATTTTTCCTTATAATAAGGGAAGTTTCTGCAATTTTGCTTCAACATAAGGGGAATTTCTGTTTTTTGCCCCACAATTTGGAAAATTTTTGCAATTTTTTCCCCAAAATATGGGGAATTTCTGCCTTATGCCCCAAAATATGGAAAATTTCTGCGTTTTTGTCTAAAAATAAGAAGAATGCATACCTTTTTGCTATAAAAAAGGGAAATTTCTTAATTTTTGCTCCAAAATAAGGGGAACTTTTGCCTTTTTGACTCTAAATAAGTGGAATTTCTGTCTTTTTCCCCCAAAACAAAGGGAATTTCTGTCTTTTTTGCCCCAAAATAAGGAAAATTTCTGCCGTTTTTTTCCGTGAAATAAGTGAAATTTCTGCAATTTTGCCCCAAAATATGGGAAATTTCTGCAATTTTGCCCCAAAATAAGTGGAATTTCTGAGTTTTACCCAAAAATAAGGAGAATTTCTGCCATTTTGCCCCACAATTAGGGGAATTTCTGCAATTTTGCTCCAAAATACGGGGAATTTCTGCATTTTTTTCCAAAAATAAAGGGAATGCATAACTTTTTGACATAAAAAATGGAAATTTCTTCATTTTTGCCCCAAATTAAGGGAAATTTCTGCCTTTTTACCCTGAAATATGTGAAATTTCTGCAGTTTTAGCCCAAAATAAGGTGAATTTTTGCCTTTTTGCCACAAAATAATGGGTATTTCTGCCTTTTTGCCTTAAAATAAGAAAATTTTTTGCCTTTTTTTTCTGAAATAAGTGAAAATTCTGCAAATTTGCCCTAAAATAAAGAAAATTTCTGCAATTTTTCCCCATAATAAAAGAAATTTCTGGAATTTTGCCCGAAAATAAGAGGAATTTCTGTTTTTTGCCCCGAAATAAGGGAAATTTCTGCAATTTTGCCCTAAAATAAGGGGAATTTCTGCTTTTTTGCCTCTAAGTGGAATTTCTGTCTTTTTTTACCAAAAAAAAAAAATTTCTGTCATTTTTGCCCCAAAATATGGAAAATTTCTTACTTATTACCCTGAAATAAGTGAAATTTCTGCAATTTTGCCCCAATATAAGGGAAATTTCTGCCTTTTTTCCCACAAATAAGGGGAATTTCAGCCTTTTTACCTCAAAATAAGGGGAATTTCTGAATTTTGGCACAAACTATTAGGAATTTCTGCCTTTTGCCCCAATATAAGCAAAATTTCTGCCTTTTTTCCCTGAAATAAGTGAAATTTCTGCAATTTTGCCCCAAAATAAGCAAAATTTCTGCAATTTTGCCCCAAAATAAGAAAAATTTCTGCAATTTTGCCCCAAAATAAGTGGAATTTCTTAGTTTTGCCCCAAAATATGGAGAATTTCTGCCTTTTTGCCCCACAATTAGTGAAATTTCTGCAATTTTGCCCTAAAAGAAGGGAAATTTCTGCAATTTTTCCTTATAATAAGGGAAATTTCTGCAATTTTGCTTCAACATAAGGGGAATTTCTGTTTTTTGCCCCACAATTTGGAAAATTTTTGCAATTTTTGCCCCAAAATATGGGGAATTTCTGCCTTTTGCCCCAAAATATGGAAAATTTCTGCGTTTATGTCCAAAAATAAGAAGAATGCATACCTTTTTGCCATAAAAAAGGGAAATTTCTTAATTTTTGCTCCAAAATAAGGGGAACTTTTGCCTTTTTGACTCTAAATAAGTGGAATTTCTGTCTTTTTCCCCCAAAACAAAGGGAATTTCTGTTTTTTTGCCCAAAAATAAAAAAAATTTCTGCCGTTTTTTCCGTGAAATAAGTGAAATTTCTGCAATTTTGCCCCAAAATAAGGGAAATTTCTGCAATTTTGCCCCAAAATAAGTGGAATTTCTGAGTTTTACCCAAAAATAAGGAGAATTTCTGCCATTTTGCCCCACAATTAGGGGAATTTCTGCAATTTTGCTCCAAAATACGGGGAATTTCTGCCTTTTTTTCCAAAAATAAAGGGAATGCATACCTTTTTGACATTAAAAATGGAAATTTCTTCATTTTTGCCCCAAATTAAGGGAAATTTCTGCCTTTTTGCCCTGAAATATGTGAAATTTCTGCAGTTTTAGCCCAAAATAAGGTGAATTTCTGAATTTTGGCACAAAATATTAGGAATTTCTGCCTTTTTGCCCCAAAATAAAGAAAAATTTCTGCTTTTTCCCTGAAATAAGTGAAATTTCTGCAATTTTGCCTCAAAATAAGTGGAATTTCTGAGTTTTGCCCCAAAATACAGAGAATTTCTGCCTTTTTGCACCACAATTTGTGAAATTTCTGCAATTTTGCCCTAAAATAAGAGAAATTTCTGCAATTTTTCCCCAAAATAAAGGAAATTTCTGCAATTTTGCCTCAAAATAAGGGGAATTTCTGATTTTTGCCCCAAAATATGGGGAATTTCTGCCTTTTTGTCTGAAAATAAGAAGAATGCATACCTTTTTGCCATAAAAAAGGGAAATTTCTTCATTTTTGCTCTAAAATAAAGGGAACTTTTGCCTTTTTGCCTCTAAATAAGTGGAATTTCTGTCTTTTTCCCCCAAAACAAAGGGAATTTCTGTCTTTTTTTGCCCCAAAATAAGAAAAATTTCTGAATTATAACCCTGAAATAAGTGAAATTTCTGCAAATTTGCCCCTAAATAAGAAAAATTTCTGCCTTTTTGCCCCCAAATAAGGGGAATTTCAGAATTTTTACCTCAAAATAAGGGAAATTTCTGCATTTTTGCAACAAAATATTAGGAATTTCTGCATTTTTGCCACAAAATATTAGGAATTTCTGCCTTTTTGCCCAAAAATAAAAAAAATTCCTGCCTTTTTTCCCTGAAATAAGTGAAATTTCTGCAAATATGCCCCAAAAAAGGGAAATTTCTGCCTTTTGCCCCAAAATAAGGGGAATTTCAGCATATTACCTCAAAATAAGGGAAATTTCTGATTTTTGCACCAAAATATGGAGAATTTCTGCCTTTTTGCCCCAAAATAAGGAAAATTTCTGCCTTTTTTCCCTGAAATAAGTGAAATTTTTGCAATTTTGCCCAAAAATAAGTGAAATTTCTGCAATTTTGCCCCAAAATAAGGGAAATTTCTGCAATTTTGCCCCAAAATAAGTGGAATTTCTGAGTTTTGCCCCAAAATAAGGAGAATTTCTGCCTTTTTGCCCCACAATTAGGAGAATTTCTGCAATTTTGCTCAAAAATACGGGGAATTTCTCCCTTTTTTCCCGAAAATAAAGGGAATGCATACCTTTTTGCCATAAAAAATGGAAATTTCTTCATTTTTGCCCCAAATTAAGGGAAATTTCTGCCTTTTTGCCGTGAAATATGTGAAATTTCTGCAGTTTTAGCCCAAAATAAGGTGAATTTCTGCCTTTTTGCCCCAAAATAATGGGAATTTCTGCCTTTTTGGCCCAAAATAAGAAAAATTTTTGCCTTTTTTCTCTGAAATAAGTGAAAATTCTGCAAATTTGCCCTAAAATAAAGGAAATTTCTGAAATTTTTCCCCATAATAAGGGAAATTTCTGGAATTTTGCCCCAAAATAAGGGGAATTTCTTTTTTTTTGCCCCCAAATAAAAGAAATTTCTGCAATTTTGCCCTAAAATAAGGGGAATTTCTGCTTTTTTGCCTCTAAATAAGTGGAATTTCTGTCTTTTTTTCCCAAAAAAAAAATTTCTGTCATTTTTGCCCCAAAATAAGGAAAATTTCTTACTTATTACCCTGAAATAAGTGAAATTTCTGCAATTTTGCCCCAATATAAGGGAAATTTCTGCCTTTTTGCCCACAAATAAGGGGAATTTCATCCTTTTTACCTCAAAATAAGGGGAATTTCTGAATTTTGGCACAAACTATTAGGAATTTCTGCCTTTTGCCCCAATATAAGCAAAATTTCTGCCTTTTTTCCCTGAAATAAGTGAAATTTCTGCAATTTTGCCCCAAAATAAGCAAAATTTCTGCAATTTTGCCCCAAAATAAGAAAAATTTCTGCAATTTTGCCCCAAAATAAGTGGAATTTCTGAGTTTTGCCCCAAAATATGAAGAATTTCTGCCTCTTTGCCCCACAATTAGTGAAATTTCTGCAATTTTGCCCTAAAATAAGGGAAATTTCTGCAATTTTTCCTTATAATAAGGGAAATTTCTGCAATTTTGCTTCAACATAAGGGGAATTTCTGTTTTTTGCCCCACAATTTGGAAAATTTTTGCAATTTTTGCCCCAAAATATGGGGAATTTCTGCCTTTTGCCCCAAAACATGGAAAATTTCTGCGTTTTTGTCCAAAAATAAGAAGAATGCATACCTTTTTGCCATAAAAAATGGAAATTTCTTAATTTTTGCTCCAAAATAAGGGGAACTAATGCCTTTTTGACTCTAAATAAGTGGAATTTCTGTCTTTTTCCCCCAAAACAAAGGGAATTTCTGTCTTTTTTGCCCCAAAATAAGGAAAATTTCTGCCGTTTTTTCCGTGAAATAAGTGAAATTTCTGCAATTTTGCCCCAAAATAAGGGAAATTTCTGCAATTTTGCCCCAAAATAAGTGGAATTTCTGAGTTTTACCCAAAAATAAGGAGAATTTCTGCCATTTTGCCCCACAATTAGGGGAATTTCTGCAATTTTGCTCCAAAATACGGGGAATTTCTGCCTTTTTTTCCAAAAATAAAGAGAATGCATACCTTTTTGACATAAAAAATGGAAATTTCTTCATTTTTGCCCCAAATTAAGGGAAATTTCTGCCTTTTTGCTCTGAAATATGTGAAATTTCTGCAGTTTTAGCCCAAAATAAGGTGAATTTCTGCCTTTTTGCCACAAAATAATGGGAATTTCTGCCTTTTTGCCCCAAAATAAGAAAAATTTTTGCCTTTTTTTTCTGAAATAAGTGAAAATTCTGCAAATTTGCCCTAAAATAAAGAAAATTTCTGCAATTTTAGCCCAAAATAAGGTGAATTTCTGAATTTTGGCACAAAATATTAGGAATTTCTGCCTTTTTGCCCCAAAATAAAGAAAAATTTCTGCTTTTTTCCCTGAAATAAGTGAAATTTCTGCAATTTTGCCTCAAAATAAGTGGAATTTCTGAGTTTTGCCCCAAAATACAGAGAATTTCTGCCTTTTTGCACCACAATTAGTGAAATTTCTGCAATTTTGCCCTAAAATAAGAGAAATTTCTGCAATTTTTCCCCAAAATAAAGGAAATTTCTGCAATTTTGCCTCAAAATAAGGGGAATTTCTGATTTTTGCCCCAAAATATGGGGAATTTCTGCCTTTTTGTCTGAAAATAAGAAGAATGCATACTTTTTTGCCATAAAAAAGGGAAATTTCTTCATTTTTGCTCTAAAATAAAGGGAACTTTTGCCTTTTTGCCTCTAAATAAGTGGAATTTCTGTCTTTTTCCCCCAAAACAAAGGGAATTTCTGCCTTTTTTTCCAAATATAAAGGGAATGCATACCTTTTTGACATAAAAAATGGAAATTTCTTCATTTTTGCCCCAAATTAAGGGAAATTTCTGCCTCTTTGTCCTGAAATATGTGAAATTTCTGCAGTTTTAGCCCAAAATAAGGTGAATTTCTGAATTTTGGCACAAAATATTAGGAATTTCTGCCTTTTTGCCCCAAAAAAAAAAAAAATTTCTGCTTTTTTCCCTGAAATAAGTGAAATTTCTGCAATTTTGCCTCAAAATAAGTGGAATTTCTGAGTTTTGCCCCAAAATACAGAGAATTTCTACCTTTTTGCACCACAATTAGTGAAATTTCTGCAATTTTGCCCTAAAATAAGAGAAATTTCTGCAATTTTTCCCCAAATTAAAGGAAATTTCTGCAATTTTGCCTCAAAATAAGGGGAATTTCTGATTTTTGCTCCAAAATATGGGGAATTTCTGCCTTTTTGTCTGAAAATAAGAAGAATGCATACCTTTTTGCCATAAAAAAGGGAAATTTCTTCATTTTTGCTCTAAAATAAAGCTTTTATTTAGAACTTTTGCCTTTTTGCCTCTAAATAAGTGGAATTTCTGTCTTTTTCCCCCAAAACAAAGGGAATTTCTGTCTTTTTTTGCCCCAAAATAAGAAAAATTTCTGACTTATAACCCTGAAATAAGTGAAATTTCTGCAAATTTGCCCCTAAATAAGAAAAATTTCTGCCTTTTTGCCCCCAAATAAGGGGAATTTCAGCCTTTTTACCTCAAAATAAGGGAAATTTCTGCATTTTTGCAACAAAATATTAGGAATTTCTGCATTTTTGCCACAAAATATTAGGAATTTCTGCCTTTTTGCCCCAAAATAAAAAAAATTCCTGCCTTTTTTCCCTGAAATAAGTGAAATTTCTGCAAATATGCCCCAAAAAAGGGAAATTTCTGCCTTTTGCCCCAAAATAAGGGGAATTTCAGCATATTACCTCAAAATAAGGGAAATTTCTGATTTTTGCACCAAAATATTGAGAATTTCTGCCTTTTTGCCCCAAAATAAGGAAAATTTCTGCCTTTTTTCTCTGAAATAAGTGAAATTTTTGCAATTTTGCCCAAAAATAAGTGAAATTTCTGCAATTTTGCCCCAAAATAAGGGAAATTTCTGCAATTTTGCCCCAAAATAAGTGGAATTTCTGAGTTTTGCCCCAAAATAAGGAGAATTTCTGCCTTTTTGCCCCACAATTAGGGGAATTTCTGCAATTTTGCTCCAAAATACGGGGAATTTCTCCCTTTTTTCCCGAAAATAAAGGGAATGCATACCTTTTTGCCATAAAAAATGGAAATTTCTTGATTTTTGCCCCAAATTAAGGGAAATTTCTGCCTTTTTGCCGTGAAATATGTGAAATTTCTGCAGTTTTAGCCCAAAATAAGGTGAATTTCTGCCTTTTTGCCCCAAAATAATGGGAATTTCTGCCTTTTTGCCCCAAAATAAGAAAAATTTTTGCCTTTTTTCTCTGAAATAAGTGAAAATTCTGCAAATTTGCCCTAAAATAAAGGAAATTTCTGCAATTTTTCCCCATAATAAGGGAAATTTCTGGAATTTTGCCCCAAAATAAGGGGAATTTCTGTTTTTTTGCCCCCAAATAAGGGAAATTTCTGCAATTTTGCCCTAAAATAAGGGGAATTTCTGCATTATTGCCTCTAAATTAGTAGAATTTCTGTCTTTTTCCCCCAAAACAAAGGGAATTTCTCCCATTTTTGCCCCAAAATAAGGAAAATTTCTGACTTATTACCCTGAAATAAGTGAAATTTCTGCAATTTTGCCCCAATATAAGGAAAATTTCTGCCTTTTTGCCCCCTAATAAGGGGAATTTCAGCCTTTTTACCTCAAAATAAGGGGAATTTCTGAATTTTGGCACAAAATATTAGGAATTTCTGCCTTTTTGCCCCAAAATAAAGAAAAATTTCTGCTTTTTTCCCTGAAATAAGTGAAATTTCTGCAATTTTGCCCAAAAATAAGTGGAATTTCTGAGTTTTGCCCCAAAATAAAGAGAATTTCTGCCTTTTTGCACCACAATTTGGAAAATTTCTGCAATTTTGCTCCAAAATACGGGGAATTTCTGCCTTTTTGCCCGTAAATAAGGGCAATGCATACCTTTTTGCATAAAAAAAGAAATTTCTTCATTTTTGCCCCAAATTAAGGGAAATTTCTGCCTTTTTGCCCTGAAATATGTGAAATTTCTGCAATTTTAGCCCAAAATAAGTGAATTTCTGCCTTTTTGCCCCAAAATAATGGGAATTTCTACCTTTTTGCCCCAAAATAAGAAAAATTTTTGCTTTTTTTCTCTGAAATAAGTGAAATTTCTGCAATTTTGCAAAAATAAAAGAAATTTCTGCAATTTTTCCCCATAATAAAAGAAATTACTGGAATTTTGCCCCAAAATAAGGGGAATTTCTGTTTTTTTGCCCTTATATAAGGGAAATTTCTTCAATTTTGCCCTAAAATAAGGGGAATTTCTGCTTTTTTGCCTCTAAATAAGTGGAATTTCTGTCTTTTTCTCCCAAAACCAAGGGAATTTCTGTCATTATTGCCCCAAAATAAGGAAAATTTCTGACTTATTACCCTGAAATAAGTGAAATTTCTGCAAATTTGCCCCAAAAATAGGGAAATTCCTGCCTTTTTCCTAAAAATAAAGGGAATTTCAGCATTTTACCTCAAAATAAGGGAAATTTCTGATTTTTGCACCAAAATATGGAGAATTTCTGCCTTTTTAAACCAAAATAAGGAACATTTCTGCCTTTTTTCCCTGAAATACATGAAATTTCTGCAATTTTGCCCCAAAATAAGGAGAATTTCTGCCTTTTTGCCCCACAATTTGGGGAATTTCTGCAATTTTGCTCCAAAATACGGGGAATTTCTGCCTTTTTGCCCGAAAATAAGGGCAATGCATACCTTTTTGCATAAAAAAAGGGAAATTTCTTCATTTTTGCCACAAATTAAGGGAAATTTCTGCCTTTTTGCCCTGAAATATGTGAAATTTCTGCAATTTTAGCCCAAAATAAGGTGAATTTCTGCCTTTTTGCCCCAAAATAATGGGAATTTCTGCCTTTCTGCCCCAAAATAAGAAAAATTTTTGCTTTTCTTCTCTGAAATAAGTGAAATTTCTGCAATTTTGCCCTAAAATAAAAGTAATTTCTGAAATTTTTCCCCATAATAAATGAAATTTCAGGAATTTTGCCCAAAAATAAGGGGAATTTTTGCTTTTTTGCCTCTAAATAAGTGGAATTTCTGTCTTTTTTTCCCAAAAAAAAAAAACATTTTCTGTCATTTTTGCCCCAAAATAAGGAAAATTTCTTACTTATTACCCTGAAATAAGTGAAATTTCTGCAATATTGCCCCAATATAAGGGAAATTTCTGCTTTTTTGCCCACAAATAAGGGGAATTTCAGCCTTTTTACCTCAAAATAAGGGGAATTTCTGAATTTTGGCACAAACTATTAGGAATTTCTGCCTTTTGCGTCAATATAAGCAAAATTTCTGTCTTTTTTCCCTG
Organism: Micromys minutus; assembly: GCF_963924665.1. NCBI lineage: Eukaryota > Metazoa > Chordata > Mammalia > Rodentia > Muridae > Micromys > Micromys minutus. The sequence continues at coordinate 1,969,596 of NW_027667928.1, read as the reverse complement.
AAATAAGTGAAATTTCTGCAATTTTGCCCCAAAATAAGCAAAATTTCTGCAATTTTGCCCCAAAATAAGAAAAATTTCAGGAATTTTGCCCGAAAATAAGTGGAATTTCTGAGTTTTGCCCCAAAATATGAAGAATTTCTGCCTTTTTGCCCCACAATTAGTGAAATTTCTGCAATTTTGCCCTAAAATAAGGGAAATTTCTGCAATTTTTCCTTATAATAAGGGAAATTTCTGCAATTTTGCTTCAAAATAAGGGGAAATTTCTGTTTTTTGCCCCACAATTAGGGAAATTTCTGCAATTTTGCCCCAAAATATGGGGAATTTCTGCCTTTTGCCCCAAAATATGGAAAATTTCTGCGTTTTTGTCCAAAAATAAGAAGAATGCATACCTTTTTGCCATAAAAAAGGGAAATTTCTTCATTTTTGCTCCAAAATAAGGGGAACTTTTGCCTTTTTGACTCTAAATAAGTGGAATTTCTGTCTTTTTCCCCCAAAACAAAGGGAATTTCTGTCTTTTTTGCCCCAAAATAAGGAAAATTTCTGCTGTTTTTTCCGTGAAATAAGTGAAATTTCTGCAATTTTGCCCCAAAATAAGGGAAATTTCTGCAATTTTGCCCCAAAATAAGTGGAATTTCTGAGTTTTGCCCCAAAATAAGGAGAATTTCTGCCTTTGTGCCCTACAATTAGGGGAATTTCTGCAATTTTGCTCCAAAATACGGGGAATTTCTGCCTTTTTTCCTGAGAATAAAGGGAATGCATACCTTTTTGACATAAAAAATGGAAATTTCTTAATTTTTGCCCCAAATTAAAGGAAATTTCTGCCTTTTTGCCCCCTAATAAGGGGAATTTCAGCCTTTTTACCTCAAAATAAGGGGAATTTCTGAATTTTGGCACAAAATATTAGGAATTTCTGCCTTTTTTTCCCCAAAATAAAGAAAAATTTCTGCTTTTTTCCCTGAAATAAGTGAAATTTCTGCAATTTTGCCTCAAAATAAGTGGAATTTCTGAGTTTTGCCCCAAAATACAGAGAATTTCTGCCTTTTTGCACCACAATTAGTGAAATTTCTGCAATTTTGCCCTAAAATAAGAGAAATTTCTGCAATTTTTCCCCAAAATAAAGGAAATTTCTGCAATTTTGCCTCAAAATAAGGGGAATTTCTGATTTTTGCCCCAAAATATGGGGAATTTCTGCCTTTTTGTCTGAAAATAAGAAGAATGCATACCTTTTTGCCATAAAAAAGGGAAATTTCTTCATTTTTGCTCTAAAATAAAGGGAACTTTTGCCTTTTTGCCTCTAAATAAGTGGAATTTCTGTCTTTTTCCCCCAAAACAAAGGGAATTTCGGTCTTTTTTTGCCCCAAAATAAGAAAAATTTCTGACTTATAACCCTGAAATAAGTGAAATTTCTGAAAATTTGCCCCTAATAAGAAAAATTTCTGCCTTTTTGCCCCCAAATAAGGGGAATTTCAGCCTTTTTACCTCAAAATAAGGGAAATTTCTGCATTTTTGCAACAAAATATTAGGAATTTCTGCATTTTTGCCACAAAATATTAGGAATTTCTGCCTTTTTGCCCCAAAATAAAAAAAATTCCTGCCTTTTTTCCCTGAAATAAGTGAAATTTCTGCAAATATGCCCCAAAAAAGGGAAATTTCTGCCTTTTGCCCCAAAATAAGGGGAATTTCAGCATATTACCTCAAAATAAGGGAAATTTCTGATTTTTGCACCAAAATATGGAGAATTTCTGCCTTTTTGCCCCAAAATAAGGAAAATTTCTGCCTTTTTTCCCTGAAATAAGTGAAATTTTTGCAATTTTGCCCAAAAATAAGTGAAATTTCTGCAATTTTGCCCCAAAATAAGGGAAATTTCTGCAATTTTGCCCCAAAATAAGTGGAATTTCTGAGTTTTGCCCCAAAATAAGGAGAATTTCTGCCTTTTTGCCCCACAATTAGGGGAATTTCTGCAATTTTGCTCCAAAATACGGGGAATTTCTCCCTTTTTTCCCGAAAATAAAGGGAATGCATACCTTTTTGCCATAAAAAATGGATATTTCTTCATTTTTGCCCAAAATTAAGGGAAATTTCTGCCTTTTTGCCGTGAAATATGTGAAATTTCTGCAGTTTTAGCCCAAAATAAGGTGAATTTCTGCCTTTTTGCCCCAAAATAATGGGAATTTCTGCCTTTTTGCCCCAAAATAAGAAAAATTTTTGCCTTTTTTCTCTGAAATAAGTGAAAATTCTGCAAATTTGCCCTAAAATAAAGGAAATTTCTGCAATTTTTCCCCATAATAAGGGAAATTTCTGGAATTTTGCCCCAAAATAAGGGGAATTTCTGTTTTTTTGCCCCCAAATAAGGGAAATTTCTGCAATTTTGCCCTAAAATAAGGGGAATTTCTGCTTTATTGCCTCTAAATTAGTGGAATTTCTGTCTTTTTCCCCCAAAACAAAGGGAATTTCTCCCATTTTTGCCCCAAAATAAGGAAAATTTCTGACTTATTACCCTGAAATAAGTGAAATTTCTGCAATTTTGCCCCAATATAAGGAAAATTTCTGCCTTTTTGCCCCCTAATAAGGGGAATTTCAGCCTTTTTACCTCAAAATAAGGGGAATTTCTGAATTTTGGCACAAAATATTAGGAATTTCTGCCTTTTTGCCCCAAAATAAAGAAAAATTTCTGGTTTTTTCCCTGAAATAAGTGAAATTTCTGCAATTTTGCCCCAAAATAAGTGGAATTTCTGAGTTTTGCCCCAAAATAAAGTGAATTTCTGCCTTTTTGCACCACAATTTGGAAAATTTCTGCAATTTTGCTCCAAAATACGGGGAATTTCTGCCTTTTTGCCCGTAAATAAGGGCAATGCATACCTTTTTGCATAAAAAAAGAAATTTCTTCATTTTTGCCCCAAATTAAGGGAAATTTCTGCCTTTTTGCCCTGAAATATGTGAAATTTCTGCAATTTTAGCCCAAAATAAGTGAATTTCTGCCTTTTTGCCCCAAAATAATGGGAATTTCTACCTTTTTGCCCCAAAATAAGAAAAATTTTTGCTTTTTTTCTCTGAAATAAGTGAAATTTCTGCAATTTTGCAAAAATAAAAGAAATTTCTGCAATTTTTCCCCATAATAAAAGAAATTACTGGAATTTTGCGACAAAATAAGGGGAATTTCTGTTTTTTTGCCCTTATATAAGGGAAATTTCTTCAATTTTGCCCTAAAATAAGGGGAACTTCTGCTTTTTTGCCTCTAAATAAGTGGAATTTCTGTCTTTTTCTCCCAAAACCAAGGGAATTTCTGTCATTATTGCCCCAAAATAAGGAAAATTTCTGACTTATTACCCTGAAATAAGTGAAATTTCTGCAAATTTGCCCCAAAAATAGGGAAATTCCTGCCTTTTTCCTAAAAATAAAGGGAATTTCAGCATTTTACCTCAAAATAAGGGAAATTTCTGATTTTTGCACCAAAATATGGAGAATTTCTGCCTTTTTAAACCAAAATAAGGAACATTTCTGCCTTTTTTCCCTGAAATACATGAAATTTCTGCAATTTTGCCCCAAAATAAGGAGAATTTCTGCCTTTTTGCCCCACAATTTGGGGAATTTCTGCAATTTTGCTCCAAAATACGGGGAATTTCTGCCTTTTTGCCCGAAAATAAGGGCAATGCATACCTTTTTGCATAAAAAAAGGGAAATTTCTTCATTTTTGCCACAAATTAAGGGAAATTTCTGCCTTTTTGCCCTGAAATATGTGAAATTTCTGCAATTTTAGCCCAAAATAAGGTGAATTTCTGCCTTTTTGCCCCAAAATAATGGGAATTTCTGCCTTTCTGCCCCAAAATAAGAAAAATTTTTGCTTTTCTTCTCTGAAATAAGTGAAATTTCTGCAATTTTGCCCTAAAATAAAAGTAATTTCTGAAATTTTTCCCCATAATAAATGAAATTTCAGGAATTTTGCCCCAAAATAAGGGGAATTTCTGCTTTTTTGCCTCTAAATAAGTGGAATTTCTGTCTTTTTTTCCCAAAAAAAAAAAAACATTTTCTGTCATTTTTGCCCCAAAATAAGGAAAATTTCTTACTTATTACCCTGAAATAAGTGAAATTTCTGCAATATTGCCCCAATATAAGGGAAATTTCTGCTTTTTTGCCCACAAATAAGGGGAATTTCAGCCTTTTTGCCTCAAAATAAGGGGAATTTCTGAATTTTTGCACAAACTATTAGGAATTTCTGCCTTTTGCGTCAATATAAGCAAAATTTCTGTCTTTTTTCCCTGAAATAAGTGAAATTTCTGCAATTTTGCCCCAAAATAAGCAAAATTTCTGCAATTTTGCCCCAAAATAAGAAAAATTTCAGGAATTTTGCCCGAAAATAAGTGGAATTTCTGAGTTTTGCCCCAAAATATGAAGAATTTCTGCCTTTTTGCCCCACAATTAGTGAAATTTCTTCAATTTTGCCCTAAAATAAGGGAAATTTCTGCAATTTTTCCTTATAATAAGGGAAATTTCTGCAATTTTGCTTCAAAATAAGGGGAAATTTCTGGTTTTTGCCCCACAATTAGGGAAATTTCTGCAATTTTGCCCCAAAATATGGGGAATTTCTGCCTTTTGCCCCAAAATATGGAAAATTTCTGCGTTTTTGTCCAAAAATAAGAAGAATGCATACCTTTTTGCCATAAAAAAGGGAAATTTCTTCATTTTTGCTCCAAAATAAGGGGAACTTTTGCCTTTTTGACTCTAAATAAGTGGAATTTCTGTCTTTTTCCCCCAAAACAAAGGGAATTTCTGTCTTTTTTGCCCCAAAATAAGGAAAATTTCTGCCGTTTTTTCTCTTAAATAAGTGAAATTTCTGCAATTCTGCCCCAAAATAAGGGAAATTTCTGCAATTTTGCCCCAAAATAAGTGGAATTTCTGAGTTTTGCCCCAAAATAAGGAGAATTTCTGCCTTTTTGCCCTACAATTAGGGGAATTTCTGCAATTTTGCTCCAAAATACGGGGAATTTCTGCCTTTTTTCCCGAGAATAAAGGGAATGCATACCTTTTTGACATAAAAAATGGAAATTTCTTAATTTTTGCCCCAAATTAAAGGAAATTTCTGCCTTTTTGCCCCCTAATAAGGGGAATTTCAGCCTTTTTACCTCAAAATAAGGGGAATTTCTGAATTTTGGCACAAAATATTAGGAATTTCTGCCTTTTTTTCCCCAAAATAAAGAAAAATTTCTGCTTTTTTCCCTGAAATAAGTGAAATTTCTGCAATTTTGCCTCAAAATAAGTGGAATTTCTGAGTTTTGCCCCAAAATACAGAGAATTTCTGCCTTTTTGCACCACAATTAGTGAAATTTCTGCAATTTTGCCCTAAAATAAGAGAAATTTCTGCAATTTTTCCCCAAAATAAAGGAAATTTCTGCAATTTTGCCTCAAAATAAGGGGAATTTCTGATTTTTGCCCCAAAATATGGGGAATTTCTGCCTTTTTGTCTGAAAATAAGAAGAATGCATACCTTTTTGCCATAAAAAAGGGAAATTTCTTCATTTTTGCTCTAAAATAAAGGGAACTTTTGCCTTTTTGCCTCTAAATAAGTGGAATTTCTGTCTTTTTCCCCCAAAACAAAGGGAATTTCGGTCTTTTTTTGCCCCAAAATAAGAAAAATTTCTGACTTATAACCCTGAAATAAGTGAAATTTCTGAAAATTTGCCCCTAATAAGAAAAATTTCTGCCTTTTTGCCCCCAAATAAGGGGAATTTCAGCCTTTTTACCTCAAAATAAGGGAAATTTCTGCATTTTTGCAACAAAATATTAGGAATTTCTGCATTTTTGCCACAAAATATTAGGAATTTCTGCCTTTTTGCCCCAAAATAAGGAAAATTCCTGCCTTTTTTCCCTGAAATAAGTGAAATTTCTGCAAATATGCCCCAAAAAAGGGAAATTTCTGCCTTTTGCCCCAAAATAAGGGGAATTTCAGCATATTACCTCAAAATAAGGGAAATTTCTGATTTTTGCACCAAAATATGGAGAATTTCTGCCTTTTGGCCCCAAAATAAGGAAAATTTCTGCCTTTTTTCCCTGAAATAAGTGAAATTTTTGCAATTTTGCCCAAAAATAAGTGAAATTTCTGCAATTTTGCCCCAAAATAAGGGAAATTTCTGCAATTTTGCCCCAAAATAAGTGGAATTTCTGAGTTTTGCCCCAAAATAAGGAGAATTTCTGCCTTTTTGCCCCACAATTAGGGGAATTTCTGCAATTTTGCTCCAAAATATGGGGAATTTCTCCCTTTTTTCCCAAAAATAAAGGGAATGCATACCTTTTTGCCATAAAAAATGGAAATTTGTTCATTTTTGCCCCAAATTAAGGGAAATTTCTGCATTTTTGCCGTGAAATATGTGAAATTTCTGCAGTTTTAGCCCAAAATAAGGTGAATTTCTGCCTTTTTGCCCCAAAATAATGGGAATTTCTGCCTTTTTGCCCCAAAATAAGAAAAATTTTTGCCTTTTTTCTCTGAAATAAGTGAAAATTCTGCAAATTTGCCCTAAAATAAAGGAAATTTCTGCAATTTTTCCCCATAATAAGGGAAATTTCTGGAATTTTGCCCCAAAATAAGGGGAATTTCTGTTTTTTTGCCCCCAAATAAGGGAAATTTCTGCAATTTTGCCCTAAAATAAGGGGAATTTCTGCCTTTTTGCCCCACAATTTGGGGAATTTCTGCAATTTTGCTCCAAAATACGGGGAATTTCTGCCTTTTTGCCCGAAAATAAGGGCAATGCATACCTTTTTGCATAAAAAAAGGGAAATTTCTTCATTTTTGCCACAAATTAAGGGAAATTTCTGCCTTTTTGCCCTGAAATATGTGAAATTTCTGCAATTTTAGCCCAAAATAAGGTGAATTTCTGCCTTTTTGCCCCAAAATAATGGGAATTTCTGCCTTTCTGCCCCAAAATAAGAAAAATTTTTGCTTTTCTTCTCTGAAATAAGTGAAATTTCTGCAATTTTGCCCTAAAATAAAAGTAATTTCTGAAATTTTTCCCCATAATAAATGAAATTTCAGGAATTTTGCCCAAAAATAAGGGGAATTTTTGCTTTTTTGCCTCTAAATAAGTGGAATTTCTGTCTTTTTTTCCCAAAAAAAAAAAACATTTTCTGTCATTTTTGCCCCAAAATAAGGAAAATTTCTTACTTATTACCCTGAAATAAGTGAAATTTCTGCAATATTGCCCCAATATAAGGGAAATTTCTGCTTTTTTGCCCACAAATAAGGGGAATTTCAGCCTTTTTACCTCAAAATAAGGGGAATTTCTGAATTTTGGCACAAACTATTAGGAATTTCTGCCTTTTGCGTCAATATAAGCAAAATTTCTGTCTTTTTTCCCTGAAATAAGTGAAATTTCTGCAATTTTGCCCCAAAATAAGCAAAATTTCTGCAATTTTGCCCCAAAATAAGAAAAATTTCAGGAATTTTGCCCCAAAATAAGTGGAATTTCTGAGTTTTGCCCCAAAATATGAAGAATTTCTGCCTTTTTGCCCCACAATTAGTGAAATTTCTGCAATTTTGCCCTAAAATAAGGGAAATTTCTGCAATTTTTCCTTATAATAAGGGAAATTTCTGCAATTTTGCTTCAAAATAAGGGGAAATTTCTGTTTTTTGCCCCACAATTAGGGAAATTTCTGCAATTTTGCCCCAAAATATGGGGAATTTCTGCCTTTTGCCCCAAAATATGGAAAATTTCTGCGTTTTTGTCCAAAAATAAGAAGAATGCATACCTTTTTGCCATAAAAAAGGGAAATTTCTTCATTTTTGCTCCAAAATAAGGGGAACTTTTGCCTTTTTGACTCTAAATAAGTGGAATTTCTGTCTTTTTCCCCCAAAACAAAGGGAATTTCTGTCTTTTTTGCCCCAAAATAAGGAAAATTTCTGCTGTTTTTTCCGTGAAATAAGTGAAATTTCTGCAATTTTGCCCCAAAATAAGGGAAATTTCTGCAATTTTGCCCCAAAATAAGTGGAATTTCTGAGTTTTGCCCCAAAATAAGGAGAATTTCTGCCTTTGTGCCCTACAATTAGGGGAATTTCTGCAATTTTGCTCCAAAATACGGGGAATTTCTGCCTTTTTTCCTGAGAATAAAGGGAATGCATACCTTTTTGACATAAAAAATGGAAATTTCTTAATTTTTGCCCCAAATTAAAGGAAATTTCTGCCTTTTTGCCCCCTAATAAGGGGAATTTCAGCCTTTTTACCTCAAAATAAGGGGAATTTCTGAATTTTGGCACAAAATATTAGGAATTTCTGCCTTTTTTTCCCCAAAATAAAGAAAAATTTCTGCTTTTTTCCCTGAAATAAGTGAAATTTCTGCAATTTTGCCTCAAAATAAGTGGAATTTCTGAGTTTTGCCCCAAAATACAGAGAATTTCTGCCTTTTTGCACCACAATTAGTGAAATTTCTGCAATTTTGCCCTAAAATAAGAGAAATTTCTGCAATTTTTCCCCAAAATAAAGGAAATTTCTGCAATTTTGCCTCAAAATAAGGGGAATTTCTGATTTTTGCCCCAAAATATGGGGAATTTCTGCCTTTTTGTCTGAAAATAAGAAGAATGCATACCTTTTTGCCATAAAAAAGGGAAATTTCTTCATTTTTGCTCTAAAATAAAGGGAACTTTTGCCTTTTTGCCTCTAAATAAGTGGAATTTCTGTCTTTTTCCCCCAAAACAAAGGGAATTTCGGTCTTTTTTTGCCCCAAAATAAGAAAAATTTCTGACTTATAACCCTGAAATAAGTGAAATTTCTGAAAATTTGCCCCTAATAAGAAAAATTTCTGCCTTTTTGCCCCCAAATAAGGGGAATTTCAGCCTTTTTACCTCAAAATAAGGGAAATTTCTGCATTTTTGCAACAAAATATTAGGAATTTCTGCATTTTTGCCACAAAATATTAGGAATTTCTGCCTTTTTGCCCCAAAATAAAAAAAATTCCTGCCTTTTTTCCCTGAAATAAGTGAAATTTCTGCAAATATGCCCCAAAAAAGGGAAATTTCTGCCTTTTGCCCCAAAATAAGGGGAATTTCAGCATATTACCTCAAAATAAGGGAAATTTCTGATTTTTGCACCAAAATATGGAGAATTTCTGCCTTTTTGCCCCAAAATAAGGAAAATTTCTGCCTTTTTTCCCTGAAATAAGTGAAATTTTTGCAATTTTGCCCAAAAATAAGTGAAATTTCTGCAATTTTGCCCCAAAATAAGGGAAATTTCTGCAATTTTGCCCCAAAATAAGTGGAATTTCTGAGTTTTGCCCCAAAATAAGGAGAATTTCTGCCTTTTTGCCCCACAATTAGGGGAATTTCTGCAATTTTGCTCCAAAATACGGGGAATTTCTCCCTTTTTTCCCGAAAATAAAGGGAATGCATACCTTTTTGCCATAAAAAATGGATATTTCTTCATTTTTGCCCAAAATTAAGGGAAATTTCTGCCTTTTTGCCGTGAAATATGTGAAATTTCTGCAGTTTTAGCCCAAAATAAGGTGAATTTCTGCCTTTTTGCCCCAAAATAATGGGAATTTCTGCCTTTTTGCCCCAAAATAAGAAAAATTTTTGCCTTTTTTCTCTGAAATAAGTGAAAATTCTGCAAATTTGCCCTAAAATAAAGGAAATTTCTGCAATTTTTCCCCATAATAAGGGAAATTTCTGGAATTTTGCCCCAAAATAAGGGGAATTTCTGTTTTTTTGCCCCCAAATAAGGGAAATTTCTGCAATTTTGCCCTAAAATAAGGGGAATTTCTGCTTTATTGCCTCTAAATTAGTGGAATTTCTGTCTTTTTCCCCCAAAACAAAGGGAATTTCTCCCATTTTTGCCCCAAAATAAGGAAAATTTCTGACTTATTACCCTGAAATAAGTGAAATTTCTGCAATTTTGCCCCAATATAAGGAAAATTTCTGCCTTTTTGCCCCCTAATAAGGGGAATTTCAGCCTTTTTACCTCAAAATAAGGGGAATTTCTGAATTTTGGCACAAAATATTAGGAATTTCTGCCTTTTTGCCCCAAAATAAAGAAAAATTTCTGGTTTTTTCCCTGAAATAAGTGAAATTTCTGCAATTTTGCCCCAAAATAAGTGGAATTTCTGAGTTTTGCCCCAAAATAAAGTGAATTTCTGCCTTTTTGCACCACAATTTGGAAAATTTCTGCAATTTTGCTCCAAAATACGGGGAATTTCTGCCTTTTTGCCCGTAAATAAGGGCAATGCATACCTTTTTGCATAAAAAAAGAAATTTCTTCATTTTTGCCCCAAATTAAGGGAAATTTCTGCCTTTTTGCCCTGAAATATGTGAAATTTCTGCAATTTTAGCCCAAAATAAGTGAATTTCTGCCTTTTTGCCCCAAAATAATGGGAATTTCTACCTTTTTGCCCCAAAATAAGAAAAATTTTTGCTTTTTTTCTCTGAAATAAGTGAAATTTCTGCAATTTTGCAAAAATAAAAGAAATTTCTGCAATTTTTCCCCATAATAAAAGAAATTACTGGAATTTTGCCACAAAATAAGGGGAATTTCTGTTTTTTTGCCCTTATATAAGGGAAATTTCTTCAATTTTGCCCTAAAATAAGGGGAACTTCTGCTTTTTTGCCTCTAAATAAGTGGAATTTCTGTCTTTTTCTCCCAAAACCAAGGGAATTTCTGTCATTATTGCCCCAAAATAAGGAAAATTTCTGACTTATTACCCTGAAATAAGTGAAATTTCTGCAAATTTGCCCCAAAAATAGGGAAATTCCTGCCTTTTTCCTAAAAATAAAGGGAATTTCAGCATTTTACCTCAAAATAAGGGAAATTTCTGATTTTTGCACCAAAATATGGAGAATTTCTGCCTTTTTAAACCAAAATAAGGAACATTTCTGCCTTTTTTCCCTGAAATACATGAAATTTCTGCAATTTTGCCCCAAAATAAGGAGAATTTCTGCCTTTTTGCCCCACAATTTGGGGAATTTCTGCAATTTTGCTCCAAAATACGGGGAATTTCTGCCTTTTTGCCCGAAAATAAGGGCAATGCATACCTTTTTGCATAAAAAAAGGGAAATTTCTTCATTTTTGCCACAAATTAAGGGAAATTTCTGCCTTTTTGCCCTGAAATATGTGAAATTTCTGCAATTTTAGCCCAAAATAAGGTGAATTTCTGCCTTTTTGCCCCAAAATAATGGGAATTTCTGCCTTTCTGCCCCAAAATAAGAAAAATTTTTGCTTTTCTTCTCTGAAATAAGTGAAATTTCTGCAATTTTGCCCTAAAATAAAAGTAATTTCTGAAATTTTTCCCCATAATAAATGAAATTTCAGGAATTTTGCCCCAAAATAAGGGGAATTTCTGCTTTTTTGCCTCTAAATAAGTGGAATTTCTGTCTTTTTTTCCCAAAAAAAAAAAACATTTTCTGTCATTTTTGCCCCAAAATAAGGAAAATTTCTTACTTATTACCCTGAAATAAGTGAAATTTCTGCAATATTGCCCCAATATAAGGGAAATTTCTGCTTTTTTGCCCACAAATAAGGGGAATTTCAGCCTTTTTGCCTCAAAATAAGGGGAATTTCTGAATTTTTGCACAAACTATTAGGAATTTCTGCCTTTTGCGTCAATATAAGCAAAATTTCTGTCTTTTTTCCCTGAAATAAGTGAAATTTCTGCAATTTTGCCCCAAAATAAGCAAAATTTCTGCAATTTTGCCCCAAAATAAGAAAAATTTCAGGAATTTTGCCCGAAAATAAGTGGAATTTCTGAGTTTTGCCCCAAAATATGAAGAATTTCTGCCTTTTTGCCCCACAATTAGTGAAATTTCTTCAATTTTGCCCTAAAATAAGGGAAATTTCTGCAATTTTTCCTTATAATAAGGGAAATTTCTGCAATTTTGCTTCAAAATAAGGGGAAATTTCTGGTTTTTGCCCCACAATTAGGGAAATTTCTGCAATTTTGCCCCAAAATATGGGGAATTTCTGCCTTTTGCCCCAAAATATGGAAAATTTCTGCGTTTTTGTCCAAAAATAAGAAGAATGCATACCTTTTTGCCATAAAAAAGGGAAATTTCTTCATTTTTGCTCCAAAATAAGGGGAACTTTTGCCTTTTTGACTCTAAATAAGTGGAATTTCTGTCTTTTTCCCCCAAAACAAAGGGAATTTCTGTCTTTTTTGCCCCAAAATAAGGAAAATTTCTGCCGTTTTTTCTCTTAAATAAGTGAAATTTCTGCAATTCTGCCCCAAAATAAGGGAAATTTCTGCAATTTTGCCCCAAAATAAGTGGAATTTCTGAGTTTTGCCCCAAAATAAGGAGAATTTCTGCCTTTTTGCCCTACAATTAGGGGAATTTCTGCAATTTTGCTCCAAAATACGGGGAATTTCTGCCTTTTTTCCCGAGAATAAAGGGAATGCATACCTTTTTGACATAAAAAATGGAAATTTCTTAATTTTTGCCCCAAATTAAAGGAAATTTCTGCCTTTTTGCCCCCTAATAAGGGGAATTTCAGCCTTTTTACCTCAAAATAAGGGGAATTTCTGAATTTTGGCACAAAATATTAGGAATTTCTGCCTTTTTTTCCCCAAAATAAAGAAAAATTTCTGCTTTTTTCCCTGAAATAAGTGAAATTTCTGCAATTTTGCCTCAAAATAAGTGGAATTTCTGAGTTTTGCCCCAAAATACAGAGAATTTCTGCCTTTTTGCACCACAATTAGTGAAATTTCTGCAATTTTGCCCTAAAATAAGAGAAATTTCTGCAATTTTTCCCCAAAATAAAGGAAATTTCTGCAATTTTGCCTCAAAATAAGGGGAATTTCTGATTTTTGCCCCAAAATATGGGGAATTTCTGCCTTTTTGTCTGAAAATAAGAAGAATGCATACCTTTTTGCCATAAAAAAGGGAAATTTCTTCATTTTTGCTCTAAAATAAAGGGAACTTTTGCCTTTTTGCCTCTAAATAAGTGGAATTTCTGTCTTTTTCCCCCAAAACAAAGGGAATTTCGGTCTTTTTTTGCCCCAAAATAAGAAAAATTTCTGACTTATAACCCTGAAATAAGTGAAATTTCTGAAAATTTGCCCCTAATAAGAAAAATTTCTGCCTTTTTGCCCCCAAATAAGGGGAATTTCAGCCTTTTTACCTCAAAATAAGGGAAATTTCTGCATTTTTGCAACAAAATATTAGGAATTTCTGCATTTTTGCCACAAAATATTAGGAATTTCTGCCTTTTTGCCCCAAAATAAGGAAAATTCCTGCCTTTTTTCCCTGAAATAAGTGAAATTTCTGCAAATATGCCCCAAAAAAGGGAAATTTCTGCCTTTTGCCCCAAAATAAGGGGAATTTCAGCATATTACCTCAAAATAAGGGAAATTTCTGATTTTTGCACCAAAATATGGAGAATTTCTGCCTTTTGGCCCCAAAATAAGGAAAATTTCTGCCTTTTTTCCCTGAAATAAGTGAAATTTTTGCAATTTTGCCCAAAAATAAGTGAAATTTCTGCAATTTTGCCCCAAAATAAGGGAAATTTCTGCAATTTTGCCCCAAAATAAGTGGAATTTCTGAGTTTTGCCCCAAAATAAGGAGAATTTCTGCCTTTTTGCCCCACAATTAGGGGAATTTCTGCAATTTTGCTCCAAAATATGGGGAATTTCTCCCTTTTTTCCCAAAAATAAAGGGAATGCATACCTTTTTGCCATAAAAAATGGAAATTTGTTCATTTTTGCCCCAAATTAAGGGAAATTTCTGCATTTTTGCCGTGAAATATGTGAAATTTCTGCAGTTTTAGCCCAAAATAAGGTGAATTTCTGCCTTTTTGCCCCAAAATAATGGGAATTTCTGCCTTTTTGCCCCAAAATAAAGAAAAATTTCTGGTTTTTTCCCTGAAATAAGTGAAATTTCTGCAATTTTGCCCCAAAATAAGTGGAATTTCTGAGTTTTGCCCCAAAATAAAGAGAATTTCTGCCTTTTTGCACCACAATTTGGAAAATTTCTGCAATTTTGCTCCAAAATACGGGGAATTTCTGCCTTTTTGCCCGTAAATAAGGGCAATGCATACCTTTTTGCATAAAAAAAAGAAATTTCTTCATTTTTGCCCCAAATTAAGGGAAATTTCTGCCTTTTTGCCCTGAAATATGTGAAATTTCTGCAATTTTAGCCCAAAATAAGTGAATTTCTGCCTTTTTGCCCCAAAATAATGGGAATTTCTGCCTTTTTGCCCCAAAATAAGAAAAATTTTTGCTTTTTTTCTCTGAAATAAGTGAAATTTCTGCAATTTTGCAAAAATAAAAGAAATTTCTGCAATTTTTCCCCATAATAAAAGAAATTACTGGAATTTTGCCCCAAAATAAGGGGAATTTCTGTTTTTTTGCCCTTATATAAGGGAAATTTCTGCAATTTTGCCCTAAAATAAGGGGAATTTCTGCTTTTTTGCCTCTAAATAAGTGGAATTTCTGTCTTTTTCTCCCAAAACCAAGGGAATTTCTGTCATTTTTGCCCCAAAATAAGGAAAATTTCTGACTTATTACCCTGAAATAAGTGAAATTTCTGCAAATTTGCCCCAAAAATAGGGAAATTCCTGCCTTTTTCCTAAAAATAAAGGGAATTTCAGCATTTTACCTCAAAATAAGGGAAATTTCTGATTTTTGCACCAAAATATGGAGAATTTCTGCCTTTTTGAACCAAAATAAGGAACATTTCTGCCTTTTTTCCCTGAAATACATGAAATTTCTGCAATTTTGCCCCAAAATAAGGAGAATTTCTGCCTTTTTGCCCCACAATTTGGGGAATTTCTGCAATTTTGCTCCAAAATACGGGGAATTTCTGCCTTTTTGCCCGAAAATAAGGGCAATGCATACCTTTTTGCATAAAAAAAAGGGAAATTTCTTCATTTTTGCCACAAATTAAGGGAAATTTCTGCCTTTTTGCCCTGAAATATGTGAAATTTCTGCAATTTTAGCCCAAAATAAGGTGAATTTCTGCCTTTTTGCCCCAAAATAATGGGAATTTCTGCCTTTCTGCCCCAAAATAAGAAAAATTTTTGCTTTTCTTCTCGAAATAAGTGAAATTTCTGCAATTTTGCCCTAAAATAAAAGTAATTTCTGAAATTTTTCCCCATAATAAATGAAATTTCAGGAATTTTGCCCCAAAATAAGGGGAATTTCTTTTTTTTTGCCCCCAAATAAAAGAAATTTCTGCAATTTTGCCCTAAAATAAGGGGAATTTCTGCTTTTTTGCCTCTAAATAAGTGGAATTTCTGTCTTTTTTTCCCAAAAAAAAAATTTCTGTCATTTTTGCCCCAAAATAAGGAAAATTTCTTACTTATTACCCTGAAATAAGTGAAATTTCTGCAATATTGCCCCAATATAAGGGAAATTTCTGCCTTTTTGCCCACAAATAAGGGGAGTTTCAGCCTTTTTACCTCAAAATAAGGGGAATTTCTGAATTTTGGCACAAACTATTAGGAATTTCTGCCTTTTGCCCCAATATAAGCAAATTTTCTGTCTTTTTTCCCTGAAATAAGTGAAATTTCTGCAATTTTGCCCCAAAATAAGCAAAATTTCTGCAATTTTGCCGCAAAATAAGAAAAATTTCTGGAATTTTGCCCCAAAATAAGTGGAATTTCTGAGTTTTGCCCCAAAATATGAAGAATTTCTGCCTTTTTGCCCCACAATTAGTGAAATTTCTGCAATTTTGCCCAAAAATAAGTGAAATTTCTGCAATTTTGCCCCAAAATAAGGGAAATTTCTGCAATTTTGCCCCAAAGTAAGTGGAATTTCTGAGTTTTGCCCCAAAATAAGGAGAATTTCTGCCTTTTTGCCCCACAATTAGGGGAATTTCTGCAATTTTGCTCCAAAATATGGGGAATTTCTCCCTTTTTTCCCAAAAATAAAGGGAATGCATACCTTTTTGCCATAAAAAATGGAAATTTGTTCATTTTTGCCCCAAATTAAGGGAAATTTCTGCCTTTTTGCCGTGAAATATGTGAAATTTCTGCAGTTTTAGCCCAAAATAAGGTGAATTTCTGCCTTTTTGCCCCAAAATAATGGGAATTTCTGCCTTTTTGCCTCAAAATAAGAAAAATTTTTGCCTTTTTTCTCTGAAATAAGTGAAAATTCTGCAAATTTGCCCTAAAATAAAGGAAATTTCTGCAATTTTTCCCCATAATAAGGGAAATTTCTGGAATTTTGCCCCAAAATAAGGGGAATTTCTGTTTTTTTTTCCCCAAATAAGGGAAATTTCTGCAATTTTGCCCTAAAATAAGGGGAATTTCTGCTTTATTGCCTCTAAATAAGTGGAATTTCTGTCTTTTTCCCCCAAAACAAAGGGAATTTCTCCCATTTTTGCCCCAAAATAAGGAAAATTTCTGACTTATTACCCTGAAATAAGTGAAATTTCTGCAATTTTGCCCCAATATAAGGAAAATTTCTGCCTTTTTGCCCCCTAATAAGGGGAATTTCAGCCTTTTTACCTCAAAATAAGGGGAATTTCTGAATTTTGGCACAAAATATTAGGAATTTCTGCCTTTTTGCCCCAAAATAAAGAAAAATTTCTGGTTTTTTCCCTGAAATAAGTGAAATTTCTGCAATTTTGCCCCAAAATAAGTGGAATTTCTGAGTTTTGCCCCAAAATAAAGAGAATTTCTGCCTTTTTGCACCACAATTTGGAAAATTTCTGCAATTTTGCTCCAAAATACGGGGAATTTCTGCCTTTTTGCCCGTAAATAAGGGCAATGCATACCTTTTTGCATAAAAAAAAGAAATTTCTTCATTTTTGCCCCAAATTAAGGGAAATTTCTGCCTTTTTGCCCTGAAATATGTGAAATTTCTGCAATTTTAGCCCAAAATAAGTGAATTTCTGCCTTTTTGCCCCAAAATAATGGGAATTTCTGCCTTTTTGCCCCAAAATAAGAAAAATTTTTGCTTTTTTTCTCTGAAATAAGTGAAATTTCTGCAATTTTGCAAAAATAAAAGAAATTTCTGCAATTTTTCCCCATAATAAAAGAAATTACTGGAATTTTGCCCCAAAATAAGGGGAATTTCTGTTTTTTTGCCCTTATATAAGGGAAATTTCTGCAATTTTGCCCTAAAATAAGGGGAATTTCTGCTTTTTTGCCTCTAAATAAGTGGAATTTCTGTCTTTTTCTCCCAAAACCAAGGGAATTTCTGTCATTTTTGCCCCAAAATAAGGAAAATTTCTGACTTATTACCCTGAAATAAGTGAAATTTCTGCAAATTTGCCCCAAAAATAGGGAAATTCCTGCCTTTTTCCTAAAAATAAAGGGAATTTCAGCATTTTACCTCAAAATAAGGGAAATTTCTGATTTTTGCACCAAAATATGGAGAATTTCTGCCTTTTTGAACCAAAATAAGGAACATTTCTGCCTTTTTTCCCTGAAATACATGAAATTTCTGCAATTTTGCCCCAAAATAAGGAGAATTTCTGCCTTTTTGCCCCACAATTTGGGGAATTTCTGCAATTTTGCTCCAAAATACGGGGAATTTCTGCCTTTTTGCCCGAAAATAAGGGCAATGCATACCTTTTTGCATAAAAAAAAGGGAAATTTCTTCATTTTTGCCACAAATTAAGGGAAATTTCTGCCTTTTTGCCCTGAAATATGTGAAATTTCTGCAATTTTAGCCCAAAATAAGGTGAATTTCTGCCTTTTTGCCCCAAAATAATGGGAATTTCTGCCTTTCTGCCCCAAAATAAGAAAAATTTTTGCTTTTCTTCTCGAAATAAGTGAAATTTCTGCAATTTTGCCCTAAAATAAAAGTAATTTCTGAAATTTTTCCCCATAATAAATGAAATTTCAGGAATTTTGCCCCAAAATAAGGGGAATTTCTTTTTTTTTGCCCCCAAATAAAAGAAATTTCTGCAATTTTGCCCTAAAATAAGGGGAATTTCTGCTTTTTTGCCTCTAAATAAGTGGAATTTCTGTCTTTTTTTCCCAAAAAAAAAATTTCTGTCATTTTTGCCCCAAAATAAGGAAAATTTCTTACTTATTACCCTGAAATAAGTGAAATTTCTGCAATATTGCCCCAATATAAGGGAAATTTCTGCCTTTTTGCCCACAAATAAGGGGAATTTCAGCCTTTTTACCTCAAAATAAGGGGAATTTCTGAATTTTGGCACAAACTATTAGGAATTTCTGCCTTTTGCCCCAATATAAGCAAAATTTCTGTCTTTTTTCCCTGAAATAAGTGAAATTTCTGCAATTTTGCCCCAAAATAAGCAAAATTTCTGCAATTTTGCCGCAAAATAAGAAAAATTTCTGGAATTTTGCCCCAAAATAAGTGGAATTTCTGAGTTTTGCCCCAAAATATGAAGAATTTCTGCCTTTTTGCCCCACAATTAGTGAAATTTCTGCAATTTTGCCCTAAAAGAAGGGAAATTTCTGCAATTTTTCCTTATAATAAGGGAAATTTCTGCAATTTTGCTTCAAAATAAGGGGAATTTCTGTTTTTTGCCCCACAATTTGGGAAATTTCTGCAATTTTTGCCCCAAAATATGGGAAATTTCTAACTTTTGCCCCAAAATATTGAAAATTTCTGCGTTTTTGTCCAAAAATCAGAAGAATGCATACCTTTTTGCCATAAAAAAGGGAAATTTTTTCATTTTTGCTCCAAAATAAAAGGAACTTTTGCCTTTTTGACTCTAAATAAGTGGAATTTCTGTCTTTTTCCCCCAAAACAAAGGGAATTTCTGTCTTTTTTGCCCCAAAATAAGGAAAATTTCTGCCGTTTTTTCCATGAAATAAGTGAAATTTCTGCAATTTTGCCCCAAAATAAAGGAAATTTCTGCAATTTTGCGCCAAAATAAGTGGAATTTCTGAGTTTTACCCAAAAATAAGGAGAATTTCTGCCTTTTTGCCCCACAATTAGGGGAATTTCTGCAATTTTGCTCCAAAATACGGGGAATTTCTGCCTTTTTTTCCGAAAATAAAGGGAATGCATACCTTTTTGACATAAAAAATGGAAATTTCTTCATTTTTGCCCCAAATTAAGGGAAATTTCTGCCTTTTTGCCCTGAAATATGTGAAATTTCTGCAGTTTTAGCCCAAAATAAGGTGAATTTCTGCCTTTTTGCCACAAAATAATGGGAATTTCTGCCTTTTTGCCCCAAAATAAGAAAAAATTTTGCCTTTTTTTTCTGAAATAAGTGAAAATTCTGCAAATTTGCCCTAAAATAAAGAAAATTTCTGCAATTTTTCCCCATAATAAAAGAAATTTCTGGAATTTTGCCCGAAAATAAGAAGAATTTCTGTTTTTTTGCCCCCAAATAAGGGAAATTTCTGCAATTTTGCCCTAAAATAAGGGGAATTTCTGCTTTTTTGCCTCTAAATAAGTGGAATTTCTGTCTTTTTTTCCCAAAAAAAATTTCTGTCATTTTTGCCCCAAAATAAGGAAAATTTCTTACTTATTACCCTGAAATAAGTGAAATTTCTGCAATTTTGACCCAATATAAGGGAAATTTCTGCCTTTTTTCCCACAAATAAGGGGAATTTCAGCCTTTTTACCTCAAAATAAGGGGAATTTCTGAATTTTGGCACAAACTATTAGGAATTTCTTCATCTTGCCCCAATATAAGCAAAATTTCTGCCTTTTTTTCCCTGAAATAAGTGAAATTTCTGCAATTTTGCCCCAAAATAAGCAAAATTTCTGCAATTTTGCCCCAAAATAAGAAAAATTTCTGGAATTTTGCCCCAAAATAAGTGGAATTTCTGAGTTTTGCCCCAAAATATGGAGAATTTCTGCCTTTTTGCCCCACAATTAGTGAAATTTCTGCAATTTTGCCCTAAAAGAAGGGAAATTTCTGCAATTTTTCCTAATAATAAGGGATATTTCTGCAATTTTGCTTAAAAATAAGGGGAATTTCTGTTTTTTGCCCCAAAATTTGGGAAATTTTTGCAATTTTTGCCCCAAAATATGAGGAATTTCTGCCATTTGCCCCAAAATATGGAAAATTTCTGCGTTTTTGTCTAAAAATCAGAAGAATGCATACCTTTTTGCCATAAAAAAGGGAAATTTCCTAATTTTTGCTCCAAAATAAGGGGAACTTTTGTTTTTTTGACTCTAAATAAGTGGAATTTCTGTCTTTTCCCCCCAAAACAAAGGGAATTTCTGTCTTTTTTGCCCCAAAATAAGGAAAATTTCTGCCGTTTTTTCCGTGAAATAAGTGAAATTTCTGCAATTTTGCCCCAAAATAAGGGAAGTTTTTGCAATTTTGCCCCAAAATAAGTGGAATTTCTGAGTTTTACCCAAAAATAAGGAGAATTTCTGCCTTTTTGCCCCACAATTAGGGGAATTTCTGCAATTTTGCTCCAAAATACGGGGAATTTCTGCCTTTTTTTCCGAAAATAAAGGGAATGCATACCTTTTTGACATAAAAAATGGAAATTTCTTCATTTTTGCCCCAAATTAAGGGAAATTTCTGCCTTTTTGCCCTGAAATATGTGAAATTTCTGCAGTTTTAGCCCAAAATAAGGTGAATTTCTGCCTTTTTGCCACAAAATAATGGGAATTTCTGCCTTTTTGCCCCAAAATAAGAAAAATTTTTGCCTTTTTTCTCTGAAATAAGTGAAAATTCTGCAAATTTGCCCTAAAATAAAGAAAATTTCTGCAATTTTTCCCCATAATAAAAGAAATTTCTGGAATTTTGCCCAAAAATAAGAAGAATTTCTGTTTTTTTGCCCCCAAATAAGGGAAATTACTGCAATTTTGCCCTAAAATAAGGGGAATTTCTGCTTTTTTGCCTCTAAATAAGTGGAATTTCTGTCTTTTTTCCCAAAAAAAAAAATTTCTGTCATTTTTGCCCCAAAATAAGGAAAATTTCTTACTTATTACCCTGAAATAAGTGAAATTTCTGCAATTTTGCCCCAATATAAGGGAAATTTCTGCCTTTTTTCCCACAAATAATGGGAATTTCAGCCTATTTACCTCAAAATAAGGGGAATTTCTAAATTTTGGCACAAACTATTAGGAATTTCTGCCTTTTGCCCCAATATAAGCAAAATTTCTGCCTTTTTTCCCTGAAATAAGTGAAATTTCTGCAATTTTGCCCCAAAATAAGCAAAATTTCTGCAATTTTGCCTCAAAATAAGAAAAATTTCTGGATTTTGCCCCAAAATAAGTGGAATTTCTGAGTTTTGCCCCAAAATATGAAGAATTTCTGCCTTTTTGCCCCACAATTAGTGAAATTTCTGCAATTTTGCCCTAAAATAAGGGAAATTTCTGCAATTTTTCCTTATAATAAAGGAAATTTTTGCAATTTTGCTTCAAAATAAGGGGAATTTCTGTTTTTTGCCCCACAATTAGGGAAATTTCTGCAATTTTGCCCCAAAATATGGGGAATTTCTTCCTTTTGCCCCAACATATGGAAAATTTCTGCGTTTTTGTCCAAAAATAAGAAGAATGCATAGCTTTTTGCCATAAAAAAGGGAAATTTCTTCATTTTTGCTCCAAAATAAAGGGAACTTTTTTCTTTTTGACTCTAAGTAAGTGGAATTTCTGTCTTTTTCCCCCAAAACAAAGAGAATTTCTGTATTTTTTGCCCCAAAATAAGGAAAATTTCTGCCGTTTTTTCTCTTAAATAAGTGAAATTTCTGCAATTTTGCCCCAAAATAAGGGAAATTTCTGCAATTTTGCGCCAAAATAAGTGGAATTTCTGAGTTTTACCCAAAAATAAGGAGAATTTCTGCCTTTTTGCCCCACAATTAGGGGAATTTCTGCAATTTTGCTCCAAAATACGGGGAATTTCTGCCTTTTTTTCCGAAAATAAAGGGAATGCATACCTTTTTGCATAAAAAAAGAAATTTCTTCATTTTTGCCCCAAATTAAGGGAAATTTCTGCCTTTTTGCCCTGAAATATGTGAAATTTCTGCAATTTTAGCCCAAAATAAGTGAATTTCTGCCTTTTTGCCCCAAAATAATGGGAATTTCTGCCTTTTTGCCCCAAAATAAGAAAAATTTTTGCTTTTTTTCTCTGAAATAAGTGAAATTTCTGCAATTTTGCAAAAATAAAAGAAATTTCTGCAATTTTTCCCCATAATAAAAGAAATTACTGGAATTTTGCCCCAAAATAAGGGGAATTTCTGTTTTTTTGCCCTTATATAAGGGAAATTTCTTCAATTTTGCCCTAAAATAAGGGGAATTTCTGCTTTTTTGCCTCTAAATAAGTGGAATTTCTGTCTTTTTCTCCCAAAACCAAGGGAATTTCTGTCATTATTGCCCCAAAATAAGGAAAATTTCTGACTTATTACCCTGAAATAAGTGAAATTTCTGCAAATTTGCCCCAAAAATAGGGAAATTCCTGCCTTTTTCCTAAAAATAAAGGGAATTTCAGCATTTTACCTCAAAATAAGGGAAATTTCTGATTTTTGCACCAAAATATGGAGAATTTCTGCCTTTTTAAACCAAAATAAGGAACATTTCTGCCTTTTTTCCCTGAAATACATGAAATTTCTGCAATTTTGCCCCAAAATAAGGAGAATTTCTGCCTTTTTGCCCCACAATTTGGGGAATTTCTGCAATTTTGCTCCAAAATACGGGGAATTTCTGCCTTTTTGCCCGAAAATAAGGGCAATGCATACTTTTTGCATAAAAAAAAGGGAAATTTCTT
The DNA here is from genome assembly GCF_963924665.1 of Micromys minutus. NCBI lineage: Eukaryota > Metazoa > Chordata > Mammalia > Rodentia > Muridae > Micromys > Micromys minutus. The sequence goes on along the minus strand of NW_027667928.1, from coordinate 1,947,035 downwards.
CATTTTTGTTACAAATTAAGGGAAATTTCTGCCTTTTTGCCCTGAAATATATGAAATTTCTGCAATTTTAGCCCAAAATAAGGTGAATTTCTGCCTTTTTGCCCCAAAATAATGGGAATTTCTGCCTTTCTGCCCCAAAATAAGAAAAATTTTTGCTTTTCTTCTCTGAAATAAGTGAAATTTCTGCAATTTTGACCTAAAATAAAAGTAATTTCTGAAATTTTTCCCCATAATAAATGAAATTTCAGGAATTTTGCCCCAAAATAAGGGGAATTTCTGCTTTTTTGCCTCTAAATAAGTGGAATTTCTGTCTTTTTTTCCCAAAAAAAAAAAACATTTTCTGTCATTTTTGCCCCCAAAATAAGGAAAATTTCTTACTTATTACCCTGAAATAAGTGAAATTTCTGCAATATTGCCCCAATATAAGGGAAATTTCTGCTTTTTTGCCCACAAATAAGGGGAATTTCAGCCTTTTTACCTCAAAATAAGGGGAATTTCTGAATTTTGGCACAAACTATTAGGAATTTCTGCCTTTTGCCCCAATATAAGCAAAATTTCTGTCTTTTTTCCCTGAAATAAGTGAAATTTCTGCAATTTTGCCCCAAAATAAGCAAAATTTCTGCAATTTTGCCCCAAAATAAGAAAAATTTCAGGAATTTTGCCCCAAAATAAGTGGAATTTCTGAGTTTTGCCCCAAAATATGAAGAATTTCTGCCTTTTTGCCCCACAATTAGTGAAATTTCTGCAATTTTGCCCTAAAATAAGGGAAATTTCTGCAATTTTTCCTTATAATAAGGGAAATATCTGCAATTTTGCTTCAAAATAAGGGGAAATTTCTGTTTTTTGCCCCACAATTAGGGAAATTTCTGCAATTTTGCCCCAAAATATGGGGAATTTCTGCCTTTTGCCCCAAAATATGGAAAATTTCTGCGTTTTTGTCCAAAAATAAGAAGAATGCATACCTTTTTGCCATAAAAAAGGGAAATTTCTTCATTTTTGCTCCAAAATAAGGGGAACTTTTGCCTTTTTGACTCTAAATAAGTGGAATTTCTGTCTTTTCCCCCCAAAACAAAGGGAATTTCTGTCTTTTTTGCCCCAAAATAAGGAAAATTTCTGCCGTTTTTTCTCTTAAATAAGTGAAATTTCTGCAATTCTGCCCCAAAATAAGGGAAATTTCTGCAATTTTTCCCCAAAATAAGTGGAATTTCTGAGTTTTGCCCCAAAATAAAGAGAATTTTTGCCTTTTTGCCCTACAATTAGGGGAATTTCTGCAATTTTGCTCCAAAATACGGGGAATTTCTGCCTTTTTTCCCGAGAATAAAGGGAATGCATACCTTTTTGACATAAAAAATGGAAATTTCTTAATTTTTGCCCCAAATTAAAGGAAATTTCTGCCTTTATGCCCGCTAATAAGGGGAATTTCAGCCTTTTTACCTCAAAATAAGGGGAATTTCTGAATTTTGGCACAAAATATTAGGAATTTCTGCCTTTTTTCCCCAAAATAAAGAAAAATTTCTGCTTTTTTCCCTGAAATAAGTGAAATTTCTGCAATTTTGCCTCAAAATAAGTGGAATTTCTGAGTTTTGCCCCAAAATACAGAGAATTTCTGCCTTTTTGCACCACAATTAGTGAAATTTCAGCAATTTTGCCCTAAAATAAGAGAAATTTCTGCAATTTTTCCCCATAATAAGGGGAATTTCTGATTTTTGTTCTAAAATATGGGGAATTTCTGCCTTTTTGTCTGAAAATAAGAAGAATGCATACCTTTTTGTCATAAAAAAGGGAAATTTCTTCATTTTTGCTCTAAAATAAAGGGAACTTTTGCCTTTTTGCCTCTAAATAAGTGGAATTTCTGTCTTTTTCCCCCAAAACAAAGGGAATTTCTGTCTTTTTTTGCCCCAAAATAAGAAAAATTTCTGACTTATAACCCTGAAATAAGTGAAATTTCTGAAAATTTGCCCCTAAATAAGAAAAATTTCTGCCTTTTTGCCCCCAAATAAGGGGAATTTCAGCCTTTTTACCTCAAAATAAGGGAAATTTCTGCATTTTTGCAACAAAATATTAGGAATTTCTGCATTTTTGCCACAAAATATTAGGAATTTCTGCCTTTTTGCCCCAAAATAATGGGAATTTCTGCCTTTTTGCCCCAAAATAAGAAAAATTTTTGCCTTTTTTCTCTGAAATAAGTGAAAATTCTGCAAATTTGCCCTAAAATAAAGGAAATTTCTGCAATTTTTCCCCATAATAAGGGAAATTTCTGGAATTTTGCCCCAAAATAAGGGGAATTTCTGGTTTTTTTTTCCCCAAATAAGGGAAATTTCTGCAATTTTGCCCTAAAATAAGGGGAATTTCTGCTTTATTGCCTCTAAATAAGTGGAATTTCTGTCTTTTTCCCCCAAAACAAAGGGAATTTCTCCCATTTTTGCCCCAAAATAAGGAAAATTTCTGACTTATTACCCTGAAATAAGTGAAATTTCTGCAATTTTGCCCCAAAATAAGGAGAATTTCTGCCTTTTTGCCCCACAATTTGGGGAATTTCTGCAATTTTGCTCCAAAATACGGGGAATTTCTGCCTTTTTGCCCGAAAATAAGGGCAATGCATACCTTTTTGCATAAAAAAAAGGGAAATTTCTTCATTTTTGCCACAAATTAAGGGAAATTTCTGCCTTTTTGCCCTGAAATATGTGAAATTTCTGCAATTTTGCCCTAAAATAAAAGTAATTTCTGAAATTTTTCCCCATAATAAATGAAATTTCAGGAATTTTGCCCCAAAATAAGGGGAATTTCTGCTTTTTTGCCTCTAAATAAGTGGAATTTCTGTCTTTTTTTCCCAAAAAAAAACATTTTCTGTCATTTTTGCCCCAAAATAAGGAAAATTTCTTACTTATTACCCTGAAATAAGTGAAATTTCTGCAATATTGCTCCAATATAAGGGAAATTTCTGCTTTTTTGCCCACAAATAAGGGGAATTTCAGCCTTTTTACCTCAAAATAAGGGGAATTTCTGAATTTTGGCACAAACTATTAGGAATTTCTGCCTTTTGCCCCAATATAAGCAAAATTTCTGTCTTTTTTCCCTGAAATAAGTGAAATTTCTGCAATTTTGCCCCAAAATAAGCAAAATTTCTGCAATTTTGCCCCAAAATAAGAAAAATTTCAGGAATTTAGCCCCAAAATAAGTGGAATTTCTGAGTTTTGCCCCAAAATATGAAGAATTTCTGCCTTTTTGCCCCACAATTAGTGAAATTTCTGCAATTTTGCCCTAAAATAAGGGAAATTTCTGCAATTTTTCCTTATAATAAGGGAAATTTCTGCAATTTTGCTTCAAAATAAGGGGAAATTTCTGTTTTTTGCCCCACAATTAGGGAAATTTCTGCAATTTTGCCCCAAAATATGGGGAATTTCTGCCTTTTGCCCCAAAATATGGAAAATTTCTGCGTTTTTGTCCAAAAATAAGAAGAATGCATACCTTTTTGCCATAAAAAAGGGAAATTTCTTCATTTTTGCTCCAAAATAAGGGGAACTTTTGCCTTTTTGACTCTAAATAAGTGGAATTTCTGTCTTTTTCCCCAAAAACAAAGGGAATTTCTGTCTTTTTTGCCCCAAAATAAGGAAAATTTCTGCCGTTTTTTCCGTGAAATAAGTGAAATTTCTGCAATTCTGCCCCAAAATAAGGGAAATTTCTGCAATTTTGCCCCAAAATAAGTGGAATTTCTGAGTTTTGCCCCAAAATAAGGAGAATTTCTGCCTTTTTGCCCTACAATTAGGGGAATTTCTGCAATTTTGCTCCAAAATACGGGGAATTTCTGCCTTTTTTCCCGAGAATAAAGGGAATGCATACCTTTTTGACATAAAAAATGGAAATTTCTTAATTTTTGCCCCAAATTAAAGGAAATTTCTGCTTTTTTGCCCCCTAATAAGGGGAATTTCAGCCTTTTTACCTCAAAATAAGGGGAATTTCTGAATTTTGGCACAAAATATTAGGAATTTCTGCCTTTTGCCCCAATATAAGCAAAATTTCTGCCTTTTTTCCCTGAAATAAGTGAAATTTCTGCAATTTTGCCTCAAAATAAGTGGAATTTCTGAGTTTTGCCCCAAAATACAGAGAATTTCTGCCTTTTTGCACCACAATTAGTGAAATTTCAGCAATTTTGCCCTAAAATAAGAGAAATTTCTGCAATTTTTCCCCATAATAAGGGGAATTTCTGATTTTTGCCCCAAAATATGGGGAATTTCTGCATTTTTGTCTGAAAATAAGAAGAATGCATACCTTTTTGCCATAAAAAAGGGAAATTTCTTCATTTTTGCTCTAAAATAAAGGGAACTTTTGCCTTTTTGCCTCTAAATAAGTGGAATTTCTGTCTTTTTCCCCCAAAACAAAGGGAATTTCTGTCTTTTTTTGCCCCAAAATAAGAAAAATTTCTGACTTATAACCCTGAAATAAGTGAAATTTCTGAAAATTTGCCCCTAAATAAGAAAAATTTCTGCCTTTTTGCCCCCAAATAAGGGGAATTTCAGCCTTTTTACCTCAAAATAAGGGAAATTTCTGCATTTTTGCAACAAAATATTAGGAATTTCTGCATTTTTGCCACAAAATATTAGGAATTTCTGCCTTTTTGCCCCAAAATAATGGGAATTTCTGCCTTTTTGCCCCAAAATAAGAAAAATTTTTGCCTTTTTTCTCTGAAATAAGTGAAAATTCTGCAAATTTGCCCTAAAATAAAGGAAATTTTTGCAATTTTTCCCCATAATAAGGGAAATTTCTGGAATTTTGCCCCAAAATAAGGGGAATTTCTGTTTTTTTTTTCCCCAAATAAGGGAAATTTCTGCAATTTTGCCCTAAAATAAGGGGAATTTCTGCTTTATTGCCTCTAAATAAGTGGAATTTCTGTCTTTTTCCCCCAAAACAAAGGGAATTTCTCCCATTTTTGCCCCAAAATAAGGAAAATTTCTGACTTATTACCCTGAAATAAGTGAAATTTCTGCAATTTTGCCCCAAAATAAGGAGAATTTCTGCCTTTTTGCCCCACAATTTGGGGAATTTCTGCAATTTTGCTCCAAAATACGGGGAATTTCTGCCTTTTTGCCCGAAAATAAGGGCAATGCATACCTTTTTGCATAAAAAAAGGGAAATTTCTTCATTTTTGCCACGAATTAAGGGAAATTTCTGCCTTTTTGCCCTGAAATATGTGAAATTTCTGCAATTTTGCCCTAAAATAAAAGTAATTTCTGAAATTTTTCCCCATAATAAATGAAATTTCAGGAATTTTGCCCCAAAATAAGGGGAATTTCTGCTTTTTTGCCTCTAAATAAGTGGAATTTCTGTCTTTTTTTCCCAAAAAAAAACATTTTCTGTCATTTTTGCCCCAAAATAAGGAAAATTTCTTACTTATTACCCTGAAATAAGTGAAATTTCTGCAATATTGCCCCAATATAAGGGAAATTTCTGCTTTTTTGCCCACAAATAAGGGGAATTTCAGCCTTTTTACCTCAAAATAAGGGGAATTTCTGAATTTTGGCACAAACTATTAGGAATTTCTGCCTTTTGCCCCAATATAAGCAAAATTTCTGTCTTTTTTCCCTGAAATAAGTGAAATTTCTGCAATTTTGCCCCAAAATAAGCAAAATTTCTGCAATTTTGCCCCAAAATAAGAAAAATTTCAGGAATTTAGCCCCAAAATAAGTGGAATTTCTGAGTTTTGCCCCAAAATATGAAGAATTTCTGCCTTTTTGCCCCACAATTAGTGAAATTTCTGCAATTTTGCCCTAAAATAAGGGAAATTTCTGCAATTTTTCTTTATAATAAGAGAAATTTCTGCAATTTTGCTTCAAATTAAGGGGAAATTTCTGTTTTTTGCCCCACAATTAGGGAAATTTCTGCAATTTTGCCCCAAAATATGGGGAATTTCTGCCTTTTGCCCCAAAATATGGAAAATTTCTGCGTTTTTGTCCAAAAATAAGAAGAATGCATACCTTTTTGCCATAAAAAAGGGAAATTTCTTCATTTTTGCTCCAAAATAAGGGGAACTTTTGCCTTTTTGACTCTAAATAAGTGGAATTTCTGTCTTTTTCCCCCAAAACAAAGGGAATTTCTGTCTTTTTTGCCCCAAAATAAGGAAAATTTCTGCCGTTTTTTCTCTTAAATAAGTGAAATTTCTGCAATTCTGCCCCAAAATAAGGGAAATTTCTGCAATTTTGCCCCAAAATAAGTGGAATTTCTGAGTTTTGCCCCAAAATAAGGAGAATTTCTGCCTTTTTGCCCTACAATTAGGGGAATTTCTGCAATTTTGCTCCAAAATACGGGGAATTTCTGCCTTTTTTCCCGAGAATAAAGGGAATGCATACCTTTTTGACATAAAAAATAGAAATTTCTTAATTTTTGCCCCAAATTAAAGGAAATTTCTGCTTTTTTGCCCCCTAATAAGGGGAATTTCAGCCTTTTTACCTCAAAATAAGGGGAATTTCTGAATTTTGGCACAAAATATTAGGAATTTCTGCCTTTTGCCCCAATATAAGCAAAATTTCTGCCTTTTTTCCCTGAAATAAGTGAAATTTCTGCAATTTTGCCTCAAAATAAGTGGAATTTCTGAGTTTTGCCCCAAAATACAGAGAATTTCTGCCTTTTTGCACCACAATTAGTGAAATTTCAGCAATTTTGCCCTAAAATAAGAGAAATTTCTGCAATTTTTCCCCATAATAAGGGGAATTTCTGATTTTTGCCCCAAAATATGGGGAATTTCTGCATTTTTGTCTGAAAATAAGAAGAATGCATACCTTTTTGCCATAAAAAAGGGAAATTTCTTCATTTTTGCTCTAAAATAAAGGGAACTTTTGCCTTTTTGCCTCTAAATAAGTGGAATTTCTGTCTTTTTCCCCCAAAACAAAGGGAATTTCTGTCTTTTTTTGCCCCAAAATAAGAAAAATTTCTGACTTATAACCCTGAAATAAGTGAAATTTCTGAAAATTTGCCCCTAAATAAGAAAAATTTCTGCCTTTTTGCCCCCAAATAAGGGGAATTTCAGCCTTTTTACCTCAAAATAAGGGAAATTTCTGCATTTTTGCAACAAAATATTAGGAATTTCTGCATTTTTGCCACAAAATATTAGGAATTTCTGCCTTTTTGCCCCAAAATAATGGGAATTTCTGCCTTTTTGCCCCAAAATAAGAAAAATTTTTGCCTTTTTTCTCTGAAATAAGTGAAAATTCTGCAAATTTGCCCTAAAATAAAGGAAATTTTTGCAATTTTTCCCCATAATAAGGGAAATTTCTGGAATTTTGCCCCAAAATAAGGGGAATTTCTGTTTTTTTTTTCCCCAAATAAGGGAAATTTCTGCAATTTTGCCCTAAAATAAGGGGAATTTCTGCTTTATTGCCTCTAAATAAGTGGAATTTCTGTCTTTTTCCCCCAAAACAAAGGGAATTTCTCCCATTTTTGCCCCAAAATAAGGAAAATTTCTGACTTATTACCCTGAAATAAGTGAAATTTCTGCAATTTTGCCCCAAAATAAGGAGAATTTCTGCCTTTTTGCCCCACAATTTGGGGAATTTCTGCAATTTTGCTCCAAAATACGGGGAATTTCTGCCTTTTTGCCCGAAAATAAGGGCAATGCATACCTTTTTGCATAAAAAAAGGGAAATTTCTTCATTTTTGCCACGAATTAAGGGAAATTTCTGCCTTTTTGCCCTGAAATATGTGAAATTTCTGCAATTTTGCCCTAAAATAAAAGTAATTTCTGAAATTTTTCCCCATAATAAATGAAATTTCAGGAATTTTGCCCCAAAATAAGGGGAATTTCTGCTTTTTTGCCTCTAAATAAGTGGAATTTCTGTCTTTTTTTCCCAAAAAAAAACATTTTCTGTCATTTTTGCCCCAAAATAAGGAAAATTTCTTACTTATTACCCTGAAATAAGTGAAATTTCTGCAATATTGCCCCAATATAAGGGAAATTTCTGCTTTTTTGCCCACAAATAAGGGGAATTTCAGCCTTTTTACCTCAAAATAAGGGGAATTTCTGAATTTTGGCACAAACTATTAGGAATTTCTGCCTTTTGCCCCAATATAAGCAAAATTTCTGTCTTTTTTCCCTGAAATAAGTGAAATTTCTGCAATTTTGCCCCAAAATAAGCAAAATTTCTGCAATTTTGCCCCAAAATAAGAAAAATTTCAGGAATTTAGCCCCAAAATAAGTGGAATTTCTGAGTTTTGCCCCAAAATATGAAGAATTTCTGCCTTTTTGCCCCACAATTAGTGAAATTTCTGCAATTTTGCCCTAAAATAAGGGAAATTTCTGCAATTTTTCCTTATAATAAGGGAAATTTCTGCAATTTTGCTTCAAAATAAGGGGAAATTTCTGTTTTTTGCCCCACAATTAGGGAAATTTCTGCAATTTTGCCCCAAAATATGGGGAATTTCTGCCTTTTGCCCCAAAATATGGAAAATTTCTGCGTTTTTGTCCAAAAATAAGAAGAATGCATACCTTTTTGCCATAAAAAAGGGAAATTTCTTCATTTTTGCTCCAAAATAAGGGGAACTTTTGCCTTTTTGACTCTAAATAAGTGGAATTTCTGTCTTTTTCCCCAAAAACAAAGGGAATTTCTGTCTTTTTTGCCCCAAAATAAGGAAAATTTCTGCCGTTTTTTCCGTGAAATAAGTGAAATTTCTGCAATTCTGCCCCAAAATAAGGGAAATTTCTGCAATTTTGCCCCAAAATAAGTGGAATTTCTGAGTTTTGCCCCAAAATAAGGAGAATTTCTGCCTTTTTGCCCTACAATTAGGGGAATTTCTGCAATTTTGCTCCAAAATACGGGGAATTTCTGCCTTTTTTCCCGAGAATAAAGGGAATGCATACCTTTTTGACATAAAAAATGGAAATTTCTTAATTTTTGCCCCAAATTAAAGGAAATTTCTGCTTTTTTGCCCCCTAATAAGGGGAATTTCAGCCTTTTTACCTCAAAATAAGGGGAATTTCTGAATTTTGGCACAAAATATTAGGAATTTCTGCCTTTTGCCCCAATATAAGCAAAATTTCTGCCTTTTTTCCCTGAAATAAGTGAAATTTCTGCAATTTTGCCTCAAAATAAGTGGAATTTCTGAGTTTTGCCCCAAAATACAGAGAATTTCTGCCTTTTTGCACCACAATTAGTGAAATTTCAGCAATTTTGCCCTAAAATAAGAGAAATTTCTGCAATTTTTCCCCATAATAAGGGGAATTTCTGATTTTTGCCCCAAAATATGGGGAATTTCTGCATTTTTGTCTGAAAATAAGAAGAATGCATACCTTTTTGCCATAAAAAAGGGAAATTTCTTCATTTTTGCTCTAAAATAAAGGGAACTTTTGCCTTTTTGCCTCTAAATAAGTGGAATTTCTGTCTTTTTCCCCCAAAACAAAGGGAATTTCTGTCTTTTTTTGCCCCAAAATAAGAAAAATTTCTGACTTATAACCCTGAAATAAGTGAAATTTCTGAAAATTTGCCCCTAAATAAGAAAAATTTCTGCCTTTTTGCCCCCAAATAAGGGGAATTTCAGCCTTTTTACCTCAAAATAAGGGAAATTTCTGCATTTTTGCAACAAAATATTAGGAATTTCTGCATTTTTGCCACAAAATATTAGGAATTTCTGCCTTTTTGCCCCAAAATAATGGGAATTTCTGCCTTTTTGCCCCAAAATAAGAAAAATTTTTGCCTTTTTTCTCTGAAATAAGTGAAAATTCTGCAAATTTGCCCTAAAATAAAGGAAATTTTTGCAATTTTTCCCCATAATAAGGGAAATTTCTGGAATTTTGCCCCAAAATAAGGGGAATTTCTGTTTTTTTTTTCCCCAAATAAGGGAAATTTCTGCAATTTTGCCCTAAAATAAGGGGAATTTCTGCTTTATTGCCTCTAAATAAGTGGAATTTCTGTCTTTTTCCCCCAAAACAAAGGGAATTTCTCCCATTTTTGCCCCAAAATAAGGAAAATTTCTGACTTATTACCCTGAAATAAGTGAAATTTCTGCAATTTTGCCCCAAAATAAGGAGAATTTCTGCCTTTTTGCCCCACAATTTGGGGAATTTCTGCAATTTTGCTCCAAAATACGGGGAATTTCTGCCTTTTTGCCCGAAAATAAGGGCAATGCATACCTTTTTGCATAAAAAAAGGGAAATTTCTTCATTTTTGCCACGAATTAAGGGAAATTTCTGCCTTTTTGCCCTGAAATATGTGAAATTTCTGCAATTTTGCCCTAAAATAAAAGTAATTTCTGAAATTTTTCCCCATAATAAATGAAATTTCAGGAATTTTGCCCCAAAATAAGGGGAATTTCTGCTTTTTTGCCTCTAAATAAGTGGAATTTCTGTCTTTTTTTCCCAAAAAAAAACATTTTCTGTCATTTTTGCCCCAAAATAAGGAAAATTTCTTACTTATTACCCTGAAATAAGTGAAATTTCTGCAATATTGCCCCAATATAAGGGAAATTTCTGCTTTTTTGCCCACAAATAAGGGGAATTTCAGCCTTTTTACCTCAAAATAAGGGGAATTTCTGAATTTTGGCACAAACTATTAGGAATTTCTGCCTTTTGCCCCAATATAAGCAAAATTTCTGTCTTTTTTCCCTGAAATAAGTGAAATTTCTGCAATTTTGCCCCAAAATAAGCAAAATTTCTGCAATTTTGCCCCAAAATAAGAAAAATTTCAGGAATTTAGCCCCAAAATAAGTGGAATTTCTGAGTTTTGCCCCAAAATATGAAGAATTTCTGCCTTTTTGCCCCACAATTAGTGAAATTTCTGCAATTTTGCCCTAAAATAAGGGAAATTTCTGCAATTTTTCTTTATAATAAGAGAAATTTCTGCAATTTTGCTTCAAATTAAGGGGAAATTTCTGTTTTTTGCCCCACAATTAGGGAAATTTCTGCAATTTTGCCCCAAAATATGGGGAATTTCTGCCTTTTGCCCCAAAATATGGAAAATTTCTGCGTTTTTGTCCAAAAATAAGAAGAATGCATACCTTTTTGCCATAAAAAAGGGAAATTTCTTCATTTTTGCTCCAAAATAAGGGGAACTTTTGCCTTTTTGACTCTAAATAAGTGGAATTTCTGTCTTTTTCCCCCAAAACAAAGGGAATTTCTGTCTTTTTTGCCCCAAAATAAGGAAAATTTCTGCCGTTTTTTCTCTTAAATAAGTGAAATTTCTGCAATTCTGCCCCAAAATAAGGGAAATTTCTGCAATTTTGCCCCAAAATAAGTGGAATTTCTGAGTTTTGCCCCAAAATAAGGAGAATTTCTGCCTTTTTGCCCTACAATTAGGGGAATTTCTGCAATTTTGCTCCAAAATACGGGGAATTTCTGCCTTTTTTCCCGAGAATAAAGGGAATGCATACCTTTTTGACATAAAAAATAGAAATTTCTTAATTTTTGCCCCAAATTAAAGGAAATTTCTGCTTTTTTGCCCCCTAATAAGGGGAATTTCAGCCTTTTTACCTCAAAATAAGGGGAATTTCTGAATTTTGGCACAAAATATTAGGAATTTCTGCCTTTTGCCCCAATATAAGCAAAATTTCTGCCTTTTTTCCCTGAAATAAGTGAAATTTCTGCAATTTTGCCTCAAAATAAGTGGAATTTCTGAGTTTTGCCCCAAAATACAGAGAATTTCTGCCTTTTTGCACCACAATTAGTGAAATTTCAGCAATTTTGCCCTAAAATAAGAGAAATTTCTGCAATTTTTCCCCATAATAAGGGGAATTTCTGATTTTTGCCCCAAAATATGGGGAATTTCTGCATTTTTGTCTGAAAATAAGAAGAATGCATACCTTTTTGCCATAAAAAAGGGAAATTTCTTCATTTTTGCTCTAAAATAAAGGGAACTTTTGCCTTTTTGCCTCTAAATAATGGAATTTCTGTCTTTTTCCCCCAAAACAAAGGGAATTTCTGTCTTTTTTTGCCCCAAAATAAGAAAAATTTCTGACTTATAACCCTGAAATAAGTGAAATTTCTGAAAATTTGCCCCTAAATAAAAAAAATTTCTGCCTTTTTGCCCCCAAATAAGGGGAATTTCAGCCTTTTTACCTCAAAATAAGGGAAATTTCTGCATTTTTGCAACAAAATATTAGGAATTTCTGCATTTTTGCCACAAAATATTAGGAATTTCTGCCTTTTTGCCCCAAAATAATGGGAATTTCTGCCTTTTTGCCCCAAAATAAGAAAAATTTTTGCCTTTTTTCTCTGAAATAAGTGAAAATTCTGCAAATTTGCCCTAAAATAAAGGAAATTTTTGCAATTTTTCCCCATAATAAGGGAAATTTCTGGAATTTTGCCCCAAAATAAGGGGAATTTCTGTTTTTTTTCCCCAAATAAGGGAAATTTCTGCAATTTTGCCCTAAAATAAGGGGAATTTCTGCTTTATTGCCTCTAAATAAGTGGAATTTCTGTCTTTTTCCCCCAAAACAAAGGGAATTTCTCCCATTTTTGCCCCAAAATAAGGAAAATTTCTGACTTATTATCCTGAAATAAGTGAAATTTCTGCAATTTTGCCCCAATATAAGGAAAATTTCTGCCTTTTTGCCCCCTAATAAGGGGAATTTCAGCCTTTTTACCTCAAAATAAGGGGAATTTCTGAATTTTGGCACAAAATATTAGGAATTTCTGCCTTTTTTCCCCAAAATAAAGAAAAATTTCTGGTTTTTTCCCTGAAATAAGTGAAATTTCTGCAATTTTGCCCCAAAATAAGTGGAATTTCTGAGTTTTGCCCCAAAATAAAGAGAATTTGTGCCTTTTTGCACCACAATTTGGAAAATTTCTGCAATTTTGCTCCAAAATACGGGGAATTTCTGCCTTTTTGCCCGTAAATAAGGGCAATGCATACCTTTTTGCATAAAAAAAAGAAATTTCTTCATTTTTGCCCCAAATTAAGGGAAATTTCTGCCTTTTTGCCCTGAAATATGTGAAATTTCTGCAATTTTAGCCCAAAATAAGTGAATTTCTGCCTTTTTGCCCCAAAATAATGGGAATTTCTGCCTTTTTGCCCCAAAATAAGAAAAATTTTTGCTTTTTTTCTCTGAAATAAGTGAAATTTCTGCAATTTTGCAAAAATAAAAGAAATTTCTGCAATTTTTCCCCATAATAAAAGAAATTACTGGAATTTTGCCCCAAAATAAGGGGAATTTCTGTTTTTTTGCCCTTATATAAGGGAAATTTCTGCAATTTTGCCCTAAAATAAGGGGAATTTCTGCTTTTTTGCCTCTAAATAAGTGGAATTTCTGTCTTTTTCTCCCAAAACCAAGGGAATTTCTGTCATTTTTGCCCCAAAATAAGGAAAATTTCTGACTTATTACCCTGAAATAAGTGAAATTTCTGCAAATTTGCCCCAAAAATAGGGAAATTCCTGCCTTTTTCCTAAAAATAAAGGGAATTTCAGCATTTTACCTCAAAATAAGGGAAATTTCTGATTTTTGCACCAAAATATGGAGAATTTCTGCCTTTTTGAACCAAAATAAGGAACATTTCTGCCTTTTTTCCCTGAAATACATGAAATTTCTGCAATTTTGCCCCAAAATAAGGAGAATTTCTGCCTTTTTGCCCCACAATTTGGGGAATTTCTGCAATTTTGCTCCAAAATACGGGGAATTTCTGCCTTTTTGCCCGAAAATAAGGGCAATGCATACCTTTTTGCATAAAAAAAAGGGAAATTTCTTCATTTTTGCCACAAATAAAGGAAAATTTCTGCCTTTTTGCCCTGAAATATGTGAAATTTCTGCAATTTTAGCCCAAAATAAGGTGAATTTCTGACTTTTTGCCCCAAAATAATGGGAATTTCTGACTTTCTGCCCCAAAATAAGAAAAATTTTTGCTTTTCTTCTCTGAAATAAGTGAAATTTCTGAAATTTTGCCCTAAAATAAAAGTAATTTCTGAAATTTTTCCCATAATAAATGAAATTTCAGGAATTTTGCCCCAAAATAAGGGGAATTTCTTTTTTTTGCCCCCAAATAAAAGAAATTTCTGCAATTTTGCCCTAAAATAAGGGGAATTTCTGCTTTTTTGCCTCTAAATAAGTGGAATTTCTGTCTTTTTTTCCAAAAAAAAAAATTTCTGTCATTTTTGCCCCAAAATAAGGAAAATTTCTTACTTATTACCCTGAAATAAGTGAAATTTCTGCAATATTGCCCCAATATAAGGGAAGTTTATGCCTTTTTGCCCACAAATAAGGGGAATTTCAGCCTTTTTACCTCAAAATAAGGGGAATTTCTAAATTTTGGCACAAACTATTAGGAATTTCTGCCTTTTGCCCCAATATAAGCAAAATTTCTGTCTTTTTTCCCTGAAATAAGTGAAATTTCTGCAATTTTGCCCCAAAATAAGCAAAATTTCTGCAATTTTGCCGCAAAATAAGAAAAATTTCTGGAATTTTGCCTCAAAATAAGTGGAATTTCTGAGTTTTGCCCCAAAATATGAAGAATTTCTGCCTTTTTGCCCCACAATTAGTGAAATTTCTGCAATTTTGCCCTAAAAGAAGGGAAATTTCTGCAATTTTTCCTTATAATAAGGGAAATTTCTGCAATTTTGCTTCAAAATAAGGGGAATTTCTGTTTTTTGCCCCACAATTTGGGAAATTTCTGCAATTTTTGCCCCAAAATATGGGAAATTTCTGCCTTTTGCCCCAAAATATTGAAAATTTCTGCGTTTTTTTTCAAAAATCAGAAGAATGCATACCTTTTTGCCATAAAAAAGGGAAATTTCTTCATTTTTGCTCCAAAATAAGGGGAACTTTTGCCTTTTTGACTCTAAATAAGTGGAATTTCTGTCTTTTTCCCCCAAAACAAAGGGAATTTCTGTCTTTTTTGCCCCAAAATAAGGAAAATTTCTGCCATTTTTTCCATGAAATAAGTGAAATTTCTGCAATTTTGCCCCAAAATAAGGGAAATTTCTGCAATTTTGCGCCAAAATAAGTGGAATTTCTGAGTTTTACCCAAAAATAAGGAGAATTTCTGCCTTTTTGCCCCACAATTAGGGGAATTTCTGCAATTTTACTCCAAAATACGGGGAATTTCTGCCTTTTTTTCCGAAAATAAAGGGAATGCATACCTTTTTGACATAAAAAATGGAAATTTCTTCATTTTTGCCCCAAATTAAAAGAAATTTCTGCCTTTTTGCCCTGAAATATGTGAAATTTCTGCAGTTTTAGCCCAAAATAAGGTGAATTTCTGCCTTTTTGCCACAAAATAATGGGAACTTCTGCCTTTTTGCCCCAAAATAAGAAAAAATTTTGCCTTTTTTTTCTGAAATAAGTGAAAATTCTGCAAATTTGCCCTAAAATAAAGAAAATTTCTGCAATTTTTCCCCATAATAAAAGAAATTTCTGGAATTTTGCCCGAAAATAAGAAGAATTTCTGTTTTTTTGCCCCCAAATAAGGGAAATTTCTGCAATTTTGCCCTAAAATAAGGGGAATTTCTGCTTTTTTGCCTCTAAATAAGTGGAATTTCTGTCTTTTTTTCCCAAAAAAAATTTCTGTCATTTTTGCCCCAAAATAAGGAAAATTTCTTACTTATTACCCTGAAATAAGTGAAATTTCTGCAATTTTGCCCCAATATAAGGGAAATTTCTGCCTTTTTTCCCACAAATAAGGGGAATTTCAGCCTTTTTACCTCAAAATAAGGGGAATTTCTGAATTTTGGCACAAACTATTAGGAATTTCTTCCTTTTGCCCCAATATAAGCAAAATTTCTGCCTTTTTTCCCTGAAATAAGTGAAATTTCTGCAATTTTGCCCCAAAATAAGCAAAATTTCTGCAATTTTGCCCCAAAATAAGAAAAATTTCTGGAATTTTGCCCCAAAATAAGTGGAATTTCTGAGTTTTGCCCCAAAATATGGAGAATTTCTGCCTTTTTGCCCCACAATTAGTGAAATTTCTGCAATTTTGCCCTAAAAGAAGGGAAATTTCTGCAATTTTTCCTAATAATAAGGGATATTTCTGCAATTTTGCTTAAAAATAAGGGGAATTTCTGTTTTTTGCCCCACAATTTGTGAAATTTCTGCAATTTTTGCCCCAAAATATGAGGAATTTCTGCCATTTGCCCCAAAATATGGAAAATTTCTGCGTTTTTGTCTAAAAATCAGAAGAATACATACCTTTTTGCCATAAAAAAAGGAAATTTCCTAATTTTTGCTCCAAAATAAGGGGAACTTTTGTTTTTTTGACTCTAAATAAGTGGAATTTCTGTCTTTTCCCCCCAAAACAAAGGGAATTTCTGTCTTTTTTGCCCCAAAATAAGGAAAATTTCTGCCGTTTTTTCCGTGAAATAAGTGAAATTTCTGCAATTTTGCCCCAAAATAAGGGAAGTTTTTGCAATTTTGCCCGAAAATAAGTGGAATTTCTGAGTTTTACCCAAAAATAAGGAGAATTTCTGCCTTTTTGCCCCACAATTAGGGGAATTTCTGCAATTTTGCTCCAAAATACGGGGAATTTCTGCCTTTTTTTTTTGAAAATAAAGGGAATGCATACCTTTTTGACATAAAAAATGGAAATTTCTTCATTTTTGCCCCAAATTAAGGGAAATTTCTGCCTTTTTGCCCTGAAATATGTGAAATTTCTGCAGTTTTAGCCCAAAATAAGGTGAATTTCTGCCTTTTTGCCACAAAATAATGGGAATTTCTGCCTTTTTGCCCCAAAATAAGAAAAAATTTTGCCTTTTTTTTCTGAAATAAGTGAAAATTCTGCAAATTTGCCCTAAAATAAAGAAAATTTCTGCAATTTTTCCCCATAATAAAAGAAATTTCTGCAATTTTGCCCAAAAATAAGAAGAATTTCTGTTTTTTTGCCCCCAAAAAAGGGAAATTACTGCAATTTTGCCCTAAAATAAGGGGAATTTCTGCTTTTTTGCCTCTAAATAAGTGGAGTTTCTGTCTTTTTTACCCAAAAAAAAATTTCTGTCATTTTTGCTCCAAAATAAGGAAAATTTCTTACTTATTCCCCTGAAATAAGTGAAATTTCTGCAATTTTGCCCCAATATAAGGGAAATTTCTGCCTTTTTTCCCACAAATAATGGGAATTTCAGCCTATTTACCTTAAAATAAGGGGAATTTCTAAATTTTGGCACAAACTATTAGGAATTTCTGCCTTTTGCCCCAATATAAGCAAAATTTCTGCCTTTTTTCCCTGAAATAAGTGAAATTTCTGCAATTTTGCCCCAAAATAAGCAAAATTTCTGCAATTTTGCCTCAAAATAAGAAAAATTTCTGGATTTTGCCCCAAAATAAGTGGAATTTCTGAGTTTTGCCCCAAAATATGGAGAATTTCTGCCTTTTTGCCCCACAATTAGTGAAATTTCTGCAATTTTGCCCTAAAATAAGGGAAATTTCTGCAATTTTTCCTTATAATAAGGGAAATTTTTGCAATTTTGCTTCAAAATAAGGGGAATTTCTGTTTTTTGCCCCACAATTAGGGAAATTTCTGCAATTTTGCCCCAAAATATGGGGAATTTCTGCCTTTTGCCCCAAAATATGGAAAATTTCTGCGTTTTTGTCCAAAAATAAGAAGAATGCATAGCTTTTTGCCATAAAAAAGGGAAATTTCTTCATTTTTGCTCCAAAATAAGGGGAACTTTTTCCTTTTTCACTCTAAGTAAGTGGAATTTCTGTCTTTTTCCCCCAAAACAAAGGGAATTTCTGTATTTTTTGCCCCAAAATAAGGAAAATTTCTGCCGTTTTTTCCGTGAAATAAGTGAAATTTCTGCAATTTTGCCCCAAAATAAGGGAAATTTCTGCAATTTTGTGCCAAAATAAGTGGAATTTCTGAGTTTTACCCAAAAATAAGGAGAATTTCTGCCTTTTTGCCCCACAATTAGGGGAATTTCTGCAATTTTGCTCCAAAATACGGGGAATTTCTGCCTTTTTTTTTTGAAAATAAAGGGAATGCATACCTTTTTGACATAAAAAATGGAAATTTCTTCATTTTTGCCCCAAATTAAGGGAAATTTCTGCCTTTTTGCCCTGAAATATGTGAAATTTCTGCAGTTTTAGCCCAAAATAAGGTGAATTTCTGCCTTTTTGCCACAAAATAATGGGAATTTCTGCCTTTTTGCCCCAAAATAAGAAAAAATTTTGCCTTTTTTTTCTGAAATAAGTGAAAATTCTGCAAATTTGCCCTAAAATAAAGAAAATTTCTGCAATTTTTCCCCATAATAAAAGAAATTTCTGGAATTTTGCCCGAAAATAAGAAGAATTTCTGTTTTTTTGCCCCCAAATAAGGGAAATTTCTGCAATTTTGCCCTAAAATAAGGGGAATTTCTGCTTTTTTGCCTCTAAATAAGTGGAATTTCTGTCTTTTTTTCCCAAAAAAAATTTCTGTCATTTTTGCCCCAAAATAAGGAAAATTTCTTACTTATTACCCTGAAATAAGTGAAATTTCTGCAATTTTGCCCCAATATAAGGGAAATTTCTGCCTTTTTTCCCACAAATAAGGGGAATTTCAGCCTTTTTACCTCAAAATAAGGGGAATTTCTGAATTTTGGCACAAACTATTAGGAATTTCTTCCTTTTGCCCCAATATAAGCAAAATTTCTGCCTTTTTTCCCTGAAATAAGTGAAATTTCTGCAATTTTGCCCCAAAATAAGCAAGATTTCTGCAATTTTGCCTCAAAATAAGAAAAATTTCTGGATTTTGCCCCAAAATAAGTGGAATTTCTGAGTTTTGCCCCAAAATATGGAGAATTTCTGCCTTTTTGCCCCACAATTAGTGAAATTTCTGCAATTTTGCCCTAAAATAAGGGAAATTTCTGCAATTTTTCCTTATAATAAGGGAAATTTTTGCAATTTTGCTTCAAAATAAGGGGAATTTCTGTTTTTTGCCCCACAATTAGGGAAATTTCTGCAATTTTGCCCCAAAATATGGGGAATTTCTTCCTTTTGCCCCAACATATGGAAAATTTCTGCGTTTTTGTCCAAAAATAAGAAGAATGCATAGCTTTTTGCCATAAAAAAGGGAAATTTCTTCATTTTTGCTCCAAAATAAGGGGAACTTTTTCCTTTTTGACTCTAAGTAAGTGGAATTTCTGTCTTTTTCCCCCAAAACAAAGGGAATTTCTGTCTTTTTTGCCCCAAAATAAGGAAAATTTCTGCCGTTTTTTCCGTGAAATAAGTGAAATTTCTGCAATTTTGCCCCAAAATAAGGGAAATTTCTGCAATTTTGCCCCAAAATAAGTGGAATTTCTGAGTTTTACCCAAAAATAAGGAGAATTTCTGCCTTTTTGCCCCACAATTAGGGGAATTTCTGCAATTTTGCTCCAAAATACGGGGAATTTCTGCCTTTTTTTCCGAAAATAAAGGGAATGCATACCTTTTTGACATAAAAAATGGAAATTTCTTCATTTTTGCCCCAAATTAAGTGAAATTTCTGCCTTTTTGCCCTGAAATATGTGAAATTTCTGCAGTTTTAGCCCAAAATAAGGTGAATTTCTGCATTTTTGCCACAAAATAAGAAAAATTTTTGCCTTTTTTCTCTGAAATAAGTGAAAATTCTGCAAATTTGCCCTAAAATAATGAAAATTTCTGCAATTTTTCCCCATAATAAAAGAAATTTCTGGAATTTTGCCCGAAAATAAGAAGAATTTCAGTTTTTTTGCCCCCAAATAAGGGAAATTTCTGCAATTTTGCCCTAAAATAAGGGGAATTTCTGCTTTTTTTGCCTCTAAATAAGTGGAATTTCTGTCTTTTTTTCCCAAAAAAAAATTTGTCATTTTTGCCCCAAAATAAAGAAAATTTCTTACTCATTACCATGAAATAAGTGAAATTTCTGCAATTTTGCCCCAATATAAGGGAAATTTCTGCCTTTTTTCCCACAAATAAGGGGAATTTCAGCCTTTTTACCTCAAAATAAGGGGAATTTCTGAATTTTGGCACAAACTATTAGGAATTTCTGCCTTTTGCCCCAATATAAGCAAAATTTCTGCCTTTTTTCCCTGAAATAAGTGAAATTTCTGCAATTTTGCCCCAAAATAAGCAAAATTTCTGCAATTTTGCCTCAAAATAAGAAAAATTTCTGGATTTTGCCCCAAAATAAGTGGAATTTCTGAGTTTTGCCCCAAAATATGGAGAATTTCTGCCTTTTTGCCCCACAATTAGTGAAATTTCTGCAATTTTGCCCTAAAATAAGGGAAATTTCTGCAATTTTTCCTTATAATAAGGAAAATTTTTGCAATTTTGCTTCAAAATAAGGGGAATTTCTGTTTTTTGCCCCACAATTAGGGAAATTTCTGCAATTTTGCCCCAAAATATGGGGAATTTCTTCCTTTTGCCCCAACATATGGAAAATTTCTGCGTTTTTGTCCAAAAATAAGAAGAATGCATAGCTTTTTGCCATAAAAAAGGGAAATTTCTTCATTTTTGCTCCAAAATAAGGGGAACTTTTTCGTTTTTGACTCTAAGTAAGTGGAATTTCTGTCTTTTCCCCCCAAAACAAAGGGAATTTCTGTATTTTTTGCCCCAAAATAAGGAAAATTTCTGCCGTTTTTTTCGTGAAATAAGTGAAATTTCTGCAATTTTGCCCCAAAATAAGGGAAATTTCTGCAATTTTGCTTCAAAATACTAGGAATTTCTGCCTTTTTTTCCGAAAATAAAGGGAATGCATACCTTTTTGACATAAAAAATGGAAATTTCTTCATTTTTGCCCCAAATTAAGGGAAATTTCTGCCTTTTTGCCCTGAAATATGTGAAATTTCTGCAGTTTTAGCCCAAAATAAGGTGAATTTCTGCCTTTTTGCCACAAAATAATGGTAATTTCTGCCTTTTTGCCCCAAAATAAGAAAAATTTTTGCCTTTTTTCTCTGAAATAAGTGAAAATTCTGCAAATTTGCCCTAAAATAAAGAAAATTTCTGCAATTTTTCCCCATAATAAAAGAAATTTCTGGAATTTTGCCCGAAAATAAGAAGAATTTCTGTTTTTTGCCCCCAAATAAGGGAAATTTCTGCAATTTTGCCCTAAAATAAGGGGAATTTCTGCTTTTTTGCCTCTAAATAAGTGGAATTTCTGTCTTTTTCCCCCAAAACAAAGGGAATTTCTGTCTTTTTTTGCCCCAAAATAAGAAAAATTTCTGACTTATAACCCTGAAATAAGTGAAATTTCTGAAAATTTGCCCCTAAATAAGAAAAATTTCTGCCTTTTTGCCCCCAAATAAGGGGAATTTCAGCCTTTTTACCTCAAAATAAGGGAAATTTCTGCATTTTTGCAACAAAATATTAGGAATTTCTGCATTTTTGCCACAAAATATTAGGAATTTCTGCCTTTTTGCCCCAAAATAAGGAAAATTCCTGCCTTTTTTCCCTGAAATAAGTGAAATTTCTGCAAATATGCCCCAAAAAAGGGAAATTTCTGCCTTTTGCCCCAAAATAAGGGGAATTTCAGCATATTACCTCAAAATAAGGGAAATTTCTGATTTTTGCACCAAAATATGGAGAATTTCTGCCTTTTTGCCCCAAAATAAGGAAAATTTCTGCCTTTTTTCCCTGAAATAAGTGAAATTTTTGCAATTTTGCCCAAAAATAAGTGAAATTTCTGCAATTTTGCCCCAAAATAAGGGAAATTTCTGCAATTTTGCCCCAAAATAAGTGGAATTTCTGAGTTTTGCCCCAAAATAAGGAGAATTTCTGCCTTTTTGCCCCACAATTAGGGGAATTTCTGCAATTTTGCTCCAAAATACGGGGAATTTCTCCCTTTTTTCCCGAAAATAAAGGGAATGCATACCTTTTTGCCATAAAAAATGGAAATTTCTTCATTTTTGCCCCAAATTAAGGGAAATTTCTGCCTTTTTGCCGTGAAATATGTGAAATTTCTGCAGTTTTAGCCCAAAATAAGGTGAATTTCTGCCTTTTTGCCCCAAAATAATGGGAATTTCTGCCTTTTTGCCCCAAAATAAGAAAAATTTTTGCCTTTTTTCTCTGAAATAAGTGAAAATTCTGCAAATTTGCCCTAAAATAAAGGAAATTTCTGCAATTTTTCCCCATAATAAGGGAAATTTCTAGAATTTTGCCCCAAAATAAGGGGAATTTCTGTTTTTTTGCCCCCAAATAAGGGAAATTTCTGCAATTTTGCCCTAAAATAAGGGGAATTTCTGCTTTATTGCCTCTAAATAAGTGGAATTTCTGTCTTTTTCCCCCAAAACAAAGGGAATTTCTCCCATTTTTGCCCCAAAATAAGGAAAATTTCTGACTTATTACCCTGAAATAAGTGAAATTTCTGCAATTTTGCCCCAATATAAGGAAAATTTCTGCCTTTTTGCCCCCTAATAAGGGGAATTTCAGCCTTTTTACCTCAAAATAAGGGGAATTTCTGAATTTTGGCACAAAATATTAGGAATTTCTGCCTTTTTGCCCCAAAATAAAGAAAAATTTCTGCTTTTTTCCCTGAAATAAGTGAAATTTCTGCAATTTTGCCCCAAAATAAGTGGAATTTCTGAGTTTTGCCCCAAAATAAAGAGAATTTCTGCCTTTTTGCACCACAATTTGGAAAATTTCTGCAATTTTGCTCCAAAATACGGGGAATTTCTGCCTTTTTGCCCGTAAATAAGGGCAATGCATACCTTTTTGCATAAAAAAAGAAATTTCTTCATTTTTGCCCCAAATTAAGGAAAATTTCTGCTTTTGCCCTAAAATATGTGAAATTTCTGCAATTTTAGCCCAAAATAAGTGAATTTCTGCCTTTTTGCCCCAAAATAATGGGAAGTTCTGCCTTTTTGCCCCAAAATAAGAAAAATTTTTGCTTTTTTTCTCTGAAATAAGTGAAATTTCTGCAATTTTGCAAAAATAAAAGAAATTTCTGCAATTTTTCCCCATAATAAAAGAAATTACTGGAATTTTGCCCCAAAATAAGGGGAATTCCTTTTTTTTTGCCCTTATATAAGGGAAATTTCTGCAATTTTGCCCTAAAATAAGGGGAATTTCTGCTTTTTTGCCTCTAAATAAGTGGAATTTCTGTCTTTTTCTCCCAAAACCAAGGGAATTTCTGTCATTTTTGCCCCAAAATAAGGAAAATTTCTGACTTATTACCCTGAAATAAGTGAAATTTCTGCAAATTTGCCCCAAAAATAGAGAAATTCCTGCCTTTTTCCTAAAAATAAAGGGAATTTCAGCATTTTACCTCAAAATAAGGGAAATTTCTGATTTTTGCACCAAAATATGGAGAATTTCTGCCTTTTTGAACCAAAATAAGGAACATTTCTGCCTTTTTTCCTTGAAATACATGAAATTTCTGCAATTTTGCCCCAAAATAAGGAGAATTTCTGCCTTTTTGCCCCACAATTTGGGGAATTTCTGCAATTTTGCCCCAAAATACGGGGAATTTCTGCCTTTTTGCCCGAAAATAAGGGCAATGCATACCTTTTTGCATAAAAAAAAGGGAAATTTCTTCATTTTTGCCACAAATTAAGGGAAATTTCTGCCTTTTTGCCCTGAAATATGTGAAATTTCTGCAGTTTTAGCCCAAAATAAGGTGAATTTCTGCCTTTTTGCCACAAAATAATGGGAATTTCTGCCTTTTTGCCCCAAAATAAGAAAAAATTTTGCCTTTTTTTTCTGAAATAAGTGAAAATTCTGCAAATTTGCCCTAAAATAAAGAAAATTTCTGCAATTTTTCCCCATAATAAAAGAAATTTCTGGAATTTTGCCCGAAAATAAGAAGAATTTCTGTTTTTTTGCCCCCAAATAAGGGAAATTTCTGCAATTTTGCCCTAAAATAAGGGGAATTTCTGCTTTTTTGCCTCTAAATAAGTGGAATTTCTGTCTTTTTTTCCCAAAAAAAATTTCTGTCATTTTTGCCCCAAAATAAGGAAAATTTCTTACTTATTACCCTGAAATAAGTGAAATTTCTGCAATTTTGCCCCAATATAAGGGAAATTTCTGCATTTTTTTTCACAAATAAGGGGAATTTCAGCCTTTTTACCTCAAAATAAGGGGAATTTCTGAATTTTGGCACAAACTATTAGGAATTTCTTCCTTTTGCCCCAATATAAGCAAAATTTCTGCCTTTTTTCCCTGAAATAAGTGAAATTTCTGCAATTTTGCCCCAAAATAAGCAAAATTTCTGCAATTTTGCCCCAAAATAAGAAAAATTTCTGGAATTTTGCCCCAAAATAAGTGGAATTTCTGAGTTTTGCCCCAAAATATGGAGAATTTCTGCCTTTTTGCCCCACAATTAGTGAAATTTCTGCAATTTTGCCCTAAAAGAAGGGAAATTTCTGCAATTTTTCCTTATAATAAGGGAAATTTCTGCAATTTTGCTTCAAAATAAGGGGAATTTCTGTTTTTTGCCCCACAATTTGGGAAATTTCTGCAATTTTTGCCCCAAAATATGGGAAATTTCTGCCTTTTGCCCCAAAATATTGAAAATTTCTGCGTTTTTTTTCAAAAATCAGAAGAATGCATACCTTTTTGCCATAAAAAAGGGAAATTTCTTCATTTTTGCTCCAAAATAAGGGGAACTTTTGCCTTTTTGACTCTAAATAAGTGGAATTTCTGTCTTTTTCCCCCAAAACAAAGGGAATTTCTGTCTTTTTTGCCCCAAAATAAGGAAAATTTCTGCCATTTTTTCCATGAAATAAGTGAAATTTCTGCAATTTTGCCCCAAAATAAGGGAAATTTCTGCAATTTTGCGCCAAAATAAGTGGAATTTCTGAGTTTTACCCAAAAATAAGGAGAATTTCTGCCTTTTTGCCCCACAATTAGGGGAATTTCTGCAATTTTACTCCAAAATACGGGGAATTTCTGCCTTTTTTTCCGAAAATAAAGGGAATGCATACCTTTTTGACATAAAAAATGGAAATTTCTTCATTTTTGCCCCAAATTAAAAGAAATTTCTGCCTTTTTGCCCTGAAATATGTGAAATTTCTGCAGTTTTAGCCCAAAATAAGGTGAATTTCTGCCTTTTTGCCACAAAATAATGGGAACTTCTGCCTTTTTGCCCCAAAATAAGAAAAAATTTTGCCTTTTTTTTCTGAAATAAGTGAAAATTCTGCAAATTTGCCCTAAAATAAAGAAAATTTCTGCAATTTTTCCCCATAATAAAAGAAATTTCTGGAATTTTGCCCGAAAATAAGAAGAATTTCTGTTTTTTTGCCCCCAAATAAGGGAAATTTCTGCAATTTTGCCCTAAAATAAGGGGAATTTCTGCTTTTTTGCCTCTAAATAAGTGGAATTTCTGTCTTTTTTTCCCAAAAAAAATTTCTGTCATTTTTGCCCCAAAATAAGGAAAATTTCTTACTTATTACCCTGAAATAAGTGAAATTTCTGCAATTTTGCCCCAATATAAGGGAAATTTCTGCCTTTTTTCCCACAAATAAGGGGAATTTCAGCCTTTTTACCTCAAAATAAGGGGAATTTCTGAATTTTGGCACAAACTATTAGGAATTTCTTCCTTTTGCCCCAATATAAGCAAAATTTCTGCCTTTTTTCCCTGAAATAAGTGAAATTTCTGCAATTTTGCCCCAAAATAAGCAAAATTTCTGCAATTTTGCCCCAAAATAAGAAAAATTTCTGGAATTTTGCCCCAAAATAAGTGGAATTTCTGAGTTTTGCCCCAAAATATGGAGAATTTCTGCCTTTTTGCCCCACAATTAGTGAAATTTCTGCAATTTTGCCCTAAAAGAAGGGAAATTTCTGCAATTTTTCCTAATAATAAGGGATATTTCTGCAATTTTGCTTAAAAATAAGGGGAATTTCTGTTTTTTGCCCCACAATTTGTGAAATTTCTGCAATTTTTGCCCCAAAATATGAGGAATTTCTGCCATTTGCCCCAAAATATGGAAAATTTCTGCGTTTTTGTCTAAAAATCAGAAGAATACATACCTTTTTGCCATAAAAAAAGGAAATTTCCTAATTTTTGCTCCAAAATAAGGGGAACTTTTGTTTTTTTGACTCTAAATAAGTGGAATTTCTGTCTTTTCCCCCCAAAACAAAGGGAATTTCTGTCTTTTTTGCCCCAAAATAAGGAAAATTTCTGCCGTTTTTTCCGTGAAATAAGTGAAATTTCTGCAATTTTGCCCCAAAATAAGGGAAGTTTTTGCAATTTTGCCCGAAAATAAGTGGAATTTCTGAGTTTTACCCAAAAATAAGGAGAATTTCTGCCTTTTTGCCCCACAATTAGGGGAATTTCTGCAATTTTGCTCCAAAATACGGGGAATTTCTGCCTTTTTTTTTTGAAAATAAAGGGAATGCATACCTTTTTGACATAAAAAATGGAAATTTCTTCATTTTTGCCCCAAATTAAGGGAAATTTCTGCCTTTTTGCCCTGAAATATGTGAAATTTCTGCAGTTTTAGCCCAAAATAAGGTGAATTTCTGCCTTTTTGCCACAAAATAATGGGAATTTCTGCCTTTTTGCCCCAAAATAAGAAAAAATTTTGCCTTTTTTTTCTGAAATAAGTGAAAATTCTGCAAATTTGCCCTAAAATAAAGAAAATTTCTGCAATTTTTCCCCATAATAAAAGAAATTTCTGCAATTTTGCCCAAAAATAAGAAGAATTTCTGTTTTTTTGCCCCCAAAAAAGGGAAATTACTGCAATTTTGCCCTAAAATAAGGGGAATTTCTGCTTTTTTGCCTCTAAATAAGTGGAGTTTCTGTCTTTTTTACCCAAAAAAAAATTTCTGTCATTTTTGCTCCAAAATAAGGAAAATTTCTTACTTATTCCCCTGAAATAAGTGAAATTTCTGCAATTTTGCCCCAATATAAGGGAAATTTCTGCCTTTTTTCCCACAAATAATGGGAATTTCAGCCTATTTACCTTAAAATAAGGGGAATTTCTAAATTTTGGCACAAACTATTAGGAATTTCTGCCTTTTGCCCCAATATAAGCAAAATTTCTGCCTTTTTTCCCTGAAATAAGTGAAATTTCTGCAATTTTGCCCCAAAATAAGCAAAATTTCTGCAATTTTGCCTCAAAATAAGAAAAATTTCTGGATTTTGCCCCAAAATAAGTGGAATTTCTGAGTTTTGCCCCAAAATATGGAGAATTTCTGCCTTTTTGCCCCACAATTAGTGAAATTTCTGCAATTTTGCCCTAAAATAAGGGAAATTTCTGCAATTTTTCCTTATAATAAGGGAAATTTTTGCAATTTTGCTTCAAAATAAGGGGAATTTCTGTTTTTTGCCCCACAATTAGGGAAATTTCTGCAATTTTGCCCCAAAATATGGGGAATTTCTGCCTTTTGCCCCAAAATATGGAAAATTTCTGCGTTTTTGTCCAAAAATAAGAAGAATGCATAGCTTTTTGCCATAAAAAAGGGAAATTTCTTCATTTTTGCTCCAAAATAAGGGGAACTTTTTCCTTTTTCACTCTAAGTAAGTGGAATTTCTGTCTTTTTCCCCCAAAACAAAGGGAATTTCTGTATTTTTTGCCCCAAAATAAGGAAAATTTCTGCCGTTTTTTCCGTGAAATAAGTGAAATTTCTGCAATTTTGCCCCAAAATAAGGGAAATTTCTGCAATTTTGTGCCAAAATAAGTGGAATTTCTGAGTTTTACCCAAAAATAAGGAGAATTTCTGCCTTTTTGCCCCACAATTAGGGGAATTTCTGCAATTTTGCTCCAAAATACGGGGAATTTCTGCCTTTTTTTTTTGAAAATAAAGGGAATGCATACCTTTTTGACATAAAAAATGGAAATTTCTTCATTTTTGCCCCAAATTAAGGGAAATTTCTGCCTTTTTGCCCTGAAATATGTGAAATTTCTGCAGTTTTAGCCCAAAATAAGGTGAATTTCTGCCTTTTTGCCACAAAATAATGGGAATTTCTGCCTTTTTGCCCCAAAATAAGAAAAAATTTTGCCTTTTTTTTCTGAAATAAGTGAAAATTCTGCAAATTTGCCCTAAAATAAAGAAAATTTCTGCAATTTTTCCCCATAATAAAAGAAATTTCTGGAATTTTGCCCGAAAATAAGAAGAATTTCTGTTTTTTTGCCCCCAAATAAGGGAAATTTCTGCAATTTTGCCCTAAAATAAGGGGAATTTCTGCTTTTTTGCCTCTAAATAAGTGGAATTTCTGTCTTTTTTTCCCAAAAAAAATTTCTGTCATTTTTGCCCCAAAATAAGGAAAATTTCTTACTTATTACCCTGAAATAAGTGAAATTTCTGCAATTTTGCCCCAATATAAGGGAAATTTCTGCCTTTTTTCCCACAAATAAGGGGAATTTCAGCCTTTTTACCTCAAAATAAGGGGAATTTCTGAATTTTGGCACAAACTATTAGGAATTTCTTCCTTTTGCCCCAATATAAGCAAAATTTCTGCCTTTTTTCCCTGAAATAAGTGAAATTTCTGCAATTTTGCCCCAAAATAAGCAAGATTTCTGCAATTTTGCCTCAAAATAAGAAAAATTTCTGGATTTTGCCCCAAAATAAGTGGAATTTCTGAGTTTTGCCCCAAAATATGGAGAATTTCTGCCTTTTTGCCCCACAATTAGTGAAATTTCTGCAATTTTGCCCTAAAATAAGGGAAATTTCTGCAATTTTTCCTTATAATAAGGGAAATTTTTGCAATTTTGCTTCAAAATAAGGGGAATTTCTGTTTTTTGCCCCACAATTAGGGAAATTTCTGCAATTTTGCCCCAAAATATGGGGAATTTCTTCCTTTTGCCCCAACATATGGAAAATTTCTGCGTTTTTGTCCAAAAATAAGAAGAATGCATAGCTTTTTGCCATAAAAAAGGGAAATTTCTTCATTTTTGCTCCAAAATAAGGGGAACTTTTTCCTTTTTGACTCTAAGTAAGTGGAATTTCTGTCTTTTTCCCCCAAAACAAAGGGAATTTCTGTCTTTTTTGCCCCAAAATAAGGAAAATTTCTGCCGTTTTTTCCGTGAAATAAGTGAAATTTCTGCAATTTTGCCCCAAAATAAGGGAAATTTCTGCAATTTTGTGCCAAAATAAGTGGAATTTCTGAGTTTTACCCAAAAATAAGGAGAATTTCTGCCTTTTTGCCCCACAATTAGGGGAATTTCTGCAATTTTGCTCCAAAATACGGGGAATTTCTGCCTTTTTTTTTTGAAAATAAAGGGAATGCATACCTTTTTGACATAAAAAATGGA
This sequence comes from Micromys minutus, assembly GCF_963924665.1. Lineage (NCBI taxonomy): Eukaryota > Metazoa > Chordata > Mammalia > Rodentia > Muridae > Micromys > Micromys minutus. The sequence goes on along the minus strand of NW_027667928.1, from coordinate 1,918,011 downwards.
AATTTCTTCATTTTTGCCCCAAATTAAGGGAAATTTCTGCCTTTTTGCCCTGAAATATGTGAAATTTCTGCAGTTTTAGCCCAAAATAAGGTGAATTTCTGCCTTTTTGCCACAAAATAATGGGAATTTCTGCCTTTTTGCCCCAAAATAAGAAAAAATTTTGCCTTTTTTTTCTGAAATAAGTGAAAATTCTGCAAATTTGCCCTAAAATAAAGAAAATTTCTGCAATTTTTCCCCATAATAAAAGAAATTTCTGGAATTTTGCCCGAAAATAAGAAGAATTTCTGTTTTTTTGCCCCCAAATAAGGGAAATTTCTGCAATTTTGCCCTAAAATAAGGGGAATTTCTGCTTTTTTGCCTCTAAATAAGTGGAATTTCTGTCTTTTTTTCCCAAAAAAAATTTCTGTCATTTTTGCCCCAAAATAAGGAAAATTTCTTACTTATTACCCTGAAATAAGTGAAATTTCTGCAATTTTGCCCCAATATAAGGGAAATTTCTGCCTTTTTTCCCACAAATAAGGGGAATTTCAGCCTTTTTACCTCAAAATAAGGGGAATTTCTGAATTTTGGCACAAACTATTAGGAATTTCTTCCTTTTGCCCCAATATAAGCAAAATTTCTGCCTTTTTTCCCTGAAATAAGTGAAATTTCTGCAATTTTGCCCCAAAATAAGCAAGATTTCTGCAATTTTGCCTCAAAATAAGAAAAATTTCTGGATTTTGCCCCAAAATAAGTGGAATTTCTGAGTTTTGCCCCAAAATATGGAGAATTTCTGCCTTTTTGCCCCACAATTAGTGAAATTTCTGCAATTTTGCCCTAAAATAAGGGAAATTTCTGCAATTTTTCCTTATAATAAGGGAAATTTTTGCAATTTTGCTTCAAAATAAGGGGAATTTCTGTTTTTTGCCCCACAATTAGGGAAATTTCTGCAATTTTGCCCCAAAATATGGGGAATTTCTTCCTTTTGCCCCAACATATGGAAAATTTCTGCGTTTTTGTCCAAAAATAAGAAGAATGCATAGCTTTTTGCCATAAAAAAGGGAAATTTCTTCATTTTTGCTCCAAAATAAGGGGAACTTTTTCCTTTTTGACTCTAAGTAAGTGGAATTTCTGTCTTTTTCCCCCAAAACAAAGGGAATTTCTGTCTTTTTTGCCCCAAAATAAGGAAAATTTCTGCCGTTTTTTCCGTGAAATAAGTGAAATTTCTGCAATTTTGCCCCAAAATAAGGGAAATTTCTGCAATTTTGCCCCAAAATAAGTGGAATTTCTGAGTTTTACCCAAAAATAAGGAGAATTTCTGCCTTTTTGCCCCACAATTAGGGGAATTTCTGCAATTTTGCTCCAAAATACGGGGAATTTCTGCCTTTTTTTCCGAAAATAAAGGGAATGCATACCTTTTTGACATAAAAAATGGAAATTTCTTCATTTTTGCCCCAAATTAAGTGAAATTTCTGCCTTTTTGCCCTGAAATATGTGAAATTTCTGCAGTTTTAGCCCAAAATAAGGTGAATTTCTGCATTTTTGCCACAAAATAAGAAAAATTTTTGCCTTTTTTCTCTGAAATAAGTGAAAATTCTGCAAATTTGCCCTAAAATAATGAAAATTTCTGCAATTTTTCCCCATAATAAAAGAAATTTCTGGAATTTTGCCCGAAAATAAGAAGAATTTCAGTTTTTTTGCCCCCAAATAAGGGAAATTTCTGCAATTTTGCCCTAAAATAAGGGGAATTTCTGCTTTTTTTGCCTCTAAATAAGTGGAATTTCTGTCTTTTTTTCCCAAAAAAAAATTTGTCATTTTTGCCCCAAAATAAAGAAAATTTCTTACTCATTACCATGAAATAAGTGAAATTTCTGCAATTTTGCCCCAATATAAGGGAAATTTCTGCCTTTTTTCCCACAAATAAGGGGAATTTCAGCCTTTTTACCTCAAAATAAGGGGAATTTCTGAATTTTGGCACAAACTATTAGGAATTTCTGCCTTTTGCCCCAATATAAGCAAAATTTCTGCCTTTTTTCCCTGAAATAAGTGAAATTTCTGCAATTTTGCCCCAAAATAAGCAAAATTTCTGCAATTTTGCCTCAAAATAAGAAAAATTTCTGGATTTTGCCCCAAAATAAGTGGAATTTCTGAGTTTTGCCCCAAAATATGGAGAATTTCTGCCTTTTTGCCCCACAATTAGTGAAATTTCTGCAATTTTGCCCTAAAATAAGGGAAATTTCTGCAATTTTTCCTTATAATAAGGAAAATTTTTGCAATTTTGCTTCAAAATAAGGGGAATTTCTGTTTTTTGCCCCACAATTAGGGAAATTTCTGCAATTTTGCCCCAAAATATGGGGAATTTCTTCCTTTTGCCCCAACATATGGAAAATTTCTGCGTTTTTGTCCAAAAATAAGAAGAATGCATAGCTTTTTGCCATAAAAAAGGGAAATTTCTTCATTTTTGCTCCAAAATAAGGGGAACTTTTTCGTTTTTGACTCTAAGTAAGTGGAATTTCTGTCTTTTCCCCCCAAAACAAAGGGAATTTCTGTATTTTTTGCCCCAAAATAAGGAAAATTTCTGCCGTTTTTTTCGTGAAATAAGTGAAATTTCTGCAATTTTGCCCCAAAATAAGGGAAATTTCTGCAATTTTGCTTCAAAATACTAGGAATTTCTGCCTTTTTTTCCGAAAATAAAGGGAATGCATACCTTTTTGACATAAAAAATGGAAATTTCTTCATTTTTGCCCCAAATTAAGGGAAATTTCTGCCTTTTTGCCCTGAAATATGTGAAATTTCTGCAGTTTTAGCCCAAAATAAGGTGAATTTCTGCCTTTTTGCCACAAAATAATGGTAATTTCTGCCTTTTTGCCCCAAAATAAGAAAAATTTTTGCCTTTTTTCTCTGAAATAAGTGAAAATTCTGCAAATTTGCCCTAAAATAAAGAAAATTTCTGCAATTTTTCCCCATAATAAAAGAAATTTCTGGAATTTTGCCCGAAAATAAGAAGAATTTCTGTTTTTTGCCCCCAAATAAGGGAAATTTCTGCAATTTTGCCCTAAAATAAGGGGAATTTCTGCTTTTTTGCCTCTAAATAAGTGGAATTTCTGTCTTTTTCCCCCAAAACAAAGGGAATTTCTGTCTTTTTTTGCCCCAAAATAAGAAAAATTTCTGACTTATAACCCTGAAATAAGTGAAATTTCTGAAAATTTGCCCCTAAATAAGAAAAATTTCTGCCTTTTTGCCCCCAAATAAGGGGAATTTCAGCCTTTTTACCTCAAAATAAGGGAAATTTCTGCATTTTTGCAACAAAATATTAGGAATTTCTGCATTTTTGCCACAAAATATTAGGAATTTCTGCCTTTTTGCCCCAAAATAAGGAAAATTCCTGCCTTTTTTCCCTGAAATAAGTGAAATTTCTGCAAATATGCCCCAAAAAAGGGAAATTTCTGCCTTTTGCCCCAAAATAAGGGGAATTTCAGCATATTACCTCAAAATAAGGGAAATTTCTGATTTTTGCACCAAAATATGGAGAATTTCTGCCTTTTTGCCCCAAAATAAGGAAAATTTCTGCCTTTTTTCCCTGAAATAAGTGAAATTTTTGCAATTTTGCCCAAAAATAAGTGAAATTTCTGCAATTTTGCCCCAAAATAAGGGAAATTTCTGCAATTTTGCCCCAAAATAAGTGGAATTTCTGAGTTTTGCCCCAAAATAAGGAGAATTTCTGCCTTTTTGCCCCACAATTAGGGGAATTTCTGCAATTTTGCTCCAAAATACGGGGAATTTCTCCCTTTTTTCCCGAAAATAAAGGGAATGCATACCTTTTTGCCATAAAAAATGGAAATTTCTTCATTTTTGCCCCAAATTAAGGGAAATTTCTGCCTTTTTGCCGTGAAATATGTGAAATTTCTGCAGTTTTAGCCCAAAATAAGGTGAATTTCTGCCTTTTTGCCCCAAAATAATGGGAATTTCTGCCTTTTTGCCCCAAAATAAGAAAAATTTTTGCCTTTTTTCTCTGAAATAAGTGAAAATTCTGCAAATTTGCCCTAAAATAAAGGAAATTTCTGCAATTTTTCCCCATAATAAGGGAAATTTCTAGAATTTTGCCCCAAAATAAGGGGAATTTCTGTTTTTTTGCCCCCAAATAAGGGAAATTTCTGCAATTTTGCCCTAAAATAAGGGGAATTTCTGCTTTATTGCCTCTAAATAAGTGGAATTTCTGTCTTTTTCCCCCAAAACAAAGGGAATTTCTCCCATTTTTGCCCCAAAATAAGGAAAATTTCTGACTTATTACCCTGAAATAAGTGAAATTTCTGCAATTTTGCCCCAATATAAGGAAAATTTCTGCCTTTTTGCCCCCTAATAAGGGGAATTTCAGCCTTTTTACCTCAAAATAAGGGGAATTTCTGAATTTTGGCACAAAATATTAGGAATTTCTGCCTTTTTGCCCCAAAATAAAGAAAAATTTCTGCTTTTTTTCCTGAAATAAGTGAAATTTCTGCAATTTTGCCCCAAAATAAGTGGAATTTCTGAGTTTTGCCCCAAAATAAAGAGAATTTCTGCCTTTTTGCACCACAATTTGGAAAATTTCTGCAATTTTGCTCCAAAATACGGGGAATTTCTGCCTTTTTGCCCGTAAATAAGGGCAATGCATACCTTTTTGCATAAAAAAAGAAATTTCTTCATTTTTGCCCCAAATTAAGGAAAATTTCTGCTTTTGCCCTAAAATATGTGAAATTTCTGCAATTTTAGCCCAAAATAAGTGAATTTCTGCCTTTTTGCCCCAAAATAATGGGAAGTTCTGCCTTTTTGCCCCAAAATAAGAAAAATTTTTGCTTTTTTTCTCTGAAATAAGTGAAATTTCTGCAATTTTGCAAAAATAAAAGAAATTTCTGCAATTTTTCCCCATAATAAAAGAAATTACTGGAATTTTGCCCCAAAATAAGGGGAATTCCTTTTTTTTTGCCCTTATATAAGGGAAATTTCTGCAATTTTGCCCTAAAATAAGGGGAATTTCTGCTTTTTTGCCTCTAAATAAGTGGAATTTCTGTCTTTTTCTCCCAAAACCAAGGGAATTTCTGTCATTTTTGCCCCAAAATAAGGAAAATTTCTGACTTATTACCCTGAAATAAGTGAAATTTCTGCAAATTTGCCCCAAAAATAGGGAAATTCCTGCCTTTTTCCTAAAAATAAAGGGAATTTCAGCATTTTACCTCAAAATAAGGGAAATTTCTGATTTTTGCACCAAAATATGGAGAATTTCTGCCTTTTTGAACCAAAATAAAAAACATTTCTGCCTTTTTTCCTTGAAATACATGAAATTTCTGCAATTTTGCCCCAAAATAAGGAGAATTTCTGCCTTTTTGCCCCACAATTTGGGGAATTTCTGCAATTTTGCCCCAAAATACGGGGAATTTCTGCCTTTTTGCCCGAAAATAAGGGCAATGCATACCTTTTTGCATAAAAAAAAGGGAAATTTCTTCATTTTTGCCACAAATTAAGGGAAATTTCTGCCTTTTTGCCCTGAAATATGTGAAATTTCTGCAGTTTTAGCCCAAAATAAGGTGAATTTCTGCCTTTTTGCCACAAAATAATGGGAATTTCTGCCTTTTTGCCCCAAAATAAGAAAAAATTTTGCCTTTTTTTTCTGAAATAAGTGAAAATTCTGCAAATTTGCCCTAAAATAAAGAAAATTTCTGCAATTTTTCCCCATAATAAAAGAAATTTCTGGAATTTTGCCCGAAAATAAGAAGAATTTCTGTTTTTTTGCCCCCAAATAAGGGAAATTTCTGCAATTTTGCCCTAAAATAAGGGGAATTTCTGCTTTTTTGCCTCTAAATAAGTGGAATTTCTGTCTTTTTTTCCCAAAAAAAATTTCTGTCATTTTTGCCCCAAAATAAGGAAAATTTCTTACTTATTACCCTGAAATAAGTGAAATTTCTGCAATTTTGCCCCAATATAAGGGAAATTTCTGCATTTTTTTTCACAAATAAGGGGAATTTCAGCCTTTTTACCTCAAAATAAGGGGAATTTCTGAATTTTGGCACAAACTATTAGGAATTTCTTCCTTTTGCCCCAATATAAGCAAAATTTCTGCCTTTTTTCCCTGAAATAAGTGAAATTTCTGCAATTTTGCCCCAAAATAAGCAAAATTTCTGCAATTTTGCCCCAAAATAAGAAAAATTTCTGGAATTTTGCCCCAAAATAAGTGGAATTTCTGAGTTTTGCCCCAAAATATGGAGAATTTCTGCCTTTTTGCCCCACAATTAGTGAAATTTCTGCAATTTTGCCCTAAAAGAAGGGAAATTTCTGCAATTTTTCCTAATAATAAGGGATATTTCTGCAATTTTGCTTAAAAATAAGGGGAATTTCTGTTTTTTGCCCCACAATTTGTGAAATTTCTGCAATTTTTGCCCCAAAATATGAGGAATTTCTGCCATTTGCCCCAAAATATGGAAAATTTCTGCGTTTTTGTCCAAAAATAAGAAGAATGCATAGCTTTTTGCCATAAAAAAGGGAAATTTCTTCATTTTTGCTCCAAAATAAGGGGAACTTTTTCCTTTTTGACTCTAAGTAAGTGGAATTTCTGTCTTTTTCCCCCAAAACAAAGGGAATTTCTGTCTTTTTTGCCCCAAAATAAGGAAAATTTCTGCCGTTTTTTCCGTGAAATAAGTGAAATTTCTGCAATTTTGCCCCAAAATAAGGGAAATTTCTGCAATTTTGCCCCAAAATAAGTGGAATTTCTGAGTTTTACCCAAAAATAAGGAGAATTTCTGCCTTTTTACCCCACAATTAGGGGAATTTCTGCAATTTTGCTCCAAAATACGGGGAATTTCTGCCTTTTTTTCCGAAAATAAAGGGAATGCATACCTTTTTGACATAAAAAATGGAAATTTCTTCATTTTTGCCCCAAATTAAGGGAAATTTCTGCCTTTTTGCCCTGAAATATGTGAAATTTCTGCAGTTTTAGCCCAAAATAAGGTGAATTTCTGCCTTTTTGCCACAAAATAATGGGAATTTCTGCCTTTTTGCCCCAAAATAAGAAAAAATTTTGCCTTTTTTTTCTGAAATAAGTGAAAATTCTGCAAATTTGCCCTAAAATAAAGAAAATTTCTGCAATTTTTCCCCATAATAAAAGAAATTTCTGCAATTTTGCCCAAAAATAAGAAGAATTTCTGTTTTTTTGCCCCCAAAAAAGGGAAATTACTGCAATTTTGCCCTAAAATAAGGGGAATTTCTGCTTTTTTGCCTCTAAATAAGTGGAGTTTCTGTCTTTTTTACCCAAAAAAAATTTCTGTCATTTTTGCTCCAAAATAAGGAAAATTTCTTACTTATTCCCCTGAAATAAGTGAAATTTCTGCAATTTTGCCCCAATATAAGGGAAATTTCTGCCTTTTTTCCCACAAATAATGGGAATTTCAGCCTATTTACCTTAAAATAAGGGGAATTTCTAAATTTTGGCACAAACTATTAGGAATTTCTGCCTTTTGCCCCAATATAAGCAAAATTTCTGCCTTTTTTCCCTGAAATAAGTGAAATTTCTGCAATTTTGCCCCAAAATAAGCAAAATTTCTGCAATTTTGCCTCAAAATAAGAAAAATTTCTGGATTTTGCCCCAAAATAAGTGGAATTTCTGAGTTTTGCCCCAAAATATGGAGAATTTCTGCCTTTTTGCCCCACAATTAGTGAAATTTCTGCAATTTTGCCCTAAAATAAGGGAAATTTCTGCAATTTTTCCTTATAATAAGGGAAATTTTTGCAATTTTGCTTCAAAATAAGGGGAATTTCTGTTTTTTGCCCCACAATTAGGGAAATTTCTGCAATTTTGCCCCAAAATATGGGGAATTTCTGCCTTTTGCCCCAAAATATGGAAAATTTCTGCGTTTTTGTCCAAAAATAAGAAGAATGCATAGCTTTTTGCCATAAAAAAGGGAAATTTCTTCATTTTTGCTCCAAAATAAGGGGAACTTTTTCCTTTTTGACTCTAAGTAAGTGGAATTTCTGTCTTTTTCCCCCAAAACAAAGGGAATTTCTGTATTTTTTGCCCCAAAATAAGGAAAATTTCTGCCGTTTTTTCCGTGAAATAAGTGAAATTTCTGCAATTTTGCCCCAAAATAAGGGAAATTTCTGCAATTTTGTGCCAAAATAAGTGGAATTTCTGAGTTTTACCCAAAAATAAGGAGAATTTCTGCCTTTTTGCCCCACAATTAGGGGAATTTCTGCAATTTTGCTCCAAAATACGGGGAATTTCTGCCTTTTTTTTTGAAAATAAAGGGAATGCATACCTTTTTGACATAAAAAATGGAAATTTCTTCATTTTTGCCCCAAATTAAGGGAAATTTCTGCCTTTTTGCCCTGAAATATGTGAAATTTCTGCAGTTTTAGCCCAAAATAAGGTGAATTTCTGCCTTTTTGCCACAAAATAATGGGAATTTCTGCCTTTTTGCCCCAAAATAAGAAAAAATTTTGCCTTTTTTTTCTGAAATAAGTGAAAATTCTGCAAATTTGCCCTAAAATAAAGAAAATTTCTGCAATTTTTCCCCATAATAAAAGAAATTTCTGGAATTTTGCCCGAAAATAAGAAGAATTTCTGTTTTTTTGCCCCCAAATAAGGGAAATTTCTGCAATTTTGCCCTAAAATAAGGGGAATTTCTGCTTTTTTGCCTCTAAATAAGTGGAATTTCTGTCTTTTTTTCCCAAAAAAAATTTCTGTCATTTTTGCCCCAAAATAAGGAAAATTTCTTACTTATTACCCTGAAATAAGTGAAATTTCTGCAATTTTGCCCCAATATAAGGGAAATTTCTGCCTTTTTTCCCACAAATAAGGGGAATTTCAGCCTTTTTACCTCAAAATAAGGGGAATTTCTGAATTTTGGCACAAACTATTAGGAATTTCTTCCTTTTGCCCCAATATAAGCAAAATTTCTGCCTTTTTTCCCTGAAATAAGTGAAATTTCTGCAATTTTGCCCCAAAATAAGCAAGATTTCTGCAATTTTGCCTCAAAATAAGAAAAATTTCTGGATTTTGCCCCAAAATAAGTGGAATTTCTGAGTTTTGCCCCAAAATATGGAGAATTTCTGCCTTTTTGCCCCACAATTAGTGAAATTTCTGCAATTTTGCCCTAAAATAAGGGAAATTTCTGCAATTTTTCCTTATAATAAGGGAAATTTTTGCAATTTTGCTTCAAAATAAGGGGAATTTCTGTTTTTTGCCCCACAATTAGGGAAATTTCTGCAATTTTGCCCCAAAATATGGGGAATTTCTTCCTTTTGCCCCAACATATGGAAAATTTCTGCGTTTTTGTCCAAAAATAAGAAGAATGCATAGCTTTTTGCCATAAAAAAGGGAAATTTCTTCATTTTTGCTCCAAAATAAGGGGAACTTTTTCCTTTTTGACTCTAAGTAAGTGGAATTTCTGTCTTTTTCCCCCAAAACAAAGGGAATTTCTGTCTTTTTTGCCCCAAAATAAGGAAAATTTCTGCCGTTTTTTCCGTGAAATAAGTGAAATTTCTGCAATTTTGCCCCAAAATAAGGGAAATTTCTGCAATTTTGCCCCAAAATAAGTGGAATTTCTGAGTTTTACCCAAAAATAAGGAGAATTTCTGCCTTTTTGCCCCACAATTAGGGGAATTTCTGCAATTTTGCTCCAAAATACGGGGAATTTCTGCCTTTTTTTCCGAAAATAAAGGGAATGCATACCTTTTTGACATAAAAAATGGAAATTTCTTCATTTTTGCCCCAAATTAAGGGAAATTTCTGCCTTTTTGCCCTGAAATATGTGAAATTTCTGCAGTTTTAGCCCAAAATAAGGTGAATTTCTGCCTTTTTGCCACAAAATAATGGGAATTTCTGCCTTTTTGCCCCAACATAAGAAAAAATTTTGCCTTTTTTTTCTGAAATAAGTGAAAATTCTGCAAATTTGCCCTAAAATAAAGAAAATTTCTGCAATTTTTCCCCATAATAAAAGAAATTTCTGCAATTTTGCCCAAAAATAAGAAGAATTTCTGTTTTTTTGCCCCCAAAAAAGGGAAATTACTGCAATTTTGCCCTAAAATAAGGGGAATTTCTGCTTTTTTGCCTCTAAATAAGTGGAGTTTCTGTCTTTTTTACCCAAAAAAAATTTCTGTCATTTTTGCTCCAAAATAAGGAAAATTTCTTACTTATTCCCCTGAAATAAGTGAAATTTCTGCAATTTTGCCCCAATATAAGGGAAATTTCTGCCTTTTTTCCCACAAATAATGGGAATTTCAGCCTATTTACCTTAAAATAAGGGGAATTTCTAAATTTTGGCACAAACTATTAGGAATTTCTGCCTTTTGCCCCAATATAAGCAAAATTTCTGCCTTTTTTCCCTGAAATAAGTGAAATTTCTGCAATTTTGCCCCAAAATAAGTGGAATTTCTGAGTTTTGCCCCAAAATATGGAGAATTTCTGCCTTTTTGCCCCACAATTAGTGAAATTTCTGCAATTTTGCCCTAAAATAAGGGAAATTTCTGCAATTTTTCCTTATAATAAGGGAAATTTTTGCAATTTTGCTTCAAAATAAGGGGAATTTCTGTTTTTTGCCCCACAATTAGGGAAATTTCTGCAATTTTGCCCCAAAATATGGGGAATTTCTGCCTTTTGCCCCAAAATATGGAAAATTTCTGCGTTTTTGTCCAAAAATAAGAAGAATGCATAGCTTTTTGCCATAAAAAAGGGAAATTTCTTCATTTTTGCTCCAAAATAAGGGGAACTTTTTCCTTTTTGACTCTAAGTAAGTGGAATTTCTGTCTTTTTCCCCCAAAACAAAGGGAATTTCTGTATTTTTTGCCCCAAAATAAGAAAAATTTCTGCCGTTTTTTCCGTGAAATAAGTGAAATTTCTGCAATTTTGCCCCAAAATAAGGGAAATTTCTGCAATTTTGTGCCAAAATAAGTGGAATTTCTGAGTTTTACCCAAAAATAAGGAGAATTTCTGCCTTTTTGCCCCACAATTAGGGGAATTTCTGCAATTTTGCTCCAAAATACGGGGAATTTCTGCCTTTTTTTTTTGAAAATAAAGGGAATGCATACCTTTTTGACATAAAAAATGGAAATTTCTTCATTTTTGCCCCAAATTAAGGGAAATTTCTGCCTTTTTGCCCTGAAATATGTGAAATTTCTGCAGTTTTAGCCCAAAATAAGGTGAATTTCTGCCTTTTTGCCACAAAATAATGGGAATTTCTGCCTTTTTGCCCCAAAATAAGAAAAAATTTTGCCTTTTTTTTCTGAAATAAGTGAAAATTCTGCAAATTTGCCCTAAAATAAAGAAAATTTCTGCAATTTTTCCCCATAATAAAAGAAATTTCTGGAATTTTGCCCGAAAATAAGAAGAATTTCTGTTTTTTTGCCCCCAAATAAGGGAAATTTCTGCAATTTTGCCCTAAAATAAGGGGAATTTCTGCTTTTTTGCCTCTAAATAAGTGGAATTTCTGTCTTTTTTTCCCAAAAAAAATTTCTGTCATTTTTGCCCCAAAATAAGGAAAATTTCTTACTTATTACCCTGAAATAAGTGAAATTTCTGCAATTTTGCCCCAATATAAGGGAAATTTCTGCCTTTTTTCCCACAAATAAGGGGAATTTCAGCCTTTTTACCTCAAAATAAGGGGAATTTCTGAATTTTGGCACAAACTATTAGGAATTTCTTCCTTTTGCCCCAATATAAGCAAAATTTCTGCCTTTTTTCCCTGAAATAAGTGAAATTTCTGCAATTTTGCCCCAAAATAAGCAAGATTTCTGCAATTTTGCCTCAAAATAAGAAAAATTTCTGGATTTTGCCCCAAAATAAGTGGAATTTCTGAGTTTTGCCCCAAAATATGGAGAATTTCTGCCTTTTTGCCCCACAATTAGTGAAATTTCTGCAATTTTGCCCTAAAATAAGGGAAATTTCTGCAATTTTTCCTTATAATAAGGGAAATTTTTGCAATTTTGCTTCAAAATAAGGGGAATTTCTGTTTTTTGCCCCACAATTAGGGAAATTTCTGCAATTTTGCCCCAAAATATGGGGAATTTCTTCCTTTTGCCCCAACATATGGAAAATTTCTGCGTTTTTGTCCAAAAATAAGAAGAATGCATAGCTTTTTGCCATAAAAAAGGGAAATTTCTTCATTTTTGCTCCAAAATAAGGGGAACTTTTTCCTTTTTGACTCTAAGTAAGTGGAATTTCTGTCTTTTTCCCCCAAAACAAAGGGAATTTCTGTCTTTTTTGCCCCAAAATAAGGAAAATTTCTGCCGTTTTTTCCGTGAAATAAGTGAAATTTCTGCAATTTTGCCCCAAAATAAGGGAAATTTCTGCAATTTTGCCCCAAAATAAGTGGAATTTCTGAGTTTTACCCAAAAATAAGGAGAATTTCTGCCTTTTTGCCCCACAATTAGGGGAATTTCTGCAATTTTGCTCCAAAATACGGGGAATTTCTGCCTTTTTTTCCGAAAATAAAGGGAATGCATACCTTTTTGACATAAAAAATGGAAATTTCTTCATTTTTGCCCCAAATTAAGTGAAATTTCTGCCTTTTTGCCCTGAAATATGTGAAATTTCTGCAGTTTTAGCCCAAAATAAGGTGAATTTCTGCATTTTTGCCACAAAATAAGAAAAATTTTTGCCTTTTTTCTCTGAAATAAGTGAAAATTCTGCAAATTTGCCCTAAAATAATGAAAATTTCTGCAATTTTTCCCCATAATAAAAGAAATTTCTGGAATTTTGCCCGAAAATAAGAAGAATTTCAGTTTTTTTGCCCCCAAATAAGGGAAATTTCTGCAATTTTGCCCTAAAATAAGGGGAATTTCTGCTTTTTTGCCTCTAAATAAGTGGAATTTCTGTCTTTTTTTCCCAAAAAAAAATTTGTCATTTTTGCCCCAAAATAAAGAAAATTTCTTACTCATTACCATGAAATAAGTGAAATTTCTGCAATTTTGCCCCAATATAAGGGAAATTTCTGCCTTTTTTCCCACAAATAAGGGGAATTTCAGCCTTTTTACCTCAAAATAAGGGGAATTTCTGAATTTTGGCACAAACTATTAGGAATTTCTGCCTTTTGCCCCAATATAAGCAAAATTTCTGCCTTTTTTCCCTGAAATAAGTGAAATTTCTGCAATTTTGCCCCAAAATAAGCAAAATTTCTGCAATTTTGCCTCAAAATAAGAAAAATTTCTGGATTTTGCCCCAAAATAAGTGGAATTTCTGAGTTTTGCCCCAAAATATGGAGAATTTCTGCCTTTTTGCCCCACAATTAGTGAAATTTCTGCAATTTTGCCCTAAAATAAGGGAAATTTCTGCAATTTTTCCTTATAATAAGGAAAATTTTTGCAATTTTGCTTCAAAATAAGGGGAATTTCTGTTTTTTGCCCCACAATTAGGGAAATTTCTGCAATTTTGCCCCAAAATATGGGGAATTTCTTCCTTTTGCCCCAACATATGGAAAATTTCTGCGTTTTTGTCCAAAAATAAGAAGAATGCATAGCTTTTTGCCATAAAAAAGGGAAATTTCTTCATTTTTGCTCCAAAATAAGGGGAACTTTTTCGTTTTTGACTCTAAGTAAGTGGAATTTCTGTCTTTTCCCCCCAAAACAAAGGGAATTTCTGTATTTTTTGCCCCAAAATAAGGAAAATTTCTGCCGTTTTTTTCGTGAAATAAGTGAAATTTCTGCAATTTTGCCCCAAAATAAGGGAAATTTCTGCAATTTTGCTTCAAAATACGGGGAATTTCTGCCTTTTTTTCCGAAAATAAAGGGAATGCATACCTTTTTGACATAAAAAATGGAAATTTCTTCATTTTTGCCCCAAATTAAGGGAAATTTCTGCCTTTTTGCCCTGAAATATGTGAAATTTCTGCAGTTTTAGCCCAAAATAAGGTGAATTTCTGCCTTTTTGCCACAAAATAATGGTAATTTCTGCCTTTTTGCCCCAAAATAAGAAAAATTTTTGCCTTTTTTCTCTGAAATAAGTGAAAATTCTGCAAATTTGCCCTAAAATAAAGAAAATTTCTGCAATTTTTCCCCATAATAAAAGAAATTTCTGGAATTTTGCCCGAAAATAAGAAGAATTTCTGTTTTTTGCCCCCAAATAAGGGAAATTTCTGCAATTTTGCCCTAAAATAAGGGGAATTTCTGCTTTTTTGCCTCTAAATAAGTGGAATTTCTGTCTTTTTCCCCCAAAACAAAGGGAATTTCTGTCTTTTTTTGCCCCAAAATAAGAAAAATTTCTGACTTATAACCCTGAAATAAGTGAAATTTCTGAAAATTTGCCCCTAAATAAGAAAAATTTCTGCCTTTTTGCCCCCAAATAAGGGGAATTTCAGCCTTTTTACCTCAAAATAAGGGAAATTTCTGCATTTTTGCAACAAAATATTAGGAATTTCTGCATTTTTGCCACAAAATATTAGGAATTTCTGCCTTTTTGCCCCAAAATAAGGAAAATTCCTGCCTTTTTTCCCTGAAATAAGTGAAATTTCTGCAAATATGCCCCAAAAAAGGGAAATTTCTGCCTTTTGCCCCAAAATAAGGGGAATTTCAGCATATTACCTCAAAATAAGGGAAATTTCTGATTTTTGCACCAAAATATGGAGAATTTCTGCCTTTTTGCCCCAAAATAAGGAAAATTTCTGCCTTTTTTCCCTGAAATAAGTGAAATTTTTGCAATTTTGCCCAAAAATAAGTGAAATTTCTGCAATTTTGCCCCAAAATAAGGGAAATTTCTGCAATTTTGCCCCAAAATAAGTAGAATTTCTGAGTTTTGCCCCAAAATAAGGAGAATTTCTGCCTTTTTGCCCCACAATTAGGGGAATTTCTGCAATTTTGCTCCAAAATACGGGGAATTTCTCCCTTTTTTCCCGAAAATAAAGGGAATGCATACCTTTTTGCCATAAAAAATGGAAATTTCTTCATTTTTGCCCCAAATTAAGGGAAATTTCTGCCTTTTTGCCGTGAAATATGTGAAATTTCTGCAGTTTTAGCCCAAAATAAGGTGAATTTCTGCCTTTTTGCCCCAAAATAATGGGAATTTCTGCCTTTTTGCCCCAAAATAAGAAAAATTTTTGCCTTTTTTCTCTGAAATAAGTGAAAATTCTGCAAATTTGCCCTAAAATAAAGGAAATTTCTGCAATTTTTCCCCATAATAAGGGAAATTTCTAGAATTTTGCCCCAAAATAAGGGGAATTTCTGTTTTTTTGCCCCCAAATAAGGGAAATTTCTGCAATTTTGCCCTAAAATAAGGGGAATTTCTGCTTTATTGCCTCTAAATAAGTGGAATTTCTGTCTTTTTCCCCCAAAACAAAGGGAATTTCTCCCATTTTTGCCCCAAAATAAGGAAAATTTCTGACTTATTACCCTGAAATAAGTGAAATTTCTGCAATTTTGCCCCAATATAAGGAAAATTTCTGCCTTTTTGCCCCCTAATAAGGGGAATTTCAGCCTTTTTACCTCAAAATAAGGGGAATTTCTGAATTTTGGCACAAAATATTAGGAATTTCTGCCTTTTTGCCCCAAAATAAAGAAAAATTTCTGCTTTTTTCCCTGAAATAAGTGAAATTTCTGCAATTTTGCCCCAAAATAAGTGGAATTTCTGAGTTTTGCCCCAAAATAAAGAGAATTTCTGCCTTTTTGCACCACAATTTGGAAAATTTCTGCAATTTTGCTCCAAAATACGGGGAATTTCTGCCTTTTTGCCCGTAAATAAGGGCAATGCATACCTTTTTGCATAAAAAAAAGAAATTTCTTCATTTTTGCCCCAAATTAAGGAAAATTTCTGCCTTTTTGCCCTGAAATATGTGAAATTTCTGCAATTTTAGCCCAAAATAAGTGAATTTCTGCCTTTTTGCCCCAAAATAATGGGAAGTTCTGCCTTTTTGCCCCAAAATAAGAAAAATTTTTGCTTTTTTTCTCTGAAATAAGTGAAATTTCTGCAATTTTGCAAAAATAAAAGAAATTTCTGCAATTTTTCCCCATAATAAAAGAAATTACTGGAATTTTGCCCCAAAATAAGGGGAATTCCTTTTTTTTTGCCCTTATATAAGGGAAATTTCTGCAATTTTGCCCTAAAATAAGGGGAATTTCTGCTTTATTGCCTCTAAATAAGTGGAATTTCTGTCTTTTTCCCCCAAAACAAAGGGAATTTCTCCCATTTTTGCCCCAAAATAAGGAAAATTTCTGACTTATTACCCTGAAATAAGTGAAATTTCTGCAATTTTGCCCCAATATAAGGAAAATTTCTGCCTTTTTGCCCCCTAATAAGGGGAATTTCAGCCTTTTTACCTCAAAATAAGGGGAATTTCTGAATTTTGGCACAAAATATTAGGAATTTCTGCCTTTTTGCCCCAAAATAAAGAAAAATTTCTGCTTTTTTCCCTGAAATAAGTGAAATTTCTGCAATTTTGCCCCAAAATAAGTGGAATTTCTGAGTTTTGCCCCAAAATAAAGAGAATTTCTGCCTTTTTGCACCACAATTTGGAAAATTTCTGCAATTTTGCTCCAAAATACGGGGAATTTCTGCCTTTTTGCCCGTAAATAAGGGCAATGCATACCTTTTTGCATAAAAAAAAGAAATTTCTTCATTTTTGCCCCAAATTAAGGAAAATTTCTGCCTTTTTGCCCTGAAATATGTGAAATTTCTGCAATTTTAGCCCAAAATAAGTGAATTTCTGCCTTTTTGCCCCAAAATAATGGGAAGTTCTGCCTTTTTGCCCCAAAATAAGAAAAATTTTTGCTTTTTTTCTCTGAAATAAGTGAAATTTCTGCAATTTTGCAAAAATAAAAGAAATTTCTGCAATTTTTCCCCATAATAAAAGAAATTACTGGAATTTTGCCCCAAAATAAGGGGAATTCCTTTTTTTTTGCCCTTATATAAGGGAAATTTCTGCAATTTTGCCCTAAAATAAGGGGAATTTCTGCTTTTTTGCCTCTAAATAAGTGGAATTTCTGTCTTTTTCTCCCAAAACCAAGGGAATTTCTGTCATTTTTGCCCCAAAATAAGGAAAATTTCTGACTTATTACCCTGAAATAAGTGAAATTTCTGCAAATTTGCCCCAAAAATAGGGAAATTCCTGCCTTTTTCCTAAAAATAAAGGGAATTTCAGCATTTTACCTCAAAATAAGGGAAATTTCTGATTTTTGCACCAAAATATGGAGAATTTCTGCCTTTTTGAACCAAAATAAGGAACATTTCTGCCTTTTTTCCTTGAAATACATGAAATTTCTGCAATTTTGCCCCAAAATAAGGAGAATTTCTGCCTTTTTGCCCCACAATTTGGGGAATTTCTGCAATTTTGCCCCAAAATACGGGGAATTTCTGCCTTTTTGCCCGAAAATAAGGGCAATGCATACCTTTTTGCATAAAAAAAAGGGAAATTTCTTCATTTTTGCCACAAATTAAGGGAAATTTCTGCCTTTTTGCCCTGAAATATGTGAAATTTCTGCAGTTTTAGCCCAAAATAAGGTGAATTTCTGCCTTTTTGCCACAAAATAATGGTAATTTCTGCCTTTTTGCCCCAAAATAAGAAAAATTTTTGCCTTTTTTCTCTGAAATAAGTGAAAATTCTGCAAATTTGCCCTAAAATAAAGAAAATTTCTGCAATTTTTCCCCATAATAAAAGAAATTTCTGGAATTTTGCCCAAAAATAAAGAGAATTTCTGTTTTTTTGCCCCCAAATAAGGGAAATTACTGCAATTTTGCCCTAAAATAAGGGGAATTTCTGCTTTTTTGCCTCTAAATAAGTGGAATTTCTGTCTTTTTTACCCAAAAAAAATTTCTGTCATTTTTGCCCCAAAATAAGTAAAATTTCTTACTTATTCCCCTGAAATAAGTGAAATTTCTGCAATTTTGCCCCAATATAAGGGAAATTTCTGCCTTTTTTCCCACAAATAATGGGAATTTCAGCCTATTTACTTTAAAATAAGGGGAATTTCTAAATTTTGGCACAAACTATTAAGAATTTCTGCATTTTGCCCCAATATAAGCAAAATTTCTGCCTTTTTTCCCTGAAATAAGTGAAATTTCTGCAATTTTGCCCCAAAATAAGCAAAATTTCTGCAATTTTGCCTCAAAATAAGAAAAATTTCTGGATTTTGCCCCAAAATAAGTGGAATTTCTGAGTTTTGCCCCAAAATATGGAGAATTTCTGCCTTTTTGCCCCACAATTAGTGAAATTTCTGCAATTTTGCCCTAAAATAAGGGAAATTTCTGCAATTTTTCCTTATAATAAGGGAAATTTTTGCAATTTTGCTTCAAAATAAGGGGAATTTCTGTTTTTTGCCCCACAATTAGGGAAATTTCTGCAATTTTGCCCCAAAATATGGGGAATTTCTTCCTTTTGCCCCAACATATGGAAAATTTCTGCGTTTTTGTCCAAAAATAAGAAGAATGCATAGCTTTTTGCCATAAAAAAGGGAAATTTCTTCATTTTTGCTCCAAAATAAGGAGAACTTTTTCCTTTTTGACTCTAAGTAAGTGGAATTTCTGTCTTTTTCCCCCAAAACAAAGGGAATTTCTGTATTTTTTGCCCCAAAATAAGGAAAATTTCTGCCGTTTTTTCCGTGAAATAAGTGAAATTTCTGCAATTTTGCCCCAAAATAAGGGAAATTTCTGCAATTTTGCCCCAAAATAAGTGGAATTTCTGAGTTTTACCCAAAAATAAGGAGAATTTCTGCCTTTTTGCCCCACAATTAGGGGAATTTCTGCAATTTTGCTCCAAAATACGGGGAATTTCTGCCTTTTTTTTGAAAATAAAGGGAATGCATACCTTTTTGACATAAAAAATGGAAATTTCTTCATTTTTGCCCCAAATTAAGGGAAATTTCTGCCTTTTTGCCCTGAAATATGTGAAATTTCTGCAGTTTTAGCCCAAAATAAGGTGAATTTCTGCCTTTTTGCCACAAAATAATGGGAATTTCTGCCTTTTTGCCCCAAAATAAGAAAAAATTTTGCCTTTTTTTTCTGAAATAAGTGAAAATTCTGCAAATTTGCCCTAAAATAAAGAAAATTTCTGCAATTTTTCCCCATAATAAAAGAAATTTCTGGAATTTTGCCCGAAAGTAAGAAGAATTTCTGTTTTTTGCCCCCAAATAAGGGAAATTTCTGCAATTTTGCCCTAAAATAAGGGGAATTTCTGCTTTTTTGCCTCTAAATAAGTGGAATTTCTTTTTTTTTTCCCAAAAAAAAAAAAATTTCTGTCATTTTTGCCCCAAAATAAGGAAAATTTCTTACTTATTACCCTGAAATAAGTGAAATTTCTGCAATTTTGCCCCAATATAAGGGAAATTTCTGCCTTTTTTCCCACAAATAAGGGGAATTTCAGCCTTTTTACCTCAAAATAAGGGGAATTTCTGAATTTTGGCACAAACTATTAGGAATTTCTGCCTTTTGCCCCAATATAAGCAAAATTTCTGCCTTTTTTCCCTGAAATAAGTGAAATTTCTGCAATTTTGCCCCAAAATAAGCAAGATTTCTGCAATTTTGCCTCAAAATAAGAAAAATTTCTGGATTTTGCCCCAAAATAAGTGGAATTTCTGAGTTTTGCCCCAAAATATGGAGAATTTCTGCCTTTTTGCCCCACAATTAGTGAAATTTCTGCAATTTTGCCCTAAAATAAGGGAAATTTCTGCAATTTTTCCTTATAATAAGGGAAATTTTTGCAATTTTGCTTCAAAATAAGGGGAATTTCTGTTTTTTGCCCCACAATTAGGGAAATTTCTGCAATTTTGCCCCAAAATATGGGGAATTTCTTCCTTTTGCCCCAACATATGGAAAATTTCTGCGTTTTTGTCCAAAAATAAGAAGAATGCATAGCTTTTTGCCATAAAAAAGGGAAATTTCTTCATTTTTGCTCCAAAATAAGGGGAACTTTTTCCTTTTTGACTCTAAGTAAGTGGAATTTCTGTCTTTTTCCCCCAAAACAAAGGGAATTTCTGTCTTTTTTGCCCCAAAATAAGGAAAATTTCTGCCGTTTTTTCCGTGAAATAAGTGAAATTTCTGCAATTTTGCCCCAAAATAAGGGAAATTTCTGCAATTTTGCCCCAAAATAAGTGGAATTTCTGAGTTTTACCCAAAAATAAGGAGAATTTCTGCCTTTTTGCCCCACAATTAGGGGAATTTCTGCAATTTTGCTCCAAAATACGGGGAATTTCTGCCTTTTTTTCCGAAAATAAAGGGAATGCATACCTTTATGACATAAAAAATGGAAATTTCTTCATTTTTGCCCCAAATTAAGGGAAATTTCTGCCTTTTTGCCCTGAAATATGTGAAATTTCTGCAGTTTTAGCCCAAAATAAGGTGAATTTCTGCATTTTTGCCACAAAATAAGAAAAAATTTTGCCTTTTTTCTCTGAAATAAGTGAAAATTCTGCAAATTTGCCCTAAAATAATGAAAATTTCTGCAATTTTTCCCCATAATAAAAGAAATTTCTGGAATTTTGCCCGAAAATAAGAAGAATTTCAGTTTTTTTGCCCCCAAATAAGGGAAATTTCTGCAATTTTGCCCTAAAATAAGGGGAATTTCTGCTTTTTTGCCTCTAAATAAGTGGAATTTCTGTCTTTTTTTTCCCAAAAAAAAATTTGTCATTTTTGCCCTAAAATAAAGAAAATTTCTTACTCATTACCATGAAATAAGTGAAATTTCTGCAATTTTGCCCCAATATAAGGGAAATTTC
The DNA here is from genome assembly GCF_963924665.1 of Micromys minutus. NCBI lineage: Eukaryota > Metazoa > Chordata > Mammalia > Rodentia > Muridae > Micromys > Micromys minutus. The sequence continues at coordinate 1,897,377 of NW_027667928.1, read as the reverse complement.
TGCCTTTTTTCCCACAAATAAGGGGAATTTCAGCCTTTTTACCTCAAAATAAGGGGAATTTCTGAATTTTGGCACAAACTATTAGGAATTTCTGCCTTTTGCCCCAATATAAGCAAAATTTCTGCCTTTTTTCCCTGAAATAAGTGAAATTTCTGCAATTTTGCCCCAAAATAAGCAAAATTTCTGCAATTTTGCCTCAAAATAAGAAAAATTTCTGGATTTTGCCCCAAAATAAGTGGAATTTCTGAGTTTTGCCCCAAAATATGGAGAATTTCTGCCTTTTTGCCCCACAATTAGTGAAATTTCTGCAATTTTGCCCTAAAATAAGGGAAATTTCTGCAATTTTTCCTTATAATAAGGAAAATTTTTGCAATTTTGCTTCAAAATAAGGGGAATTTCTGTTTTTTGCCCCACAATTAGGGAAATTTCTGCAATTTTGCCCCAAAATATGGGGAATTTCTTCCTTTTGCCCCAACATATGGAAAATTTCTGCGTTTTTGTCCAAAAATAAGAAGAATGCATAGCTTTTTGCCATAAAAAAGGGAAATTTCTTCATTTTTGCTCCAAAATAAGGGGAACTTTTTCCTTTTTGACTCTAAGTAAGTGGAATTTCTGTCTTTTTCCCCCAAAACAAAGGGAATTTCTGTATTTTTTGCCCCAAAATAAGGAAAATTTCTGCCGTTTTTTCCGTGAAATAAGTGAAATTTCTGCAATTTTGCCCCAAAATAAGGGAAATTTCTGCAATTTTGCTTCAAAATACTAGGAATTTCTGCCTTTTTTTCCGAAAATAAAGGGAATGCATAACTTTTTGACATAAAAAATGGAAATTTCTTCATTTTTGCCCCAAATTAAGGGAAATTTCTGCCTTTTTGCCCTGAAATATGTGAAATTTCTGCAGTTTTAGCCCAAAATAAGGTGAATTTCTGCCTTTTTGCCACAAAATAATGGTAATTTCTTCCTTTTTGCCCCAAAATAAGAAAAATTTTTGCGTTTTTTCTCTGAAATAAGTGAAAATTCTGCAAATTTGCCCTAAAATAAAGAAAATTTCTGCAATTTTTCCCCATAATAAAAGAAATTTCTGGAATTTTGCCCGAAAATAAGAAGAATTTCTGTTTTTTGCCCCCAAATAAGGGAAATTTCTGCAATTTTGCCCTAAAATAAGGGGAATTTCTGCTTTTTTGCCTCTAAATAAGTGGAATTTCTGTCTTTTCCCCCCAAAACAAAGGGAATTTCTGTCTTTTTTTGCCCCAAAATAAGAAAAATTTCTGACTTATAACCCTGAAATAAGTGAAATTTCTGAAAATTTGCCCCTAAATAAGAAAAATTTCTGCCTTTTTGCCCCCAAATAAGGGGAATTTCAGCCTTTTTACCTCAAAATAAGGGAAATTTCTGCATTTTTGCAACAAAATATTAGGAATTTCTGCATTTTTGCCACAAAATATTAGGAATTTTTGCCTTTTTGCCCCAAAATAAGGAAAATTCCTGCCTTTTTTCCCTGAAATAAGTGAAATTTCTGCAAATATGCCCCAAAAAAGGGAAATTTCTGCCTTTTGCCCCAAAATAAGGGGAATTTCAGCATATTACCTCAAAATAAGGGAAATTTCTGATTTTTGCACCAAAATATGGAGAATTTCTGCCTTTTTGCCCCAAAATAAGGAAAATTTCTGCCTTTTTTCCCTGAAATAAGTGAAATTTTTGCAATTTTGCCCAAAAATAAGTGAAATTTCTGCAATTTTGCCCCAAAATAAGGGAAATTTCTGCAATTTTGCCCCAAAATAAGTGGAATTTCTGAGTTTTGCCCCAAAATAAGGAGAATTTCTGCCTTTTTGCCCTACAATTAGGGGAATTTCTGCAATTTTGCTCCAAAATACGGGGAATTTCTCCCTTTTTTCCCAAAAATAAAGGGAATAATTCCTTTTTGCCATAAAAAATGGAAATTTCTTCATTTTTGCCCCAAATTAAGGGAAATTTCTGCCTTTTTGCCGTGAAATATGTGAAATTTCTGCAGTTTTAGCCCAAAATAAGGTGAATTTCTGCCTTTTTGCCCCAAAATAATGGGAATTTCTGCCTTTTTGCCCCAAAATAAGAAAAATTTTTGCCTTTTTTCTCTGAAATAAGTGAAAATTCTGCAAATTTGCCCTAAAATAAAGGAAATTTCTGCAATTTTTCCCCATAATAAGGGAAATTTCTGGAATTTTGCCCCAAAATAAGGGGAATTTCTGTTTTTTTGCCCCCAAATAAGGGAAATTTCTGCAATTTTGCCCTAAAATAAGGGGAATTTCTGCTTTATTGCCTCTAAATAAGTGGAATTTCTGTGTTTTTCCCCCAAAACAAAGGGAATTTCTCCCATTTTTGCCCCAAAATAAGGAAAATTTCTGACTTATTACCCTGAAATAAGTGAAATTTCTGCAATTTTGCCCCAAAATAAGTGGAATTTCTGAGTTTTGCCCCAAAATAAAGAGAATTTCTGCCTTTTTGCACCACAATTTGGAAAATTTCTGCAATTTTGCTCCAAAATACGGGGAATTTCTGCCTTTTTGCCCGTAAATAAGGGCAATGCATACCTTTTTGCATAAAAAAAAGAAATTTCTTCATTTTTGCCCCAAATTAAAGAAAATTTCTGCCTTTTTGCCCTGAAATATGTGAAATTTCTGCAATTTTAGCCCAAAATAAGTGAATTTCTGCCTTTTTGCCCCAAAATAATGGGAATTTCTGCCTTTTTGCCCCAAAATAAGAAAAATTTTTGCTTTTTTTCTCTGAAATAAGTGAAATTTCTGCAATTTTGCAAAAATAAAAGAAATTTCTGCAATTTTTCCCCATAATAAAAGAAATTACTGGAATTTTGCCCCAAAATAAGGGGAATTCCTTTTTTTTGCCCTTATATAAGGGAAATTTCTGCAATTTTGCCCTAAAATAAGGGGAATTTCTGCTTTTTTGCCTCTAAATAAGTGGAATTTCTGTCTTTTTCTCCCAAAACCAAGGGAATTTCTGTCATTTTTGCCCCAAAATAAGGAAAATTTCTGACTTATTACCCTGAAATAAGTGAAATTTCTGCAAATTTGCCCCAAAAATAGGGAAATTCCTGCCTTTTTCCTAAAAATAAAGGGAATTTCAGCATTTTACCTCAAAATAAGGGAAATTTCTGATTTTTGCACCAAAATATGGAGAATTTCTGCCTTTTTGAACCAAAATAAGGAACATTTCTGCCTTTTTTCCTTGAAATACATGAAATTTCTGCAATTTTGCCCCAAAATAAGGAGAATTTCTGCCTTTTTGCCCCACAATTTGGGGAATTTCTGCAATTTTGCTCCAAAATACGGGGAATTTCTGCCTTTTTGCCCGAAAATAAGGGCAATGCATACCTTTTTGCATAAAAAAAGGGAAATTTCTTCATTTTTGCCACAAATTAAGGGAAATTTCTGCCTTTTTGCCCTGAAATATGTGAAATTTCTGCAGTTTTAGCCCAAAATAAGGTGAATTTCTGCCTTTTTGCCACAAAATAATGGTAATTTCTGCCTTTTTGCCCCAAAATAAGAAAAATTTTTGCCTTTTTTCTCTGAAATAAGTGAAAATTCTGCAAATTTGCCCTAAAATAAAGAAAATTTCTGCAATTTTTCCCCATAATAAAAGAAATTTCTGGAATTTTGCCCAAAAATAAGAAGAATTTCTGTTTTTTTGCCCCCAAATAAGGGAAATTACTGCAATTTTGCCCTAAAATAAGGGGAATTTCTGCTTTTTTGCCTCTAAATAAGTGGAATTTCTGTCTTTTTTACCCCAAAAAAAATTTCTGTCATTTTTGCCCCAAAATAAGGAAAATTTCTTACTTATTCCCCTGAAATAAGTGAAATTTCTGCAATTTTGCCCCAATATAAGGGAAATTTCTGCCTTTTTTCCAACAAATAATGGGAATTTCAGCCTATTTACCTTAAAATAAGGGGAATTTCTAAATTTTGGCACAAACTATTAGGAATTTCTGCCTTTTGCCCCAATATAAGCAAAATTTCTGCCTTTTTTCCCTGAAATAAGTGAAATTTCTGCAATTTTGCCCCAAAATAAGCAAGATTTCTGCAATTTTGCCTCAAAATAAGAAAAATTTCTGGATTTTGCCTTAAAATAAGTGGAATTTCTGAGTTTTGCCCCAAAATATGGAGAATTTCTGCCTTTTTGCCCCACAATTAGTGAAATTTCTGCAATTTTGCCCTAAAATAAGGGAAATTTCTGCAATTTTTCCTTATAATAAGGGAAATTTTTGCAATTTTGCTTCAAAATAAGGGGAATTTCTGTTTTTTGCCCCACAATTAGGGAAATTTCTGCAATTTTGCCCCAAAATATGGGGAATTTCTTCCTTTTGCCCCAACATATGGAAAATTTCTGCGTTTTTGTCCAAAAATAAGAAGAATGCATAGCTTTTTGCCATAAAAAAGGGAAATTTCTTCATTTTTGCTCCAAAATAAGGGGAACTTTTTCCTTTTTGACTCTAAGTAAGTGGAATTTCTGTCTTTTTCCCCCAAAACAAAGGGAATTTCTGTATTTTTTGCCCCAAAATAAGGAAAATGTCTGCCGTTTTTTCCGTGAAATAAGTGAAATTTCTGCAATTTTGCCCCAAAATAAGGGAAATTTCTGCAATTTTGCGCCAAAATAAGTGGAATTTCTGAGTTTTACCCAAAAATAAGGAGAATTTCTGCCTTTTTGCCCCACAATTAGGGGAATTTCTGCAATTTTGCTCCAAAATACGAGGAATTTCTGCCTTTTTTTTTGAAAATAAAGGGAATGCATACCTTTTTGACATAAAAAATGGAAATTTCTTCATTTTTGCCCCAAATTAAGGGAAATTTCTGCCTTTTTGCCCTGAAATATGTGAAATTTCTGCAGTTTTAGCCCAAAATAAGGTGAATTTCTGCCTTTTTGCCACAAAATAATGGGAATTTCTGCCTTTTTGCCCCAAAATAAGAAAAAATTTTGCCTTTTTTTTCTGAAATAAGTGAAAATTCTGCAAATTTGCCCTAAAATAAAGAAAATTTCTGCAATTTTCCCCCATAATAAAAGAAATTTCTGGAATTTTGCCCGAAAATAAGAAGAATTTCTGTTTTTTTGCCCCCAAATAAGGGAAATTTCTGCAATTTTGCCCTAAAATAAGGGGAATTTCTGCTTTTTTGCCTCTAAATAAGTGGAATTTCTGTCTTTTTTTCCCAAAAAAAATTTCTGTCATTTTTGCCCCAAAATAAGGAAAATTTCTTACTTATTACCCTGAAATAAGTGAAATTTCTGCAATTTTGCCCCAATATAAGGGAAATTTCTTCCTTTTTTCCCACAAATAAGGGGAATTTCAGCCTTTTTACCTCAAAATAAGGGGAATTTCTGAATTTTGGCACAAACTATTAGGAATTTCTTCCTTTTGCCCCAATATAAGCAAAATTTCTGCCTCTTTTTCCCTGAAATAAGTGAAATTTCTGCAATTTTGCCCCAAAATAAGCAAGATTTCTGCAATTTTGCCTCAAAATAAGAAAAATTTCTGGATTTTGCCCCAAAATAAGTGGAATTTCTGAGTTTTGCCCCAAAATATGGAGAATTTCTGCCTTTTTGCCCCACAATTAGTGAAATTTCTGCAATTTTGCCCTAAAATAAGAGAAATTTCTGCAATTTTTCCTTATAATAAGGGAAATTTTTGCAATTTTGCTTCAAAATAAGGGGAATTTCTGTTTTTTGCCTCACAATTAGGGAAATTTCTGCAATTTTGCCCCAAAATATGGGGAATTTCTTCCTTTTGCCCCAACATATGGAAAATTTCTGCGTTTTTGTCCAAAAATAAGAAGAATGCATAGCTTTTTGCCATAAAAAAGGGAAATTTCTTCATTTTTGCTCCAAAATAAGGGGAACTTTTTCCTTTTTGACTCTAAGTAAGTGGAATTTCTGTCTTTTCCCCCCAAAACAAAGGGAATTTCTGTCTTTTTTGCCCCAAAATAAGGAAAATTTCTGCCGTTTTTTCCGTGAAATAAGTGAAATTTCTGCAATTTTGCCCCAAAATAAGGGAAATTTCTGCAATTTTGCCCCAAAATAAGTGGAATTTCTGAGTTTTACCCAAAAATAAGGAGAATTTCTGCCTTTTTGTCCCACAATTAGGGGAATTTCTGCAATTTTGCTCCAAAATACGGGGAATTTCTGCCTTTTTTTCCGAAAATAAAGGGAATGCATACCTTTTTGACATAAAAAATGGAAATTTCTTCATTTTTGCCCCAAATTAAGGGAAATTTCTGCCTTTTTGCCCTGAAATATGTGAAATTTCTGCAGTTTTAGCCCAAAATAAGGTGAATTTCTGCCTTTTTGCCACAAAATAATGGTAATTTCTGCCTTTTTGCCCCAAAATAAGAAAAATTTTTGCCTTTTTTCTCTGAAATAAGTGAAAATTCTGCAAATTTGCCCTAAAATAAAGAAAATTTCTGCAATTTTTCCCCATAATAAAAGAAATTTCTGGAATTTTGCCCAAAAATAAGAAGAATTTCTGTTTTTTTGCCCCCAAATAAGGGAAATTACTGCAATTTTGCCCTAAAATAAGGGGAATTTCTGCTTTTTTGCCTCTAAATAAGTGGAATTTCTGTCTTTTTTACCCCAAAAAAAATTTCTGTCATTTTTGCCCCAAAATAAGGAAAATTTCTTACTTATTCCCCTGAAATAAGTGAAATTTCTGCAATTTTGCCCCAATATAAGGGAAATTTCTGCCTTTTTTCCAACAAATAATGGGAATTTCAGCCTATTTACCTTAAAATAAGGGGAATTTCTAAATTTTGGCACAAACTATTAGGAATTTCTGCCTTTTGCCCCAATATAAGCAAAATTTCTGCCTTTTTTCCCTGAAATAAGTGAAATTTCTGCAATTTTGCCCCAAAGTAAGCAAGATTTCTGCAATTTTGCCTCAAAATAAGAAAAATTTCTGGATTTTGCCTTAAAATAAGTGGAATTTCTGAGTTTTGCCCCAAAATATGGAGAATTTCTGCCTTTTTGCCCCACAATTAGTGAAATTTCTGCAATTTTGCCCTAAAATAAGGGAAATTTCTGCAATTTTTCCTTATAATAAGGGAAATTTTTGCAATTTTGCTTCAAAATAAGGGGAATTTCTGTTTTTTGCCCCACAATTAGGGAAATTTCTGCAATTTTGCCCCAAAATATGGGGAATTTCTTCCTTTTGCCCCAACATATGGAAAATTTCTGCGTTTTTGTCCAAAAATAAGAAGAATGCATAGCTTTTTGCCATAAAAAAGGGAAATTTCTTCATTTTTGCTCCAAAATAAGGGGAACTTTTTCCTTTTTGACTCTAAGTAAGTGGAATTTCTGTCTTTTTCCCCCAAAACAAAGGGAATTTCTGTATTTTTTGCCCCAAAATAAGGAAAATGTCTGCCGTTTTTTCCGTGAAATAAGTGAAATTTCTGCAATTTTGCCCCAAAATAAGGGAAATTTCTGCAATTTTGCGCCAAAATAAGTGGAATTTCTGAGTTTTACCCAAAAATAAGGAGAATTTCTGCCTTTTTGCCCCACAATTAGGGGAATTTCTCCAATTTTGCTCCAAAATACGAGGAATTTCTGCCTTTTTTTTGAAAATAAAGGGAATGCATACCTTTTTGACATAAAAAATGGAAATTTCTTCATTTTTGCCCCAAATTAAGGGAAATTTCTGCCTTTTTGCCCTGAAATATGTGAAATTTCTGCAGTTTTAGCCCAAAATAAGGTGAATTTCTGCCTTTTTGCCACAAAATAATGGGAATTTCTGCCTTTTTGCCCCAAAATAAGAAAAAATTTTGCCTTTTTTTTCTGAAATAAGTGAAAATTCTGCAAATTTGCCCTAAAATAAAGAAAATTTCTGCAATTTTCCCCCATAATAAAAGAAATTTCTGGAATTTTGCCCGAAAATAAGAAGAATTTCTGTTTTTTTGCCCCCAAATAAGGGAAATTTCTGCAATTTTGCCCTAAAATAAGGGGAATTTCTGCTTTTTTGCCTCTAAATAAGTGGAATTTCTGTCTTTTTTTCCCAAAAAAAATTTCTGTCATTTTTGCCCCAAAATAAGGAAAATTTCTTACTTATTACCCTGAAATAAGTGAAATTTCTGCAATTTTGCCCCAATATAAGGGAAATTTCTGCCTTTTTTCCCACAAATAAGGGGAATTTCAGCCTTTTTACCTCAAAATAAGGGGAATTTCTGAATTTTGGCACAAACTATTAGGAATTTCTTCCTTTTGCCCCAATATAAGCAAAATTTCTGCCTCTTTTTCCCTGAAATAAGTGAAATTTCTGCAATTTTGCCCCAAAATAAGCAAGATTTCTGCAATTTTGCCTCAAAATAAGAAAAATTTCTGGATTTTGCCCCAAAATAAGTGGAATTTCTGAGTTTTGCCCCAAAATATGGAGAATTTCTGCCTTTTTGCCCCACAATTAGTGAAATTTCTGCAATTTTGCCCTAAAATAAGAGAAATTTCTGCAATTTTTCCTTATAATAAGGGAAATTTTTGCAATTTTGCTTCAAAATAAGGGGAATTTCTGTTTTTTGCCTCACAATTAGGGAAATTTCTGCAATTTTGCCCCAAAATATGGGGAATTTCTTCCTTTTGCCCCAACATATGGAAAATTTCTGCGTTTTTGTCCAAAAATAAGAAGAATGCATAGCTTTTTGCCATAAAAAAGGGAAATTTCTTCATTTTTGCTCCAAAATAAGGGGAACTTTTTCCTTTTTGACTCTAAGTAAGTGGAATTTCTGTCTTTTTCCCCCAAAACAAAGGGAATTTCTGTCTTTTTTGCCCCAAAATAAGGAAAATTTCTGCCGTTTTTTCCGTGAAATAAGTGAAATTTCTGCAATTTTGCCCCAAAATAAGGGAAATTTCTGCAATTTTGCCCCAAAATAAGTGGAATTTCTGAGTTTTACCCAAAAATAAGGAGAATTTCTGCCTTTTTGTCCCACAATTAGGGGAATTTCTGCAATTTTGCTCCAAAATACGGGGAATTTCTGCCTTTTTTTCCGAAAATAAAGGGAATGCATACCTTTTTGACATAAAAAATGGAAATTTCTTCATTTTTGCCCCAAATTAAGGGAAATTTCTGCCTTTTTGCCCTGAAATATGTGAAATTTCTGCAGTTTTAGCCCAAAATAAGGTGAATTTCTGCCTTTTTGCCACAAAATAATGGGAATTTCTGCCTTTTTGCCCCAAAATAAGAAAAATTTTTGCCTTTTTTCTCTGAAATAAGTGAAAATTCTGCAAATTTGCCCTAAAATAATGAAAATTTCTGCAATTTTTCCCCATAATAAAAGAAATTTCTGGAATTTTGCCCGAAAATAAGAAGAATTTCTGTTTTTTTGCCCCCAAATAAGGGAAATTTCTGCAATTTTGCCCTAAAATAAGGGGAATTTCTGCTTTTTTGCCTCTAAATAAGTGGAATTTCTGTCTTTTTTTCCCAAAAAAAAATTTCTGTCATTTTTGCCCCAAAATAAGGAAAATTTCTTACTTATTACCCTGAAATAAGTGAAATTTCTGCAATTTTGCCCCAATATAAGGGAAATTTCTGCCTTTTTTCCCACAAATAAGGGGAATTTCAGCCTTTTTACCTCAAAATAAGGGGAATTTCTGAATTTTGGCACAAACTATTAGGAATTTCTTCCTTTTGCCCCAATATAAGCAAAATTTCTGCCTTTTTTCCCTGAAATAAGTGAAATTTCTGCAATTTTGCCCCAAAATAAGCAAGATTTCTGCAATTTTGCCTCAAAATAAGAAAAATTTCTGGATTTTGCCTTAAAATAAGTGGAATTTCTGAGTTTTGCCCCAAAATATGGAGAATTTCTGCCTTTTTGCCCCACAATTAGTGAAATTTCTGCAATTTTGCCCTAAAATAAGGGAAATTTCTGCAATTTTTCCTTATAATAAGGGAAATTTTTGCAATTTTGCTTCAAAATAAGGGGAATTTCTGTTTTTTGCCCCACAATTAGGGAAATTTCTGCAATTTTGCCCCAAAATATGGGGAATTTCTTCCTTTTGCCCCAACATATGGAAAATTTCTGCGTTTTTGTCCAAAAATAAGAAGAATGCATAGCTTTTTGCCATAAAAAAGGGAAATTTCTTCATTTTTGCTCCAAAATAAGGGGAACTTTTTCCTTTTTGACTCTAAGTAAGTGGAATTTCTGTCTTTTTCCCCCAAAACAAAGGGAATTTCTGTCTTTTTTGCCCCAAAATAAGGAAAATTTCTGCCGTTTTTTCCGTGAAATAAGTGAAATTTCTGCAATTTTGCCCCAAAATAAGGGAAATTTCTGCAATTTTGCCCCAAAATAAGTGGAATTTCTGAGTTTTACCCAAAAATAAGGAGAATTTCTGCCTTTTTGCCCCACAATTAGGGGAATTTCTGCAATTTTGCTCCAAAATACGGGGAATTTCTGCCTTTTTTTCCGAAAATAAAGGGAATGCATACCTTTTTGACATAAAAAATGGAAATTTCTTCATTTTTGCCCCAAATTAAGGGAAATTTCTGCCTTTTTGCCCTGAAATATGTGAAATTTCTGCAGTTTTAGCCCAAAATAAGGTGAATTTCTGCATTTTTGCCACAAAATAAGAAAAATTTTTGCCTTTTTTCTCTGAAATAAGTGAAAATTCTGCAAATTTGCCCTAAAATAATGAAAATTTCTGCAATTTTTCCCCATAATAAAAGAAATTTCTGGAATTTTGCCCGAAAATAAGAAGAATTTCAGTTTTTTTGCCCCCAAATAAGGGAAATTTCTGCAATTTTGCCCTAAAATAAGGGGAATTTCTGCTTTTTTGCCTCTAAATAAGTGGAATTTCTGTCTTTTTTTCCCAAAAAAAAATTTGTCATTTTTGCCCCAAAATAAAGAAAATTTCTTACTCATTACCATGAAATAAGTGAAATTTCTGCAATTTTGCCCCAATATAAGGGAAATTTCTGCCTTTTTTCCCACAAATAAGGGGAATTTCAGCCTTTTTACCTCAAAATAAGGGGAATTTCTGAATTTTGGCACAAACTATTAGGAATTTCTGCCTTTTGCCCCAATATAAGCAAAATTTCTGCCTTTTTTCCCTGAAATAAGTGAAATTTCTGCAATTTTGCCCCAAAATAAGCAAAATTTCTGCAATTTTGCCTCAAAATAAGAAAAATTTCTGGATTTTGCCCCAAAATAAGTGGAATTTCTGAGTTTTGCCCCAAAATATGGAGAATTTCTGCCTTTTTGCCCCACAATTAGTGAAATTTCTGCAATTTTGCCCTAAAATAAGGGAAATTTCTGCAATTTTTCCTTATAATAAGGAAAATTTTTGCAATTTTGCTTCAAAATAAGGGGAATTTCTGTTTTTTTGCCCCACAATTAGGGAAATTTCTGCAATTTTGCCCCAAAATATGGGGAATTTCTTCCTTTTGCCCCAACATATGGAAAATTTCTGCGTTTTTGTCCAAAAATAAGAAGAATGCATAGCTTTTTGCCATAAAAAAGGGAAATTTTTTCATTTTTGCTCCAAAATAAGGGGAACTTTTTCCTTTTTGACTCTAAGTAAGTGGAATTTCTGTCTTTTCCCCCCAAAACAAAGGGAATTTCTGTATTTTTTGCCCCAAAATAAGGAAAATTTCTGCCGTTTTTTCCGTGAAATAAGTGAAATTTCTGCAATTTTGCCCCAAAATAAGGGAAATTTCTGCAATTTTGCTTCAAAATACTAGGAATTTCTGCCTTTTTTTCCGAAAATAAAGGGAATGCATACCTTTTTGACATAAAAAATGGAAATTTCTTCATTTTTGCCCCAAATTAAGGGAAATTTCTGCCTTTTTGCCCTGAAATATGTGAAATTTCTGCAGTTTTAGCCCAAAATAAGGTGAATTTCTGCCTTTTTGCCACAAAATAATGGTAATTTCTGCCTTTTTGCCCCAAAATAAGAAAAATTTTTGCCTTTTTTCTCTGAAATAAGTGAAAATTCTGCAAATTTGCCCTAAAATAAAGAAAATTTCTGCAATTTTTCCCCATAATAAAAGAAATTTCTGGAATTTTGCCCGAAAATAAGAAGAATTTCTGTTTTTTGCCCCCAAATAAGGGAAATTTCTGCAATTTTGCCCTAAAATAAGGGGAATTTCTGCTTTTTTGCCTCTAAATAAGTGGAATTTCTGTCTTTTTCCCCCAAAACAAAGGGAATTTCTGTCTTTTTTTGCCCCAAAATAAGAAAAATTTCTGACTTATAACCCTGAAATAAGTGAAATTTCTGAAAATTTGCCCCTAAATAAGAAAAATTTCTGCCTTTTTGCCCCAAATAAGGGGAATTTCAGCCTTTTTACCTCAAAATAAGGGAAATTTCTGCATTTTTGCAACAAAATATTAGGAATTTCTGCATTTTTGCCACAAAATATTAGGAATTTCTGCCTTTTTGCCCCAAAATAAGGAAAATTCCTGCCTTTTTTTCCTGAAATAAGTGAAATTTCTGCAAATATGCCCCAAAAAAGGGAAATTTCTGCCTTTTGCCCCAAAATAAGGGGAATTTCAGCATATTACCTCAAAATAAGGGAAATTTCTGATTTCTGCACCAAAATATGGAGAATTTCTGCCTTTTTGCCCCAAAATAAGGAAAATTTCTGCCTTTTTTCCCTGAAATAAGTGAAATTTTTGCAATTTTGCCAAAAATAAGTGAAATTTCTGCAATTTTGCCCCAAAATAAGGGAAATTTCTGCAATTTTGCCCCAAAATAAGTGGAATATCTGAGTTTTGCCCCAAAATAAGGAGAATTTCTGCCTTTTTGCCCCACAATTAGGGGAATTTCTGCAATTTTGCTCCAAAATACAAGGAATTTCTCCCTTTTTTCCCGAAAATAAAGGGAATGCATACCTTTTTGCCATAAAAAATGGAAATTTCTTCATTTTTGCCCCAAATTAAGGGAAATTTCTGCCTTTTTGCCGTGAAATATGTGAAATTTCTGCAGTTTTAGCCCAAAATAAGGTGAATTTCTGCCTTTTTGCCCCAAAATAATGGGAATTTCTGCCTTTTTGCCCCAAAATAAGAAAAATTTTTGCCTTTTTTCTCTGAAATAAGTGAAAATTCTGCAAATTTGCCCTAAAATAAAGGAAATTTCTGCAATTTTTCCCCATAATAAGGGAAATTTCTGGAATTTTGCCCCAAAATAAGGGGAATTTCTGTTTTTTGGCCCCCAAATAAGGGAAATTTCTGCAATTTTGCCCTAAAATAAGGGGAATTTCTGCTTTATTGCCTCTAAATAAGTGGAATTTCTGTCTTTTTCCCCCAAAACAAAGGGAATTTCTCCCATTTTTGCCCCAAAATAAGGAAAATTTCTGACTTATTACCCTGAAATAAGTGAAATTTCTGCAATTTTGCCCCAATATAAGGAAAATTTCTGCCTTTTTGCCCCCTAATAAGGGGAATTTCAGCCTTTTTACCTCAAAATAAGGGGAATTTCTGAATTTTGGCACAAAATATTAGGAATTTCTGCCTTTTTGCCCCAAAATAAAGAAAAATTTCTGCTTTTTTCCCTGAAATAAGTGAAATTTCTGCAATTTTGCCCCAAAATAAGTGGAATTTCTGAGTTTTGCCCTAAAATAAAGAGAATTTCTGCCTTTTTGCACCACAATTTGGAAAATTTCTGCAATTTTGCTCCAAAATACGGGGAATTTCTGCCTTTTTGCCCGTAAATAAGGGCAATGCATACCTTTTTGCATAAAAAAAAGAAATTTCTTCATTTTTGCCCCAAATTAAGGAAAATTTCTGCCTTTTTGCCCTGAAATATGTGAAATTTCTGCAATTTTAGCCCAAAATAAGTGAATTTCTGCCTTTTTGCCCCAAAATAATGGGAATTTCTGCCTTTTTGCCCCAAAATAAGAAAAATTTTTGCTTTTTTTCTCTGAAATAAGTGAAATTTCTGCAATTTTGCAAAAATAAAAGAAATTTCTGCAATTTTTCCCCATAATAAAAGAAATTACTGGAATTTTGCCCCAAAATAAGGGGAATTCCTTTTTTTTTGCCCTTATATAAGGGAAATTTCTGCAATTTTGCCCTAAAATAAGGGGAATTTCTGCTTTTTTGCCTCTAAATAAGTGGAATTTCTGTCTTTTTCTCCCAAAACCAAGGGAATTTCTGTCATTTTTGCCCCAAAATAAGGAAAATTTCTGACTTATTACCCTGAAATAAGTGAAATTTCTGCAAATTTGCCCCAAAAATAGGGAAATTCCTGCCTTTTTCCTAAAAATAAAGGGAATTTCAGCATTTTACCTCAAAATAAGGGAAATTTCTGATTTTTGCACCAAAATATGGAGAATTTCTGCCTTTTTGAACCAAAATAAGGAACATTTCTGCCTTTTTTCCTTGAAATACATGAAATTTCTGCAATTTTGCCCCAAAATAAGGAGAATTTCTGCCTTTTTGCCCCACAATTTGGGGAATTTCTGCAATTTTGCTCCAAAATACGGGGAATTTCTGCCTTTTTGCCCGAAAATAAGGGCAATGCATACCTTTTTGCATAAAAAAAAGGGAAATTTCTTCATTTTTGCCACAAATTAAGGGAAATTTCTGCCTTTTTGCCCTGAAATATGTGAAATTTCTGCAATTTTAGCCCAAAATAAGGTGAATTTCTGACTTTTTGCCCCAAAATAATGGGAATTTCTGACTTTCTGCCCCAAAATAAGAAAAATTTTTGCTTTTCTTCTCTGAAATAAGTGAAATTTCTGCAATTTTGCCCTAAAATAAAAGTAATTTCTGAAATTTTTCCCCATAATAAATGAAATTTCAGGAATTTTGCCCCAAAATAAGGGGAATTTCTGCTTTTTTGCCTCTAAATAAGTGGAATTTCTGTCTTTTTTCCCCAAAAAAAAAACATTTTCTATCATTTTTGCCCCAAAATAAGGAAAATTTCTTAATTATTACCCTGATATAAGTGAAATTTCTGCAATATTGCCCCAATATAAGGGAAATTTCTGCTTTTTTGCCCACAAATAAGGGGAATTTCAGCCTATTTACCTCAAAATAAGGGGAATTTCTGAATTTTGGCACAAACTATTAGGAATTTCTGCCTTTTGCCACAATATAAGCAAAATTTCTGTCTTTTTTCCCTGAAATAAGTGAAATTTCTGCAATTTTGCCCCAAAATAAGCAAAATTTCTGCAATTTTGCCCCAAAATAAGAAAAATTTCAGGAATTTTGCCCCAAAATAAGTGAAATTTCTGAGTTTTGCCCCAAAATATGAAGAATTTCTGCCTTTTTGCCCCACAATTAGTGAAATTTCTGCAATTTTGCCCTAAAATAAGGGAAATTTCTGCAATTTTTCCTTATAATAAGGGAAATTTCTGCAATTTTGCTTCAAAATAAGGGGAAATTTCTGTTTTTTTGCCCCACAATTAGGGAAATTTCTGCAATTTTGCCCCAAAATATGGGGAATTTCTGCCTTTTGCCCCAAAATATGGAAAATTTCTGCGTTTTTGTCCAAAAATAAGAAGAATGCATAACTTTTTGCCATAAAAAAGGGAAATTTCTTCATTTTTGCTCCAAAATAAGGGGAACTTTTGCCTTTTTGACTCTAAATAAGTGGAATTTCTGTCTTTTTCCCCCAAAACAAAGGGAATTTCTGTCTTTTTTGCCCCAAAATAAGGAAAATTTCTGCCGTTTTTTCTCTTAAATAAGTGAAATTTCTGCAAATCTGCCCCAAAATAAGGGAAATTTCTGCAATTTTTCCCCAAAATAAGTGGAATTTCTGAGTTTTGCCCCAAAATAAGGAGAATTTCTGCCTTTTTGCCCTACAATTAGGGGAATTTCTGCAATTTTGCTCCAAAATACGGGGAATTTCTGCCTTTTTTCCCGAGAATAAAGGGAATGCATACCTTTTTGACATAAAAAATGGAAATTTCTTAATTTTTGCCCCAAATTAAAGGAAATTTCTGCCTTTTTGCCCCCTAATAAGGGGAATTTCAGCCTTTTTACCTCAAAATAAGGGGAATTTCTGAATTTTGGCACAAATTATTAGGAATTTCTGCCTTTTTTCCCCAAAATAAAGAAAAATTTCTGCCTTTTTCCCTGAAATAAGTGAAATTTCTGCAATTTTGCCTCAAAATAAGTGGAATTTCTGAGTTTTGCCCCAAAATACAGAGAATTTCTGCCTTTTTGCACCACAATTAGTGAAATTTCTGCAATTTTGCCCTAAAATAAGAGAAATTTCTGCAATTTTTCCCCAAAATAAAGGAAATTTCTGCAATTTTGCCTCAAAATAAGGGGAATTTCTGATTTTTGCCCCAAAATATGGGGAATTTCTGCCTTTTTTGTCTGAAAATAAGAAGAATGCATACCTTTTTGCCATAAAAAAGGGAAATTTCTTCATTTTTGCTCTAAAATAAAGGGAACTTTTGCCTTTTTGCCTCTAAATAAGTGGAATTTCTGTCTTTTTCCCCCAAAACAAAGGGAATTTCTGTCTTTTTTTGCCCCAAAATAAGAAAAATTTCTGACTTATAACCCTGAAATAAGTGAAATTTCTGAAAATTTGCCCCTAAATAAGAAAAATTTCTGCCTTTTTGCCCCCAAATAAGGGGAATTTCAGCCTTTTTACCTCAAAATAAGGGAAATTTCTGCATTTTTGCAACAAAATATTAGGAATTTCTGCATTTTTGCCACAAAATATTAGGAATTTCTGCCTTTTTGCCCCAAAATAAGGAAAATTCCTGCCTTTTTTCCCTGAAATAAGTGAAATTTCTGCAAATATGCCCCAAAAAAGGGAAATTTCTGCCTTTTGCCCCAAAATAAGGGGAATTTCAGCATATTACCTCAAAATAAGGGAAATTTCTGATTTTTGCACCAAAATATGGAGAATTTCTGCCTTTTTGCCCCAAAATAAGGAAAATTTCTGCCTTTTTTCCCTGAAATAAGTGAAATTTTTGCAATTTTGCCCAAAAATAAGTGAAATTTCTGCAATTTTGCCCCAAAATAAGGGATATTTCTGCAATTTTGCCCCAAAATAAGTGGAATTTCTGAGTTTTGCCCCAAAATAAGGAGAATTTCTGCCTTTTTGCCCCACAATTAGGGGAATTTCTGCAATTTTGCTCCAAAATACGGGGAATTTCTCCCTTTTTTCCCGAAAATAAAGGGAATGCATACCTTTTTGCCATATAAAATGGAAATTTCTTCATTTTTGCCCCAAATTAAGGGAAATTTCTGCCTTTTTGCCGTGAAATATGTGAAATTTCTGCAGTTTTAGCCCAAAATAAGGTGAATTTCTGCCTTTTTGCCACAAAATAATGGGAATTTCTGCCTTTTTGCCCCAAAATAAGAAAAATTTTTGCCTTTTTTCTCTGAAATAAGTGAAAATTCTGCAAATTTGCCCTAAAATAAAGGAAATTTCTGCAATTTTTCCCCATAATAAGGGAAATTTCTGGAATTTTGCCCCAAAATAAGGGGAATTTCTGTTTTTTTGCCCCCAAATAAGGGAAATTTCTGCAATTTTGCCCTAAAATAAGGGGAATTTCTGCTTTATTGCCTCTAAATAAGTGGAATTTCTGTCTTTTTCCCCCAAAACAAAGGGAATTTCTCCCATTTTTGCCCCAAAATAAGGAAAATTTCTGACTTATTACCCTGAAATAAGTGAAATTTCTGCAATTTTGCCCCAATATAAGGAAAATTTCTGCCTTTTTGCCCCCTAATAAGGGGAATTTCAGCCTTTTTACCTCAAAATAAGGGGAATTTCTGAATTTTGGCACAAAATATTAGGAATTTCTGCCTTTTTGCCCCAAAATAAAGAAAAATTTCTGCTTTTTTCCCTGAAATAAGTGAAATTTCTGCAATTTTGCCCCAAAATAAGTGGAATTTCTGAGTTTTGCCCCAAAATAAAGAGAATTTCTGCCTTTTTGCACCACAATTTGGAAAATTTCTGCAATTTTGCTCCAAAATACGGGGAATTTCTGCCTTTTTGCCCGTAAATAAGGGCAATGCATACCTTTTTGCATAAAAAAGATATTTCTTCATTTTTGCCCCAAATTAAGGGAAATTTCTGCCTTTTGGCCTTGAAATATGTGAAATTTCTGCAATTTTAGCCCAAAATAAGTGAATTTCTGCCTTTTTGCCCCAAAATAATGAGAATTTCTGCCTTTTTGCCCCAAAATAAGAAAAATTTTTGCTTTTTTTCTCTGAAATAAGTGAAATTTCTGCAATTTTGCAAAAATAAAAGAAATTTCTGCAATTTTTCCCCATAATAAAAGAAATTACTGGAATTTTGCCCCAAAATAAGGGGAATTTCTGTTTTTTTGCACTTATATAAGGGAAATTTCTTCAATTTTGCCCTAAAATAAGGGGAATTTCTGCTTTTTTGCCTCTAAATAAGTGGAATTTCTGTCTTTTTCTCCCAAAACCAAGGGAATTTCTGTCATTATTGCCCCAAAATAAGGAAAATTTCTGACTTATTACCCTGAAATAAGTGAAATTTCTGCAAATTTGCCCCAAAAATAGGGAAATTCCTGCCTTTTTCCTAAAAATAAAGGGAATTTCAGCATTTTACCTCAAAATAAGGGAAATTTCTGATTTTTGCACCAAAATATGGAGAATTTCTGCCTTTTTAAACCAAAATAAGGAACATTTCTGCCTTTTTTCCCTGAAATACATGAAATTTCTGCAATTTTGCCCCAAAATAAGGAGAATTTCTGCCTTTTTGCCCCACAATTTGGGGAATTTCTGCAATTTTGCTCCAAAATACGGGGAATTTCTGCCTTTTTGCCCGAAAATAAGGGCAATGCATACCTTTTTGCATAAAAAAAAGGGAAATTTCTTCATTTTTGCCACAAATTAAGGGAAATTTCTGCCTTTTTGCCCAGAAATATGTGAAATTTCTGCAATTTTAGCCCAAAATAAGGTGAATTTCTGCCTTTTTGCCCCAAAATAATGGGAATTTCTGCCTTTCTGCCCCAAAATAAGAAAAATTTTTGCTTTTCTTCTCTGAAATAAGTGAAATTTCTGCAATTTTGCCCTAAAATAAAAGTAATTTCTGAAATTTTTCCCCATAATAAATAAAATTTCAGGAATTTTGCCCCAAAATAAGGGGAATTTCTGCTTTTTTGCCTCTAAATAAGTGGAATTTCTGTCTTTTTTTCCCAAAAAAAAAACATTTTCTGTCATTTTTGCCCCAAAATAAGGAAAATTTCTTACTTATTACCCTGAAATAAGTGAAATTTCTGCAATATTGCCCCAATATAAGGGAAATTTCTGCTTTTTTGCCCACAAATAAGGGGAATTTCAGCCTTTTTACCTCAAAATAAGGGGAATTTCTGAATTTTGGCACAAACTATTAGGAATTTCTGCCTTTTGCCCCAATATAAGCAAAATTTCTGTCTTTTTTCCCTGAAATAAGTGAAATTTCTGCAATTTTGCCCCAAAATAAGCAAAATTTCTGCAATTTTGCCCCAAAATAAGAAAAATTTCAGGAATTTTGCCCCAAAATAAGTGGAATTTCTGAGTTTTGCCCCAAAATATGAAGAATTTCTGCCTTTTTGCCCCACAATTAGTGAAATTTCTGCAATTTTGCCCTAAAATAAGGGAAATTTCTGCAATTTTTCCTTATAATAAGGGAAATATCTGCAATTTTGCTTCAAAATAAGGGGAAATTTCTGTTTTTTGCCCCACAATTAGGGAAATTTCTGCAATTTTGCCCCAAAATATGGGGAATTTCTGCCTTTTGCCCCAAAATATGGAAAATTTCTGCGTTTTTGTCCAAAAATAAGAAGAATGCATACCTTTTTGCCATAAAAAAGGGAAATTTCTTCATTTTTGCTCCAAAATAAGGGGAACTTTTGCCTTTTTGACTCTAAATAAGTGGAATTTCTGTCTTTTTCCCCAAAAACAAAGGGAATTTCTGTCTTTTTTGCCCCAAAATAAGGAAAATTTCTGCCGTTTTTTCTCTTAAATAAGTGAAATTTCTGCAATTCTGCCCCAAAATAAGGGAAATTTCTGCAATTTTGCCCCAAAATAAGTGGAATTTCTGAGTTTTGCCCCAAAATAAGGAGAATTTCTGCCTTTTTGCCCTACAATTAGGGGAATTTCTGCAATTTTGCTCCAAAATACGGGGAATTTCTGCCTTTTTTCCCGAGAAGAAAGGGAATGCATACCTTTTTGACATAAAAAATGGAAATTTCTTAATTTTTGCCCCAAATTAAGGGAAATTTCTGCCTTTTTGCCCCCTAATAAGGGGAATTTCAGCCTTTTTACCTCAAAATAAGGGGAATTTCTGAATTTTGGCACAAAATATTAGGAATTTCTGCCTTTTTTCCCCAAAATAAAGAAAAATTTCTGCTTTTTTCCCTGAAATAAGTGAAATTTCTGCAATTTTGCCTCAAAATAAGTGGAATTTCTGAGTTTTGCCCCAAAATACAGAGAATTTCTGCCTTTTTGCACCACAATTAGTGAAATTTCTGCAATTTTGCCCTAAAATAAGAGAAATTTCTGCAATTTTTCCCCAAAATAAAGGAAATTTCTGCAATTTTGCCTCAAAATAAGGGGAATTTCTGATTTTTGCCCCAAAATATGGGGAATTTCTGCCTTTTTGTCTGAAAATAAGAAGAATGCATACCTTTTTGCCATAAAAAAGGGAAATTTCTTCATTTTTGCTCTAAAATAAAGGGAACTTTTGCCTTTTTGCCTCTAAATAAGTGGAATTTCTGTCTTTTTCACCCAAAACAAAGGGAATTTCTTTCTTTTTTTGCCCCAAAATAAGAAAAATTTCTGACTTATAACCCTGAAATAAGTGAAATTTCTGAAAATTTGCCCCTAAATAAGAAAAATTTCTGCCTTTTTGCCCCCAAATAAGGGGAATTTCAGCCTTTTTACCTCAAAATAAGGGAAATTTCTGCATTTTTGCAACACAATATTAGGAATTTCTGCATTTTTGCCACAAAATATTAGGAATTTCTGCCTTTTTGCCCCAAAATAAGGAAAATTCCTGCCTTTTTTCCCTGAAATAAGTGAAATTTCTGCAAATATGCCCCAAAAAAGGGAAATTTCTGCCTTTTGCCCCAAAATAAGGGGAATTTCAGCATATTACCTCAAAATAAGGGAAATTTCTGATTTTTGCACCAAAATATGGAGAATTTCTGCCTTTTTGCCCCAAAATAAGGAAAATTTCTGCCTTTTTTTCCCTGAAATAAGTGAAATTTTTGCAATTTTGCCCAAAAATAAGTGAAATTTCTGCAATTTTGCCCCAAAATAAGGGATATTTCTGCAATTTTGCCCCAAAATAAGTGGAATTTCTGAGTTTTGCCCCAAAATAAGGAGAATTTCTGCCTTTTTGCCCCACAATTAGGGGAATTTCTGCAATTTTGCTCCAAAATACGGGGAATTTCTCCCTTTTTTCCCGAAAATAAAGGGAATGCATACCTTTTTGCCATATAAAATGGAAATTTCTTCATTTTTGCCCCAAATTAAGGGAAATTTCTGCCTTTTTGCCGTGAAATATGTGAAATTTCTGCAGTTTTAGCCCAAAATAAGGTGAATTTCTGCCTTTTTGCCCCAAAATAATGGGAATTTCTGCCTTTTTGCCCCAAAATAAGAAAAATTTTTGCCTTTTTTCTCTGAAATAAGTGAAAATTCTGCAAATTTGCCCTAAAATAAAGGAAATTTCTGCAATTTTTCCCCATAATAAGGGAAATTTCTGGAATTTTGCCCCAAAATAAGGGGAATTTCTGTTTTTTTCCCCAAATAAGGGAAATTTCTGCAATTTTGCCCTAAAATAAGGGGAATTTCTGCTTTATTGCCTCTAAATAAGTGGAATTTCTGTCTTTTTCCCCCAAAACAAAGGGAATTTCTCCCATTTTTGCCCCAAAATAAGGAAAATTTCTGACTTATTACCCTGAAATAAGTGAAATTTCTGCAATTTTGCCCCAATATAAGGAAAATTTCTGCCTTTTTGCCCCCTAATAAGGGGAATTTCAGCCTTTTTACCTCAAAATAAGGGGAATTTCTGAATTTTGGCACAAAATATTAGGAATTTCTGCCTTTTTGCCCCAAAATAAAGAAAAATTTCTGCTTTTTTCCCTGAAATAAGTGAAATTTCTGCAATTTTGCCCCAAAATAAGTGGAATTTCTGAGTTTTGCCCCAAAATAAAGAGAATTTCTGCCTTTTTGCACCACAATTTGGAAAATTTCTGCAATTTTGCTCCAAAATACGGGGAATTTCTGCCTTTTTGCCCGTAAATAAGGGCAATGCATACCTTTTTGCATAAAAAAGATATTTCTTCATTTTTTCCCCAAATTAAGGAAAATTTCTGCCTTTTTGCCCTGAAATATGTGAAATTTCTGCAATTTTAGCCCAAAATAAGTGAATTTCTGCCTTTTTGCCCCAAAATAATGGGAATTTCTGCCTTTTTGCCCCAAAATAAGAAAAATTTTTGCTTTTTTTCTCTGAAATAAGTGAAATTTCTGCAATTTTGCAAAAATAAAAGAAATTTCTGCAATTTTTCCCCATAATAAAAGAAATTACTGGAATTTTGCCCCAAAATAAGGGGAATTTCTGTTTTTTTGCCCTTATATAAGGGAAATTTCTGCAATTTTGCCCTAAAATAAGGGGAATTTCTGCTTTTTTGCCTCTAAATAAGTGGAATTTCTGTCTTTTTCTCCCAAAACCAAGGGAATTTCTGTCATTTTTGCCCCAAAATAAGGAAAATTTCTGACTTATTACCCTGAAATAAGTGAAATTTCTGCAAATTTGCCCCAAAAATAGGGAAATTCCTGCCTTTTTCCTAAAAATAAAGGGAATTTCAGCATTTTACCTCAAAATAAGGGAAATTTCTGATTTTTGCACCAAAATATTGAGAATTTCTGCCTTTTTGAACCAAAATAAGGAACATTTCTGCCTTTTTTCCTTGAAATACATGAAATTTCTGCAATTTTGCCCCAAAATAAGGAGAATTTCTGCCTTTTTGCCCCACAATTTGGGGAATTTCTGCAATTTTGCTCCAAAATACGGGGAATTTCTGCCTTTTTGCCCGAAAATAAGGGCAATGCATACCTTTTTGCATAAAAAAAAGGGAAATTTCTTCATTTTTGCCACAAATTAAGGGAAATTTCTGCCTTTTTGCCCTGAAATATGTGAAATTTCTGCAATTTTAGCCCAAAATAAGGTGAATTTCTGACTTTTTGCCCCAAAATAATGGGAATTTCTGACTTTCTGCCCCAAAATAAGAAAAATTTTTGCTTTTCTTCTCTGAAATAAGTGAAATTTCTGCAATTTTGCCCTAAAATAAAAGTAATTTCTGAAATTTTTCCCCATAATAAATGAAATTTCAGGAATTTTGCCCCAAAATAAGGGGAATTTCTGCTTTTTTGCCTCTAAATAAGTGGAATTTCTGTCTTTTTTCCCCAAAACAAAAACATTTTCTATCATTTTTGCCCCAAAATAAGGAAAATTTCTTAATTATTACCCTGATATAAGTGAAATTTCTGCAATATTGCCCCAATATAAGGGAAATTTCTGCTTTTTTGCCCACAAATAAGGGGAATTTCAGCCTATTTACCTCAAAATAAGGGGAATTTCTGAATTTTGGCACAAACTATTAGGAATTTCTGCCTTTTGCCCCAATATAAGCAAAATTTCTGTCTTTTTTCCCTGAAATAAGTGAAATTTCTGCAATTTTGCCCCAAAATAAGCAAAATTTCTGCAATTTTGCCCCAAAATAAGAAAAATTTCAGGAATTTTGCCCCAAAATAAGTGAAATTTCTGAGTTTTGCCCCAAAATATGAAGAATTTCTGCCTTTTTGCCCCACAATTAGTGAAATTTCTGCAATTTTGCCCTAAAATAAGGGAAATTTCTGCAATTTTTCCTTATAATAAGGGAAATTTCTGCAATTTTGCTTCAAAATAAGGGGAAATTTCTGTTTTTTTGCCCCACAATTAGGGAAATTTCTGCAATTTTGCCCCAAAATATGGGGAATTTCTGCCTTTTGCCCCAAAATATGGAAAATTTCTGCGTTTTTGTCCAAAAATAAGAAGAATGCATAACTTTTTGCCATAAAAAAGGGAAATTTCTTCATTTTTGCTCCAAAATAAGGGGAACTTTTGCCTTTTTGACTCTAAATAAGTGGAATTTCTGTCTTTTTCCCCCAAAACAAAGGGAATTTCTGTCTTTTTTGCCCCAAAATAAGGAAAATTTCTGCCGTTTTTTCTCTTAAATAAGTGAAATTTCTGCAAATCTGCCCCAAAATAAGGGAAATTTCTGCAATTTTTCCCCAAAATAAGTGGAATTTCTGAGTTTTGCCCCAAAATAAGGAGAATTTCTGCCTTTTTGCCCTACAATTAGGGGAATTTCTGCAATTTTGCTCCAAAATACGGGGAATTTCTGCCTTTTTTCCCGAGAATAAAGGGAATGCATACCTTTTTGACATAAAAAATGGAAATTTCTTAATTTTTGCCCCAAATTAAAGGAAATTTCTGCCTTTTTGCCCCCTAATAAGGGGAATTTCAGCCTTTTTACCTCAAAATAAGGGGAATTTCTGAATTTTGGCACAAATTATTAGGAATTTCTGCCTTTTTTCCCCAAAATAAAGAAAAATTTCTGCCTTTTTCCCTGAAATAAGTGAAATTTCTGCAATTTTGCCTCAAAATAAGTGGAATTTCTGAGTTTTGCCCCAAAATACAGAGAATTTCTGCCTTTTTGCACCACAATTAGTGAAATTTCTGCAATTTTGCCCTAAAATAAGAGAAATTTCTGCAATTTTTCCCCAAAATAAAGGAAATTTCTGCAATTTTGCCTCAAAATAAGGGGAATTTCTGATTTTTGCCCCAAAATATGGGGAATTTCTGCCTTTTTTGTCTGAAAATAAGAAGAATGCATACCTTTTTGCCATAAAAAAGGGAAATTTCTTCATTTTTGCTCTAAAATAAAGGGAACTTTTGCCTTTTTGCCTCTAAATAAGTGGAATTTCTGTCTTTTTCCCCCAAAACAAAGGGAATTTCTGTCTTTTTTTGCCCCAAAATAAGAAAAATTTCTGACTTATAACCCTGAAATAAGTGAAATTTCTGAAAATTTGCCCCTAAATAAGAAAAATTTCTGCCTTTTTGCCCCCAAATAAGGGGAATTTCAGCCTTTTTACCTCAAAATAAGGGAAATTTCTGCATTTTTGCAACAAAATATTAGGAATTTCTGCATTTTTGCCACAAAATATTAGGAATTTCTGCCTTTTTGCCCCAAAATAAGGAAAATTCCTGCCTTTTTTCCCTGAAATAAGTGAAATTTCTGCAAATATGCCCCAAAAAACGGAAATTTCTGCCTTTTGCCCCAAAATAAGGGGAATTTCAGCATATTACCTCAAAATAAGGGAAATTTCTGATTTTTGCACCAAAATATGGAGAATTTCTGCCTTTTTGCCCCAAAATAAGGAAAATTTCTGCCTTTTTTCCCTGAAATAAGTGAAATTTTTGCAATTTTGCCCAAAAATAAGTGAAATTTCTGCAATTTTGCCCCAAAATAAGGGATATTTCTGCAATTTTGCCCCAAAATAAGTGGAATTTCTGAGTTTTGCCCCAAAATAAGGAGAATTTCTGCCTTTTTGCCCCACAATTAGGGGAATTTCTGCAATTTTGCTCCAAAATACGGGGAATTTCTCCCTTTTTTCCCGAAAATAAAGGGAATGCATACCTTTTTGCCATATAAAATGGAAATTTCTTCATTTTTGCCCCAAATTAAGGGAAATTTCTGCCTTTTTGCCGTGAAATATGTGAAATTTCTGCAGTTTTAGCCCAAAATAAGGTGAATTTCTGCCTTTTTGCCACAAAATAATGGGAATTTCTGCCTTTTTGCCCCAAAATAAGAAAAATTTTTGCCTTTTTTCTCTGAAATAAGTGAAAATTCTGCAAATTTGCCCTAAAATAAAGGAAATTTCTGCAATTTTTCCCCATAATAAGGGAAATTTCTGGAATTTTGCCCCAAAATAAGGGGAATTTCTGTTTTTTTGCCCCCAAATAAGGGAAATTTCTGCAATTTTGCCCTAAAATAAGGGGAATTTCTGCTTTATTGCCTCTAAATAAGTGGAATTTCTGTCTTTTTCCCCCAAAACAAAGGGAATTTCTCCCATTTTTGCCCCAAAATAAGGAAAATTTCTGACTTATTACCCTGAAATAAGTGAAATTTCTGCAATTTTGCCCCAATATAAGGAAAATTTCTGCCTTTTTGCCCCCTAATAAGGGGAATTTCAGCCTTTTTACCTCAAAATAAGGGGAATTTCTGAATTTTGGCACAAAATATTAGGAATTTCTGCCTTTTTGCCCCAAAATAAAGAAAAATTTCTGCTTTTTTCCCTGAAATAAGTGAAATTTCTGCAATTTTGCCCCAAAATAAGTGGAATTTCTGAGTTTTGCCCCAAAATAAAGAGAATTTCTGCCTTTTTGCACCACAATTTGGAAAATTTCTGCAATTTTGCTCCAAAATACGGGGAATTTCTGCCTTTTTGCCCGTAAATAAGGGCAATGCATACCTTTTTGCATAAAAAAGATATTTCTTCATTTTTGCCCCAAATTAAGGGAAATTTCTGCCTTTTGGCCTTGAAATATGTGAAATTTCTGCAATTTTAGCCCAAAATAAGTGAATTTCTGCCTTTTTGCCCCAAAATAATGAGAATTTCTGCCTTTTTGCCCCAAAATAAGAAAAATTTTTGCTTTTTTTCTCTGAAATAAGTGAAATTTCTGCAATTTTGCAAAAATAAAAGAAATTTCTGCAATTTTTCCCCATAATAAAAGAAATTACTGGAATTTTGCCCCAAAATAAGGGGAATTTCTGTTTTTTTGCACTTATATAAGGGAAATTTCTTCAATTTTGCCCTAAAATAAGGGGAATTTCTGCTTTTTTGCCTCTAAATAAGTGGAATTTCTGTCTTTTTCTCCCAAAACCAAGGGAATTTCTGTCATTATTGCCCCAAAATAAGGAAAATTTCTGACTTATTACCCTGAAATAAGTGAAATTTCTGCAAATTTGCCCCAAAAATAGGGAAATTCCTGCCTTTTTCCTAAAAATAAAGGGAATTTCAGCATTTTACCTCAAAATAAGGGAAATTTCTGATTTTTGCACCAAAATATGGAGAATTTCTGCCTTTTTAAACCAAAATAAGGAACATTTCTGCCTTTTTTCCCTGAAATACATGAAATTTCTGCAATTTTGCCCCAAAATAAGGAGAATTTCTGCCTTTTTGCCCCACAATTTGGGGAATTTCTGCAATTTTGCTCCAAAATACGGGGAATTTCTGCCTTTTTGCCCGAAAATAAGGGCAATGCATACCTTTTTGCATAAAAAAAAGGGAAATTTCTTCATTTTTGCCACAAATTAAGGGAAATTTCTGCCTTTTTGCCCAGAAATATGTGAAATTTCTGCAATTTTAGCCCAAAATAAGGTGAATTTCTGCCTTTTTGCCCCAAAATAATGGGAATTTCTGCCTTTCTGCCCCAAAATAAGAAAAATTTTTGCTTTTCTTCTCTGAAATAAGTGAAATTTCTGCAATTTTGCCCTAAAATAAAAGTAATTTCTGAAATTTTTCCCCATAATAAATGAAATTTCAGGAATTTTGCCCCAAAATAAGGGGAATTTCTGCTTTTTTGCCTCTAAATAAGTGGAATTTCTGTCTTTTTTTCCCAAAAAAAAAAACATTTTCTGTCATTTTTGCCCCAAAATAAGGAAAATTTCTTACTTATTACCCTGAAATAAGTGAAATTTCTGCAATATTGCCCCAATATAAGGGAAATTTCTGCTTTTTTGCCCACAAATAAGGGGAATTTCAGCCTTTTTACCTCAAAATAAGGGGAATTTCTGAATTTTGGCACAAACTATTAGGAATTTCTGCCTTTTGCCCCAATATAAGCAAAATTTCTGTCTTTTTTCCCTGAAATAAGTGAAATTTCTGCAATTTTGCCCCAAAATAAGCAAAATTTCTGCAATTTTGCCCCAAAATAAGAAAAATTTCAGGAATTTTGCCCCAAAATAAGTGGAATTTCTGAGTTTTGCCCCAAAATATGAAGAATTTCTGCCTTTTTGCCCCACAATTAGTGAAATTTCTGCAATTTTGCCCTAAAATAAGGGAAATTTCTGCAATTTTTCCTTATAATAAGGGAAATATCTGCAATTTTGCTTCAAAATAAGGGGAAATTTCTGTTTTTTGCCCCACAATTAGGGAAATTTCTGCAATTTTGCCCCAAAATATGGGGAATTTCTGCCTTTTGCCCCAAAATATGGAAAATTTCTGCGTTTTTGTCCAAAAATAAGAAGAATGCATACCTTTTTGCCATAAAAAAGGGAAATTTCTTCATTTTTGCTCCAAAATAAGGGGAACTTTTGCCTTTTTGACTCTAAATAAGTGGAATTTCTGTCTTTTTCCCCAAAAACAAAGGGAATTTCTGTCTTTTTTGCCCCAAAATAAGGAAAATTTCTGCCGTTTTTTCTCTTAAATAAGTGAAATTTCTGCAATTCTGCCCCAAAATAAGGGAAATTTCTGCAATTTTGCCCCAAAATAAGTGGAATTTCTGAGTTTTGCCCCAAAATAAGGAGAATTTCTGCCTTTTTGCCCTACAATTAGGGGAATTTCTGCAATTTTGCTCCAAAATACGGGGAATTTCTGCCTTTTTTCCCGAGAAGAAAGGGAATGCATACCTTTTTGACATAAAAAATGGAAATTTCTTAATTTTTGCCCCAAATTAAGGGAAATTTCTGCCTTTTTGCCCCCTAATAAGGGGAATTTCAGCCTTTTTACCTCAAAATAAGGGGAATTTCTGAATTTTGGCACAAAATATTAGGAATTTCTGCCTTTTTTCCCCAAAATAAAGAAAAATTTCTGCTTTTTTCCCTGAAATAAGTGAAATTTCTGCAATTTTGCCTCAAAATAAGTGGAATTTCTGAGTTTTGCCCCAAAATACAGAGAATTTCTGCCTTTTTGCACCACAATTAGTGAAATTTCTGCAATTTTGCCCTAAAATAAGAGAAATTTCTGCAATTTTTCCCCAAAATAAAGGAAATTTCTGCAATTTTGCCTCAAAATAAGGGGAATTTCTGATTTTTGCCCCAAAATATGGGGAATTTCTGCCTTTTTGTCTGAAAATAAGAAGAATGCATACCTTTTTGCCATAAAAAAGGGAAATTTCTTCATTTTTGCTCTAAAATAAAGGGAACTTTTGCCTTTTTGCCTCTAAATAAGTGGAATTTCTGTCTTTTTCACCCAAAACAAAGGGAATTTCTTTCTTTTTTTGCCCCAAAATAAGAAAAATTTCTGACTTATAACCCTGAAATAAGTGAAATTTCTGAAAATTTGCCCCTAAATAAGAAAAATTTCTGCCTTTTTGCCCCCAAATAAGGGGAATTTCAGCCTTTTTACCTCAAAATAAGGGAAATTTCTGCATTTTTGCAACACAATATTAGGAATTTCTGCATTTTTGCCACAAAATATTAGGAATTTCTGCCTTTTTGCCCCAAAATAAGGAAAATTCCTGCCTTTTTTCCCTGAAATAAGAGAAATTTCTGAAAATATGCCCCAAAAAAGGGAAATTTCTGCCTTTTGCCCCAAAATAAGGGGAATTTCAGCATATTACCTCAAAATAAGGGAAATTTCTGATTTTTGCACCAAAATATGGAGAATTTCTGCCTTTTTGCCCCAAAATAAGGAAAATTTCTGCCTTTTTTTCCCTGAAATAAGTGAAATTTTTGCAATTTTGCCCAAAAATAAGTGAAATTTCTGCAATTTTGCCCCAAAATAAGGGATATTTCTGCAATTTTGCCCCAAAATAAGTGGAATTTCTGAGTTTTGCCCCAAAATAAGGAGAATTTCTGCCTTTTTGCCCCACAATTAGGGGAATTTCTGCAATTTTGCTCCAAAATACGGGGAATTTCTCCCTTTTTTCCCGAAAATAAAGGGAATGCATACCTTTTTGCCATATAAAATGGAAATTTCTTCATTTTTGCCCCAAATTAAGGGAAATTTCTGCCTTTTTGCCGTGAAATATGTGAAATTTCTGCAGTTTTAGCCCAAAATAAGGTGAATTTCTGCCTTTTTGCCCCAAAATAATGGGAATTTCTGCCTTTTTGCCCCAAAATAAGAAAAATTTTTGCCTTTTTTCTCTGAAATAAGTGAAAATTCTGCAAATTTGCCCTAAAATAAAGGAAATTTCTGCAATTTTTCCCCATAATAAGGGAAATTTCTGGAATTTTGCCCCAAAATAAGGGGAATTTCTGTTTTTTTCCCCAAATAAGGGAAATTTCTGCAATTTTGCCCTAAAATAAGGGGAATTTCTGCTTTATTGCCTCTAAATAAGTGGAATTTCTGTCTTTTTCCCCCAAAACAAAGGGAATTTCTCCCATTTTTGCCCCAAAATAAGGAAAATTTCTGACTTATTACCCTGAAATAAGTGAAATTTCTGCAATTTTGCCCCAATATAAGGAAAATTTCTGCCTTTTTGCCCCCTAATAAGGGGAATTTCAGCCTTTTTACCTCAAAATAAGGGGAATTTCTGAATTTTGGCACAAAATATTAGGAATTTCTGCCTTTTTGCCCCAAAATAAAGAAAAATTTCTGCTTTTTTCCCTGAAATAAGTGAAATTTCTGCAATTTTGCCCCAAAATAAGTGGAATTTCTGAGTTTTGCCCCAAAATAAAGAGAATTTCTGCCTTTTTGCACCACAATTTGGAAAATTTCTGCAATTTTGCTCCAAAATACGGGGAATTTCTGCCTTTTTGCCCGTAAATAAGGGCAATGCATACCTTTTTGCATAAAAAAGATATTTCTTCATTTTTTCCCCAAATTAAGGAAAATTTCTGCCTTTTTGCCCTGAAATATGTGAAATTTCTGCAATTTTAGCCCAAAATAAGTGAATTTCTGCCTTTTTGCCCCAAAATAATGGGAATTTCTGCCTTTTTGCCCCAAAATAAGAAAAATTTTTGCTTTTTTTCTCTGAAATAAGTGAAATTTCTGCAATTTTGCAAAAATAAAAGAAATTTCTGCAATTTTTCCCCATAATAAAAGAAATTACTGGAATTTTGCCCCAAAATAAGGGGAATTTCTGTTTTTTTGCCCTTATATAAGGGAAATTTCTGCAATTTTGCCCTAAAATAAGGGGAATTTCTGCTTTTTTGCCTCTAAATAAGTGGAATTTCTGTCTTTTTCTCCCAAAACCAAGGGAATTTCTGTCATTTTTGCCCCAAAATAAGGAAAATTTCTGACTTATTACCCTGAAATAAGTGAAATTTCTGCAAATTTGCCCCAAAAATAGGGAAATTCCTGCCTTTTTCCTAAAAATAAAGGGAATTTCAGCATTTTACCTCAAAATAAGAGAAATTTCTGATTTTTGCACCAAAATATTGAGAATTTCTGCCTTTTTGAACCAAAATAAGGAACATTTCTGCCTTTTTTCCTTGAAATACATGAAATTTCTGCAATTTTGCCCCAAAATAAGGAGAATTTCTGCCTTTTTGCCCCACAATTTGGGGAATTTCTGCAATTTTGCTCCAAAATACGGGGAATTTCTGCCTTTTTGCCCGAAAATAAGGGCAATGCATACCTTTTTGCATAAAAAAAAGGGAAATTTCTTCATTTTTGCCACAAATTAAGGGAAATTTCTGCCTTTTTGCCCTGAAATATGTGAAATTTCTGCAATTTTAGCCCAAAATAAGGTGAATTTCTGACTTTTTGCCCCAAAATAATGGGAATTTCTGACTTTCTGCCCCAAAATAAGAAAAATTTTTGCTTTTCTTCTCTGAAATAAGTGAAATTTCTGCAATTTTGCCCTAAAATAAAAGTAATTTCTGAAATTTTTCCCCATAATAAATGAAATTTCAGGAATTTTGCCCCAAAATAAGGGGAATTTCTGCTTTTTTGCCTCTAAATAAGTGGAATTTCTGTCTTTTTTCCCCAAAAAAAAACATTTTCTATCATTTTTGCCCCAAAATAAGGAAAATTTCTTAATTATTACCCTGATATAAGTGAAATTTCTGCAATATTGCCCCAATATAAGGGAAATTTCTGCTTTTTTGCCCACAAATAAGGGGAATTTCAGCCTATTTACCTCAAAATAAGGGGAATTTCTGAATTTTGGCACAAACTATTAGGAATTTCTGCCTTTTGCCCCAATATAAGCAAAATTTCTGTCTTTTTTCCCTGAAATAAGTGAAATTTCTGCAATTTTGCCCCAAAATAAGCAAAATTTCTGCAATTTTGCCCCAAAATAAGAAAAATTTCAGGAATTTTGCATCAAAATAAGTGAAATTTCTGAGTTTTGCCCCAAAATATGAAGAATTTCTGCCTTTTTGCCCCACAATTAGTGAAATTTCTGCAATTTTGCCCTAAAATAAGGGAAATTTCTGCAATTTTTCCTTATAATAAGGGAAATTTCTGCAATTTTGCTTCAAAATAAGGGGAAATTTCTGTTTTTTTGCCCCACAATTAGGGAAATTTCTGCAATTTTGCCCCAAAATATGGGGAATTTCTGCCTTTTGCCCCAAAATATGGAAAATTTCTGCGTTTTTGTCCAAAAATAAGAAGAATGCATAACTTTTTGCCATAAAAAAGGGAAATTTCTTCATTTTTGCTCCAAAATAAGGGGAACTTTTGCCTTTTTGACTCTAAATAAGTGGAATTTCTGTCTTTTTCCCCCAAAACAAAGGGAATTTCTGTCTTTTTTGCCCCAAAATAAGGAAAATTTCTGCCGTTTTTTCTCTTAAATAAGTGAAATTTCTGCAAATCTGCCCCAAAATAAGGGAAATTTCTGCAATTTTTCCCCAAAATAAGTGGAATTTCTGAGTTTTGCCCCAAAATAAGGAGAATTTCTGCCTTTTTGCCCTACAATTAGGGGAATTTCTGCAATTTTGCTCCAAAATACGGGGAATTTCTGCCTTTTTTCCCGAGAATAAAGGGAATGCATACCTTTTTGACATAAAAAATGGAAATTTCTTAATTTTTGCCCCAAATTAAAGGAAATTTCTGCCTTTTTGCCCCCTAATAAGGGGAATTTCAGCCTTTTTACCTCAAAATAAGGGGAATTTCTGAATTTTGGCACAAATTATTAGGAATTTCTGCCTTTTTTCCCCAAAATAAAGAAAAATTTCTGCCTTTTTCCCTGAAATAAGTGAAATATCTGCAATTTTGCCTCAAAATAAGTGGAATTTCTGAGTTTTGCCCCAAAATACAGAGAATTTCTGCCTTTTTGCACCACAATTAGTGAAATTTCTGCAATTTTGCCCTAAAATAAGAGAAATTTCTGCAATTTTTCCCCAAAATAAAGGAAATTTCTGCAATTTTGCCTCAAAATAAGGGGAATTTCTGATTTTTGCCCCAAAATATGGGGAATTTCTGCCTTTTTTGTCTGAAAATAAGAAGAATGCATACCTTTTTGCCATAAAAAAGGGAAATTTCTTCATTTTTGCTCTAAAATAAAGGGAACTTTTGCCTTTTTGCCTCTAAATAAGTGGAATTTCTGTCTTTTTCCCCCAAAACAAAGGGAATTTCTGTCTTTTTTTGCCCCAAAATAAGAAAAATTTCTGACTTATAACCCTGAAATAAGTGAAATTTCTGAAAATTTGCCCCTAAATAAGAAAAATTTCTGCCTTTTTGCCCCCAAATAAGGGGAATTTCAGCCTTTTTAC
Organism: Micromys minutus; assembly: GCF_963924665.1. Taxonomy (NCBI): domain Eukaryota; kingdom Metazoa; phylum Chordata; class Mammalia; order Rodentia; family Muridae; genus Micromys; species Micromys minutus. Next base: position 1,863,794 of record NW_027667928.1, on the reverse strand, counting down.
CTCAAAATAAGGGAAATTTCTGCATTTTTGCAACAAAATATTAGGAATTTCTGCATTTTTGCCACAAAATATTAGGAATTTCTGCCTTTTTGCCCCAAAATAAGGAAAATTCCTGCCTTTTTTCCCTGAAATAAGTGAAATTTCTGCAAATATGCCCCAAAAAACGGAAATTTCTGCCTTTTGCCCCAAAATAAGGGGAATTTCAGCATATTACCTCAAAATAAGGGAAATTTCTGATTTTTGCACCAAAATATGGAGAATTTCTGCCTTTTTGCCCCAAAATAAGGAAAATTTCTGCCTTTTTTCCCTGAAATAAGTGAAATTTTTGCAATTTTGCCCAAAAATAAGTGAAATTTCTGCAATTTTGCCCCAAAATAAGGGATATTTCTGCAATTTTGCCCCAAAATAAGTGGAATTTCTGAGTTTTGCCCCAAAATAAGGAGAATTTCTGCCTTTTTGCCCCACAATTAGGGGAATTTCTGCAATTTTGCTCCAAAATACGGGGAATTTCTCCCTTTTTTCCCGAAAATAAAGGGAATGCATACCTTTTTGCCATATAAAATGGAAATTTCTTCATTTTTGCCCCAAATTAAGGGAAATTTCTGCCTTTTTGCCGTGAAATATGTGAAATTTCTGCAGTTTTAGCCCAAAATAAGGTGAATTTCTGCCTTTTTGCCACAAAATAATGGGAATTTCTGCCTTTTTGCCCCAAAATAAGAAAAATTTTTGCCTTTTTTCTCTGAAATAAGTGAAAATTCTGCAAATTTGCCCTAAAATAAAGGAAATTTCTGCAATTTTTCCCCATAATAAGGGAAATTTCTGGAATTTTGCCCCAAAATAAGGGGAATTTCTGTTTTTTTGCCCCCAAATAAGGGAAATTTCTGCAATTTTGCCCTAAAATAAGGGGAATTTCTGCTTTATTGCCTCTAAATAAGTGGAATTTCTGTCTTTTTCCCCCAAAACAAAGGGAATTTCTCCCATTTTTGCCCCAAAATAAGGAAAATTTCTGACTTATTACCCTGAAATAAGTGAAATTTCTGCAATTTTGCCCCAATATAAGGAAAATTTCTGCCTTTTTGCCCCCTAATAAGGGGAATTTCAGCCTTTTTACCTCAAAATAAGGGGAATTTCTGAATTTTGGCACAAAATATTAGGAATTTCTGCCTTTTTGCCCCAAAATAAAGAAAAATTTCTGCTTTTTTCCCTGAAATAAGTGAAATTTCTGCAATTTTGCCCCAAAATAAGTGGAATTTCTGAGTTTTGCCCCAAAATAAAGAGAATTTCTGCCTTTTTGCACCACAATTTGGAAAATTTCTGCAATTTTGCTCCAAAATACGGGGAATTTCTGCCTTTTTGCCCGTAAATAAGGGCAATGCATACCTTTTTGCATAAAAAAGATATTTCTTCATTTTTGCCCCAAATTAAGGGAAATTTCTGCCTTTTGGCCTTGAAATATGTGAAATTTCTGCAATTTTAGCCCAAAATAAGTGAATTTCTGCCTTTTTGCCCCAAAATAATGAGAATTTCTGCCTTTTTGCCCCAAAATAAGAAAAATTTTTGCTTTTTTTCTCTGAAATAAGTGAAATTTCTGCAATTTTGCAAAAATAAAAGAAATTTCTGCAATTTTTCCCCATAATAAAAGAAATTACTGGAATTTTGCCCCAAAATAAGGGGAATTTCTGTTTTTTTGCACTTATATAAGGGAAATTTCTTCAATTTTGCCCTAAAATAAGGGGAATTTCTGCTTTTTTGCCTCTAAATAAGTGGAATTTCTGTCTTTTTCTCCCAAAACCAAGGGAATTTCTGTCATTATTGCCCCAAAATAAGGAAAATTTCTGACTTATTACCCTGAAATAAGTGAAATTTCTGCAAATTTGCCCCAAAAATAGGGAAATTCCTGCCTTTTTCCTAAAAATAAAGGGAATTTCAGCATTTTACCTCAAAATAAGGGAAATTTCTGATTTTTGCACCAAAATATGGAGAATTTCTGCCTTTTTAAACCAAAATAAGGAACATTTCTGCCTTTTTTCCCTGAAATACATGAAATTTCTGCAATTTTGCCCCAAAATAAGGAGAATTTCTGCCTTTTTGCCCCACAATTTGGGGAATTTCTGCAATTTTGCTCCAAAATACGGGGAATTTCTGCCTTTTTGCCCGAAAATAAGGGCAATGCATACCTTTTTGCATAAAAAAAAGGGAAATTTCTTCATTTTTGCCACAAATTAAGGGAAATTTCTGCCTTTTTGCCCAGAAATATGTGAAATTTCTGCAATTTTAGCCCAAAATAAGGTGAATTTCTGCCTTTTTGCCCCAAAATAATGGGAATTTCTGCCTTTCTGCCCCAAAATAAGAAAAATTTTTGCTTTTCTTCTCTGAAATAAGTGAAATTTCTGCAATTTTGCCCTAAAATAAAAGTAATTTCTGAAATTTTTCCCCATAATAAATGAAATTTCAGGAATTTTGCCCCAAAATAAGGGGAATTTCTGCTTTTTTGCCTCTAAATAAGTGGAATTTCTGTCTTTTTTTCCCAAAAAAAAAACATTTTCTGTCATTTTTGCCCCAAAATAAGGAAAATTTCTTACTTATTACCCTGAAATAAGTGAAATTTCTGCAATATTGCCCCAATATAAGGGAAATTTCTGCTTTTTTGCCCACAAATAAGGGGAATTTCAGCCTTTTTACCTCAAAATAAGGGGAATTTCTGAATTTTGGCACAAACTATTAGGAATTTCTGCCTTTTGCCCCAATATAAGCAAAATTTCTGTCTTTTTTCCCTGAAATAAGTGAAATTTCTGCAATTTTGCCCCAAAATAAGCAAAATTTCTGCAATTTTGCCCCAAAATAAGAAAAATTTCAGGAATTTTGCCCCAAAATAAGTGGAATTTCTGAGTTTTGCCCCAAAATATGAAGAATTTCTGCCTTTTTGCCCCACAATTAGTGAAATTTCTGCAATTTTGCCCTAAAATAAGGGAAATTTCTGCAATTTTTCCTTATAATAAGGGAAATATCTGCAATTTTGCTTCAAAATAAGGGGAAATTTCTGTTTTTTGCCCCACAATTAGGGAAATTTCTGCAATTTTGCCCCAAAATATGGGGAATTTCTGCCTTTTGCCCCAAAATATGGAAAATTTCTGCGTTTTTGTCCAAAAATAAGAAGAATGCATACCTTTTTGCCATAAAAAAGGGAAATTTCTTCATTTTTGCTCCAAAATAAGGGGAACTTTTGCCTTTTTGACTCTAAATAAGTGGAATTTCTGTCTTTTTCCCCAAAAACAAAGGGAATTTCTGTCTTTTTTGCCCCAAAATAAGGAAAATTTCTGCCGTTTTTTCTCTTAAATAAGTGAAATTTCTGCAATTCTGCCCCAAAATAAGGGAAATTTCTGCAATTTTGCCCCAAAATAAGTGGAATTTCTGAGTTTTGCCCCAAAATAAGGAGAATTTCTGCCTTTTTGCCCTACAATTAGGGGAATTTCTGCAATTTTGCTCCAAAATACGGGGAATTTCTTCCTTTTTTCCCGAGAAGAAAGGGAATGCATACCTTTTTGACATAAAAAATGGAAATTTCTTAATTTTTGCCCCAAATTAAGGGAAATTTCTGCCTTTTTGCCCCCTAATAAGGGGAATTTCAGCCTTTTTACCTCAAAATAAGGGGAATTTCTGAATTTTGGCACAAAATATTAGGAATTTCTGCCTTTTTTCCCCAAAATAAAGAAAAATTTCTGCTTTTTTCCCTGAAATAAGTGAAATTTCTGCAATTTTGCCTCAAAATAAGTGGAATTTCTGAGTTTTGCCCCAAAATACAGAGAATTTCTGCCTTTTTGCACCACAATTAGTGAAATTTCTGCAATTTTGCCCTAAAATAAGAGAAATTTCTGCAATTTTTCCCCAAAATAAAGGAAATTTCTGCAATTTTGCCTCAAAATAAGGGGAATTTCTGATTTTTGCCCCAAAATATGGGGAATTTCTGCCTTTTTGTCTGAAAATAAGAAGAATGCATACCTTTTTGCCATAAAAAAGGGAAATTTCTTCATTTTTGCTCTAAAATAAAGGGAACTTTTGCCTTTTTGCCTCTAAATAAGTGGAATTTCTGTCTTTTTCACCCAAAACAAAGGGAATTTCTTTCTTTTTTTGCCCCAAAATAAGAAAAATTTCTGACTTATAACCCTGAAATAAGTGAAATTTCTGAAAATTTGCCCCTAAATAAGAAAAATTTCTGCCTTTTTGCCCCCAAATAAGGGGAATTTCAGCCTTTTTACCTCAAAATAAGGGAAATTTCTGCATTTTTGCAACACAATATTAGGAATTTCTGCATTTTTGCCACAAAATATTAGGAATTTCTGCCTTTTTGCCCCAAAATAAGGAAAATTCCTGCCTTTTTTCCCTGAAATAAGAAAAATTTCTGAAAATATGCCCCAAAAAAGGGAAATTTCTGCCTTTTGCCCCAAAATAAGGGGAATTTCAGCATATTACCTCAAAATAAGGGAAATTTCTGATTTTTGCACCAAAATATGGAGAATTTCTGCCTTTTTGCCCCAAAATAAGGAAAATTTCTGCCTTTTTTTCCCTGAAATAAGTGAAATTTTTGCAATTTTGCCCAAAAATAAGTGAAATTTCTGCAATTTTGCCCCAAAATAAGGGATATTTCTGCAATTTTGCCCCAAAATAAGTGGAATTTCTGAGTTTTGCCCCAAAATAAGGAGAATTTCTGCCTTTTTGCCCCACAATTAGGGGAATTTCTGCAATTTTGCTCCAAAATACGGGGAATTTCTCCCTTTTTTCCCGAAAATAAAGGGAATGCATACCTTTTTGCCATATAAAATGGAAATTTCTTCATTTTTGCCCCAAATTAAGGGAAATTTCTGCCTTTTTGCCGTGAAATATGTGAAATTTCTGCAGTTTTAGCCCAAAATAAGGTGAATTTCTGCCTTTTTGCCCCAAAATAATGGGAATTTCTGCCTTTTTGCCCCAAAATAAGAAAAATTTTTGCCTTTTTTCTCTGAAATAAGTGAAAATTCTGCAAATTTGCCCTAAAATAAAGGAAATTTCTGCAATTTTTCCCCATAATAAGGGAAATTTCTGGAATTTTGCCCCAAAATAAGGGGAATTTCTGTTTTTTTCCCCAAATAAGGGAAATTTCTGCAATTTTGCCCTAAAATAAGGGGAATTTCTGCTTTATTGCCTCTAAATAAGTGGAATTTCTGTCTTTTTCCCCCAAAACAAAGGGAATTTCTCCCATTTTTGCCCCAAAATAAGGAAAATTTCTGACTTATTACCCTGAAATAAGTGAAATTTCTGCAATTTTGCCCCAATATAAGGAAAATTTCTGCCTTTTTGCCCCCTAATAAGGGGAATTTCAGCCTTTTTACCTCAAAATAAGGGGAATTTCTGAATTTTGGCACAAAATATTAGGAATTTCTGCCTTTTTGCCCCAAAATAAAGAAAAATTTCTGCTTTTTTCCCTGAAATAAGTGAAATTTCTGCAATTTTGCCCCAAAATAAGTGGAATTTCTGAGTTTTGCCCCAAAATAAAGAGAATTTCTGCCTTTTTGCACCACAATTTGGAAAATTTCTGCAATTTTGCTCCAAAATACGGGGAATTTCTGCCTTTTTGCCCGTAAATAAGGGCAATGCATACCTTTTTGCATAAAAAAGATATTTCTTCATTTTTTCCCCAAATTAAGGAAAATTTCTGCCTTTTTGCCCTGAAATATGTGAAATTTCTGCAATTTTAGCCCAAAATAAGTGAATTTCTGCCTTTTTGCCCCAAAATAATGGGAATTTCTGCCTTTTTGCCCCAAAATAAGAAAAATTTTTGCTTTTTTTCTCTGAAATAAGTGAAATTTCTGCAATTTTGCAAAAATAAAAGAAATTTCTGCAATTTTTCCCCATAATAAAAGAAATTACTGGAATTTTGCCCCAAAATAAGGGGAATTTCTGTTTTTTTGCCCTTATATAAGGGAAATTTCTGCAATTTTGCCCTAAAATAAGGGGAATTTCTGCTTTTTTGCCTCTAAATAAGTGGAATTTCTGTCTTTTTCTCCCAAAACCAAGGGAATTTCTGTCATTTTTGCCCCAAAATAAGGAAAATTTCTGACTTATTACCCTGAAATAAGTGAAATTTCTGCAAATTTGCCCCAAAAATAGGGAAATTCCTGCCTTTTTCCTAAAAATAAAGGGAATTTCAGCATTTTACCTCAAAATAAGGGAAATTTCTGATTTTTGCACCAAAATATTGAGAATTTCTGCCTTTTTGAACCAAAATAAGGAACATTTCTGCCTTTTTTCCTTGAAATACATGAAATTTCTGCAATTTTGCCCCAAAATAAGGAGAATTTCTGCCTTTTTGCCCCACAATTTGGGGAATTTCTGCAATTTTGCTCCAAAATACGGGGAATTTCTGCCTTTTTGCCCGAAAATAAGGGCAATGCATACCTTTTTGCATAAAAAAAGGGAAATTTCTTCATTTTTGCCACAAATTAAGGGAAATTTCTGCCTTTTTGCCCTGAAATATGTGAAATTTCTGCAATTTTAGCCCAAAATAAGGTGAATTTCTGACTTTTTGCCCCAAAATAATGGGAATTTCTGACTTTCTGCCCCAAAATAAGAAAAATTTTTGCTTTTCTTCTCTGAAATAAGTGAAATTTCTGCAATTTTGCCCTAAAATAAAAGTAATTTCTGAAATTTTTCCCCATAATAAATGAAATTTCAGGAATTTTGCCCCAAAATAAAGGGAATTTCTTTTTTTTTGCCCCCAAATAAAAGAAATTTCTGCAATTTTGCCCTAAAATAAGGGGAATTTCTGCTTTTTTGCCTCTAAATAAGTGGAATTTCTGTCTTTTTTTCCCAAAAAAAAAATTTCTGTCATTTTTGCCCCAAAATAAGGAAAATTTCTTACTTATTACCCTGAAATAAGTGAAATTTCTGCAATATTGCCCCAATATAAGGGAAATTTCTGCCTTTTTGCCCACAAATAAGGGGAATTTCAGCCTTTTTACCTCAAAATAAGGGGAATTTCTGAATTTTGGCACAAACTATTAGGAATTTCTGCCTTTTGCCCCAATATAAGCAAAATTTCTGTCTTTTTTCCCTGAAATAAGTGAAATTTCTGCAATTTTGCCCCAAAATAAGCAAAATTTCTGCAATTTTGCCGCAAAATAAGAAAAATTTCTGGAATTTTGCCCCAAAATAAGTGGAATTTCTGAGTTTTGGCCCAAAATATGAAGAATTTCTGCCTTTTTGCCCCACAATTAGTGAAATTTCTGCAATTTTGCCCTAAAAGAAGGGAAATTTCTGCAATTTTGCTTCAAAATAAGGGGAATTTCTGTTTTTTGCCCCACAATTTGGGAAATTTCTGCAATTTTTGCCCCAAAATATGGGAAATTTCTGCCTTTTGCCCCAAAATATTGAAAATTTCTGCGTTTTTGTCCAAAAATCAGAAGAATGCATACCTTTTTGCCATAAAAAAGGGAAATTTCTTCATTTTTGCTCCAAAATAAGGGGAACTTTTGCCTTTTTGACTCTAAATAAGTGGAATTTCTGTCTTTTTCCCCCAAAACAAAGGGAATTTCTGTCTTTTTTGCCCCAAAATAAGGAAAATTTCTGCCGTTTTTTCCGTGAAATAAGTGAAATTTCTGCAATTTTGCCCCAAAATAAGGGAAATTTCTGCAATTTTGCGCCAAAATAAGTGGAATTTCTGAGTTTTACCCAAAAATAAGGAGAATTTCTGCCTTTTTGCCCCACAATTAGGGGAATTTCTGCAATTTTGCTCCAAAATACGGGGAATTTCTGCCTTTTTTCCGAAAATAAAGGGAATGCATACCTTTTTGACATAAAAAATGGAAATTTCTTCATTTTTGCCCCAAATTAAGGGAAATTTCTGCCTTTTTGCCCTGAAATATGTGAAATTTCTGCAGTTTTAGCCCAAAATAAGGTGAATTTCTGCCTTTTTGCCACAAAATAATGGGAATTTCTGCCTTTTTGCCCCAATATAAAAAAAATTTCTGCCTTTTTTCCCTGAAATAAGAGATATTTCTGCAATTTTGTTCCAAAATAAGTGGAATTTCTGAGTTTTGCATCAAAATAAGGAGAATTTCTGTCTTTTTGCCCCAACATATAGGGATTTTCTGCCTTTTTGCCCCACAATTAGGGGAATTTCTGCAATTTTGCTCCAAAATACGAGGAATTTCTGCTTTAATGCCCAAAAATAAGGGGAATGCATACCTTTTTGCCATATAAAAGGGAAATTTCTTCATTTTTGCTCCAAAATAAAAAAAATTTCTGCCTTTGTGCCTATAAATAAGTGGAATTTCTGTCTTATTCCCCCAAAAAAAGGGAATTTCTGTTTTTTTGCCCCAAAATAAAAGGAATTTCTGAAATATTACCCTGAAATAAGTAAAATTTCTGCAATTTTGCCCCAAAATAAGGAAAATTTCTGCCCTTTTTCCCACAAATAAGGGGAATTTCAGCCTTTTTACCTCATAATAAGGGGAATTTCTGCAATTTGCCGCTAAATAAGTGGAATTTTTGTCTTTTTCCCCCATAACAAAGGGAATTTCTGTCTTTTTTGCCCCAAAATTAGGAAAATTTCTGACTTATTACCCTGAAATAAGGGAAATTTCAGCAATTTTGCCCCAATATAAGGGAAATTTCTGCCTTTTTGCCCCCATATAAGGGGAATTTCAGCCTTTTTACCTCAAAATAATAGGAATTTCTGAATTTTGGCACAAAATATTAGGAATTTCTGTCTTTTTGCCCCAAAATAAGGAAAATTTCTGCCTTTTTTCTCTGAAATAAATGAAATTTCTGCAATTTTGCACCAAAATAAGTGAAATTTCTGCAATTTTGCCCCAAAATAAAGGAAATTTCTGGAATTTTGCTCCAAAATAAGTGGAATTTCTGAGTTTTGCCCCAAAATAAGGAGAATTTCTGCCTTTTTGCCCAACAATTAGTGAAATTTCGGCAATTTTGCCCTAAAATAAAAGAAATTTTTGCAATTTTTCCCCATAATAAAGGAAATTTCTGCAATTTTGCCCCAAAATAAGGGGAATTTCTGATTTTTGCCTCACAATTAGGGAAATTTCTGCAATTTTGCCCCAAAATAAGGGGAATTTCTGCCTTTTGCCCCAAAATATGGGGAATTTCTGCCTTTTTGTTTGAAAATAAGAAGAATGCATACCTTTTTGCCATAAAAAAGGGAAATTTCTTCATTTTTGCTCCAAAATAAGGGGCACTTTTGCGTTTTTGCCCCCAAATAAGTGGAATTTCTGTCTTTTTCCCCAAAAACAAAGGGAATTTCTGTCTTTTTTTGCCCCAAAATAAGAAAAATTTCTGACTTATAACCCTGAAATAAGTGAAATTTCTGCAAATTTGCCCCTAAATAAGAAAAATTTCTGCCTTTTTGCCCCCAAATAAGGGGAATTTCAGCCTTTTTACCTCAAAATAAGGGAAATTTCTGCATTTTTGCAACAAAATATTAGGAATTTCTGCATTTTGCCACAAAATATTAGGAATTTCTGCCTTTTTGCCCCAAAATAAAGAAAATTCTTGACTTTTTCCCTGAAATAAGTGAAATTTCTGCAAATATGCCCCATAAAAAGGGAAATTTCCAAAATACGGGGAATATCTGCCTTTTTGCCCCAAAATAAGAAAAATTTTTGCTTTTTTTCTCTGAAATAAGTGAAATTTCTGCAATTTTGCCCTAAAATAAAAGAAATTTCTGCATTTTTTCCCCATAATAAAGGAAATTTCTGGAATTTTGCCCCAAAATAAGAGGAATTTCTGTTTTTTTGCCCCCAAATAAGGAAAATTTCTGCAATTTTGCCCTAAAATAAGGGGAATTTCTGCTTTTTTGCCTCTAAATAAGTGGAATTTCTGTCTTTTTCCCCCACAACAAAGGGAATTTCTGTCATTTTTGCCCCAAAATAAGGAAAATTTCTGACTTATTACCCTGAAATAAGTGAAATTTCTGCAATTTTGCCCCAATATAAGGAAAATTTCTGCTTTTTTGCCCCCTAATAAGGGGAATTTCAGCCTTTTTACCTCAAAATAAGGGGAATTTCTGAATTTTGGCACAAAATATTAAGAATTTCTGCCTTTTTGCCCCAAAATAAAGAAAATTTTTTGCTTTTTTCCCTGAAATAAGTGAAATTTGTGCAATTTTGCCCCAAAATAAGTGGAATTTCTGAGTTTTGCCCCAAAATAAAGAGAATTTCTGCCTTTTTGCACAACAATTAGTGAAATTTCTGCAATTTTGCTCTAAAATAAGGGAAATTTCTGCAATTTTTCCCCATAATAAGGGAAATTTCTGCAATTTTGTTCCAAAATAAGGGGAATTTCTGCTTTTTGCCCCAAAATATGGGGAATTTCTGCCTTTTTGTCTTAAAATAAGAAGAATGCATACCTTTTTGCCATAAAAAAGGGAAATTTCTTCATTTTTGCTCTAAAATAAAGGGAACTTTTGCCTTTTTGCCTCCAAATAAGTGGAATTTCTGTCTTTTTCCCCCAAAACAAAGGGAATTTCTGTCTTTTTTGCCCCAAAATAACAAAAATTTCTGACTTATAACCCTGAAATAAGTGAAATTTCTGCAAATTTGCCCCAAAATAAAAAAAATTTCTGCCTTTTTGCCCCCAAATAAGGGGAATTTCAGCCTTTTTACCTCAAAATAAGGGAAATTTCTGCATTTTTGCAACAAAATATTAGGAATTTCTGCATTTTTGCCACAAAATATTAGGAATTTCTGCCTTTTTGCCTCAAAATAAGGAAAATTCCTGCCTTTTTTCCCTGAAATAAGTGAAATTTCTGCAAATATGCCCCCCAAAAAAGGAAATTTCTGCCTTTTGCCCCAAAATAAGGGAAATTTCAGTATTTTACCTCAAAATAAGGGAAATTTCTGATTTTTGCAACAAAATATTAGGAATTTCTGCATTTTTGCCACAAAATATTAGGAATTTCTGCCTTTTTGCCTCAAAATAATGAAAATTCCTGCCTTTTTTCCCTGAAATAAGTGAAATTTCTGCAAATATTACCCAAAAAAAAGGAAATTTCTGCCTTTTGCCCCAAAATACGGGGAATTTCAGCATTTTACCTCAAATTAATGGAAATTTCTGATTTTTGCACCAAAATATGGAGAATTTCTGCCTTTTTGCCTCAAAATAAGGAAAATTTCTGCCTTTTTTCCCTGAAATAAGTGAAATTTTTGCAATTTTGCCCAAAAATAAGGGAAATTTTTGGCTTCCTGCCCCAAAATAAGGGGAATTTCTGCCTTTTGCCATAAATATGGGAAATTTCAACATTTTACCTCAAAATAAGGGGAATTTCTGCCTTTTTGCCCTGAAATATGTGAAATTTCTGCAATTTAACCCCAAAATAAGGTGAATTTCTGCCTTTTTGCCCCAAAATAATGGGAATTTCTGCCTTTTTGCCCCAAATTAAGAAAAATTTTTGCTTTTTTTCTCTGAAATAAGTGAAATTTCTGAAATTTTGCCCTAAAATAAAAGAAATTTCTGAAATTTTTCAACATAATTAAGGAAATTTCTGGAATTTTACCCCAAAATAAGGGGAATTTCTGTTTTTTTGCCCCCAAATAAGAGAAATTTCTGCAATTTTGCCCTAAAATAAGGGGAATTTCTACTTTTTTGCCTTTAAATGAGTGGAATTTCTGTCTTTTTCCTTCAAAACAAAGGGAATTTCTTCCCTTTTTGCCCAAAATAAGGAAAATTTCTGACTTATTACCCTAAAATAAGTAAATTTCTGCAATTTTGCCCTAATATAAAGAAATTTCTGCCTTTTAGCCACCAAATAAGGGGAATTTCAGCCTTTTTACCTCAAAATAAAAGGAATTTTTTAATTTTGGCAACACATATTAGGAATTTCTTCCTTTTTGCCCCAAAATAAGGAAAATTTCTGCCTTTTTTCCCTGAAGTAAGTGAAATTTCTGCAATTTTTCCTCAAAATAAGTAAAATTTCTGCAATTTTGCCCCAAAATAAGGGAAATTTCTGGAATTTTGCCCCAAAATAAGTGGAATTTCTGAATTTTGCCCCAAAATAAGGAGAATATCTGCCCTTTTGCACCACAATTAGTGAAATTTCTGCAATTTTGCCCTAAAATAAGGGAAATTTCTGCAATTTTTCACGATGATAAGGGAAATTTCTGCAATTTTGCCCCAAAATAAGGGGAATTTCTGTTTTTTGCCCCACAATTAGGGAAATTTCTGCAATTTTGCCCCAAAACAAGGGGAATTTCTTCCTTTTGCCCCAAAATTTGGGGAATTTCTGCCTTTATGTCCGAAAATAAGAAGAATGCATAACTTTTTGCCATAAAAAAGGGAAATTTCTAAATTTTTGCTCCAAAATAAGGGGAACTTTTGCATTTTGCCTCCAAATAAGTGGAATTTCTGTCTTTTTCCCCCAAAACAAAAGAAATTTCTGTCTTTTTACCCCAAAATAAGAAAAATTTCTGACTTATTACCCTGAAATAAGTGAAATTTCTGCAAATTTGCCCCAAAATAAGGAAAATTTCTGCCTTTTGCCCCAAAATATGGGGAATTTCAGCATTTTACATCCAAATAAGGGAAATTTCTGATTTTTGCACCAAAATATTAGGAATTTCTAGATTTTTGCCCCAAAATAAAGGGAATTTCTTCATTTTTGCACCAATATTAGGGTAATTTCCTCAATTTTGCTCTAAAATACAAGTCATTTCTGCCTTTTTGCCCGAAATTAAGTGGAATTTCTGCCTTTTTGTCCCGAAATAAGTGAAATTTTTTAAATTTTAGCCTAAAATTAGGGATTTCATCTTTTTGCCCCAAAATAAGGGGAATTTCTACTATTTTGCCCTGAAATATTAGAAATTTCTGAAATTTTATTCCAAAATAAGGGGAATTTCTGCCTTTTTGCCCCAAAATAAGGGGAATTTCAACCTTATTACCTCAAAATAAAGGAAATTTCTGCCTTTTTGTCACAAAATATACGGAATTTGTGCCTTTTTGCCCCAAAATAAGGGAAATTTCTGCAATTTTTCCCCATAATAAGGGAAATTTCTGCAATTTTGTTCCAAAATAAGGGGAATTTCTGCTTTTTGCCCCAAAATATGGGGAATTTCTGCCTTTTTGTCTTAAAATAAGAAGAATGCATACCTTTTTGCCATAAAAAAGGGAAATTTCTTCATTTTTGCTCTAAAATAAAGGGAACTTTTGCCTTTTTGCCTCCAAATAAGTGGAATTTCTGTCTTTTTCCCCCAAAACAAAGGGAATTTCTGTCTTTTTTGCCCCAAAATAACAAAAATTTCTGACTTATAACCCTGAAATAAGTGAAATTTCTGCAAATTTGCCCCAAAATAAAAAAAATTTCTGCCTTTTTGCCCCCAAATAAGGGGAATTTCAGCCTTTTTACCTCAAAATAAGGGAAATTTCTGCATTTTTGCAACAAAATATTAGGAATTTCTGCATTTTTGCCACAAAATATTAGGAATTTCTGCCTTTTTGCCTCAAAATAAGGAAAATTCCTGCCTTTTTTCCCTGAAATAAGTGAAATTTCTGCAAATATGCCCCCCAAAAAAGGAAATTTCTGCCTTTTGCCCCAAAATAAGGGAAATTTCAGTATTTTACCTCAAAATAAGGGAAATTTCTGATTTTTGCAACAAAATATTAGGAATTTCTGCATTTTTGCCACAAAATATTAGGAATTTCTGCCTTTTTGCCTCAAAATAATGAAAATTCCTGCCTTTTTTCCCTGAAATAAGTGAAATTTCTGCAAATATTACCCAAAAAAAAGGAAATTTCTGCCTTTTGCCCCAAAATACGGGGAATTTCAGCATTTTACCTCAAATTAATGGAAATTTCTGATTTTTGCACCAAAATATGGAGAATTTCTGCCTTTTTGCCTCAAAATAAGGAAAATTTCTGCCTTTTTTCCCTGAAATAAGTGAAATTTTTGCAATTTTGCCCAAAAATAAGGGAAATTTTTGGCTTCCTGCCCCAAAATAAGGGGAATTTCTGCCTTTTGCCATAAATATGGGAAATTTCAACATTTTACCTCAAAATAAGGGGAATTTCTGCCTTTTTGCCCTGAAATATGTGAAATTTCTGCAATTTAACCCCAAAATAAGGTGAATTTCTGCCTTTTTGCCCCAAAATAATGGGAATTTCTGCCTTTTTGCCCCAAATTAAGAAAAATTTTTGCTTTTTTTCTCTGAAATAAGTGAAATTTCTGAAATTTTGCCCTAAAATAAAAGAAATTTCTGAAATTTTTCAACATAATTAAGGAAATTTCTGGAATTTTACCCCAAAATAAGGGGAATTTCTGTTTTTTTGCCCCCAAATAAGAGAAATTTCTGCAATTTTGCCCTAAAATAAGGGGAATTTCTACTTTTTTGCCTTTAAATGAGTGGAATTTCTGTCTTTTTCCTTCAAAACAAAGGGAATTTCTTCCCTTTTTGCCCAAAATAAGGAAAATTTCTGACTTATTACCCTAAAATAAGTAAATTTCTGCAATTTTGCCCTAATATAAAGAAATTTCTGCCTTTTAGCCACCAAATAAGGGGAATTTCAGCCTTTTTACCTCAAAATAAAAGGAATTTTTTAATTTTGGCAACACATATTAGGAATTTCTTCCTTTTTGCCCCAAAATAAGGAAAATTTCTGCCTTTTTTCCCTGAAGTAAGTGAAATTTCTGCAATTTTTCCTCAAAATAAGTAAAATTTCTGCAATTTTGCCCCAAAATAAGGGAAATTTCTGGAATTTTGCCCCAAAATAAGTGGAATTTCTGAATTTTGCCCCAAAATAAGGAGAATATCTGCCCTTTTGCACCACAATTAGTGAAATTTCTGCAATTTTGCCCTAAAATAAGGGAAATTTCTGCAATTTTTCACGATGATAAGGGAAATTTCTGCAATTTTGCCCCAAAATAAGGGGAATTTCTGTTTTTTGCCCCACAATTAGGGAAATTTCTGCAATTTTGCCCCAAAACAAGGGGAATTTCTTCCTTTTGCCCCAAAATTTGGGGAATTTCTGCCTTTATGTCCGAAAATAAGAAGAATGCATAACTTTTTGCCATAAAAAAGGGAAATTTCTAAATTTTTGCTCCAAAATAAGGGGAACTTTTGCATTTTGCCTCCAAATAAGTGGAATTTCTGTCTTTTTCCCCCAAAACAAAAGAAATTTCTGTCTTTTTACCCCAAAATAAGAAAAATTTCTGACTTATTACCCTGAAATAAGTGAAATTTCTGCAAATTTGCCCCAAAATAAGGAAAATTTCTGCCTTTTGCCCCAAAATATGGGGAATTTCAGCATTTTACATCCAAATAAGGGAAATTTCTGATTTTTGCACCAAAATATTAGGAATTTCTAGATTTTTGCCCCAAAATAAAGGGAATTTCTTCATTTTTGCACCAATATTAGGGTAATTTCCTCAATTTTGCTCTAAAATACAAGTCATTTCTGCCTTTTTGCCCGAAATTAAGTGGAATTTCTGCCTTTTTGTCCCGAAATAAGTGAAATTTTTTAAATTTTAGCCTAAAATTAGGGATTTCATCTTTTTGCCCCAAAATAAGGGGAATTTCTACTATTTTGCCCTGAAATATTAGAAATTTCTGAAATTTTATTCCAAAATAAGGGGAATTTCTGCCTTTTTGCCCCAAAATAAGGGGAATTTCAACCTTATTACCTCAAAATAAAGGAAATTTCTGCCTTTTTGTCACAAAATATACGGAATTTGTGCCTTTTTGCCCCAAAATAAGGGAAATTTCTGCAATTTTTCCCCAAAATATTGGGAATTTCTTCCTTTTTGCCCCAAAATAAAGGAAATTTCAGCCTTTTTACCTGAAAATAAGTGAAATTTCTGCAATTTTGCCCCAAATAATAGAAATTTCTGCAATTTTGCCTCAAAATAAGGTAATTTCCTGCAATTTTGCCCCAAAATAAAGAAAATTTCTGGAATTTTTCCCCAAAATAAGGGGAATATCTGATTTTTGCCCCAAAATATAGGGAATTTCTGCCTTTTGCCCCAAAATTAGGGGAATTTCTGCAATTTTACTCCAAAATATGGGGAATTTCTGACTTTTTGCCTGAAAATAAAAGGAATGTATACCTTTTTGCCATAAAAAAGTGAAATTTCTGAATTTTTGCTCCAAAGTAAGGGGAATTTCTGCCTTTTTGCATCTAAATAATTGGAATTTCTGTCTTTTTCCCCCAAAACAAAGGGAATTTATGTCTTTTTTGCCCCAAAATAAGGGGAATTTCTTACTTATTACCCTGAAATAAGTAAAATTTCTGCAATTTTGCCCCAAAATAAGGAAAATTTCTGTCTTTTTCTCCCCAAATAAGGAGAATTTCAGCCTTTTTACCTCATAATAAAGGGAATTTCTGCATTTTTGCCTCTTATTAAGTGGAATTTCTGTCTTTTTCACGCAAAACAAAGGGAATTTCTGTCTTTTTTGCCCCAAAATTAAGAAAATTTCTTACTTATTACCCTGAAATAAGTGAAATTTCTGCAATTTTGCCCATTATAAGGGAAATTTCTGCCTTTTTGCCCCCAAATAAGGGGAATATCAGCTTTTTACCTAAAAATAAGAGAAATTTCTGAATTTTGGCACAAAATATTAGGAATTTCTGAATTTTTGCCCCAAAATAAGGAAAATTTTGCCTTTTTTCTCTGAAATAAGTGAAATTTCTGAATTTTGCACCAAAATAAGTGAAATTTCTGCAATTTTGCCCCAAAATAAGGGAAATTTCTGGAATTTTGCTCCAAAATAAGTGGAATTTCTGAGTTTTTCCCCAAAATAAGGAGAATTTCTGCCTTTTTGCCCCACAATTAGTGAAATTTCTGCAATTTTGCCCTAAAATAAAAGAAATTTTTGCAATTTTTCCCCATAATAAAGGAAATTTCTGCAATTTTGCCCCAAAATAAGGGGAATGTCTGATTTTTGCCCCACAATTAGGGAAATTTCTGCAATTTTGCCCTAAAATAAGGGGAATTTCTACCTTTTGCCCCAAAATATGGGGAATTTCTGCCTTTTTGTTCGAAAATAAGAAGAATGCATACCTTTTTGCCATAAAAAAGGGAAATTTCTTCATTTTTGCTCCAAAATAAGGGGCACTTTTGCGTTTTTGCCCCCAAATAAGTGGAATTTCTCTCTTTTTCCCCCAAAACAAAGGAAATTTCTGTCTTTTTTGCCCCAAAATAAGAAAAATTTCTGACTTATTACCCTGAAATAAGTAAAATTTCTGCAAATTTGCCCCAAAATAAGGGAAATTTCTGCCTTTTGCCCCAAAATATGGGGAATTTCAGCATTTTACATCAAAATAAGGGAAATTTCTGATTTTTGCACCAAAATATTAGGAATTTCTGCCTTTTTGCCCCAAAATAAAGGGAATTTCTTCATTTTTGCATCAATATTAGGGTAATTTCTGCAATTTTGCTCCAAAATACGGGTCATTTCTTCCTTTTTGCCCGAAATTAAGTGGAATTTCTGCCTTTTTGTCCCGAAATAAGTGAAATTTCTTCAATTTTAGCCAAAAATTAGGGATTTCATCTTTTTGCCCCCAAATAAGGGGAATTTCTGCCATTTTGCCCAGAAATATTTGAAATTTCTGAAATTTTACCCCAAAATAAGGGGAATATCTGCGTTTGTGCCCGAAAATAAGGGGAATTTTAACCTTATTACATCAAAATAAGGGAAATTTCTGCCTTTTTGCCACAAAATATACGGAATTTCTGCCTTTTTGCCCAAAAATAAAGAAAATTTCTGCATTTTTTCCCCAAAATAAGGGGAATTTCTCCCTTTTTGCCCCAAAATAAAGGAAATTTCAGCCTTTTTACCTGAAAATAAGTGAAATTTCTGCAATTTTGCCCCAAATAAGAGAAATTTCTGAAATTTTGCCCCAAAATAAGGTAATTTCCTACAATTTTGCCCCAAAATAAAGAAAATTTCTGGAATTTTGCCCCATAATAAGGGGAATTTCTGATTTTTGCTTCAAAATAAAGGGAATTTCAGCCTTTTGCCCCAAAATTAGGGGAATTTCTGCAATTTTGCTCAAAAATACGGGGAATTTCTTCCTTTTTGCCCGAAAATAAGGGGAATGCATACCTTTTTGCCATAAAAAAGTGAAATTTCTTCATTTTTGCTCCAAAATAAGGGGAATTTCTGCCTTTTTGCCTCTAAATAAGTGGAATTTCTGTCTTTTTCCCCCAAAACAAAGGGAATTTCTGTCTTTTTTGCCCCAAAATAAGGGGAATTTCTGACTTATTACCCTGAAATAAGTGAAATTTCTGCAATTTTGCCCCAAAATCAGGGAAATTTCTGCATTTTTGCTTCCAAATAAGGGGAATTTCAGCCTTTTAACCTAAAAATAAGGGGAATTTCTGCATTTTTGTCACAAAATATAAGGAATTTCTGCCTTTTTGCCCAAATATAAGGAAAATTTCTGCCTTTTTTTCCCTGAAATAAGAGATATTTCTCCAATTTTGCCCCAAAATAAGCCGAATTTCTGAGTTTTGCCCCAAAATAAGGAGAATTTCTGTCTTTTTGCCCCAACATGTAGGGAATTTCTGCCTTTTTGCCCCACAATTAGGGAAATTTCTGCAATTTTGCTCCAAAATACGGGGAATTTCTGCCTTTTTGCCCGAAAATAAGGGGAATGCATAACTTTTTGCCATATAAAAGAGAAATTTCTTCATTTTGCTTTAAAATAAAGAAAATTTCTGCCTTTTTGCCTCGAAATTAGTGGAATTTCTGTCTTTTTCCCCAAAAACAAAGGGAATTTCTGTCTTTTTTGCCCCAAAATAAGGGGAATTTCTGACTTATTACCATGAAATGAGTGAAATTTCTGCAATTTTGCCCCAAAATAAGGGAAATTTCTGCATTTTTGCTTCCAAATAAGGGAATTTCAGCCTTTTTACCTCAAAATAAGAAGAATTTCTACATTTTTTGCCACAAAATATTAGGAATTTCTGCCTTTTTGCCCAAATATAAGGAAAATTTCTGCCTTTTTTCGTTGAAATAAGAGATATTTCTGCAATTTTGCTCCAAAATAAGCGGAATTTCTGAGTTTTGCCCCAAAATATGGAGAATTTCTGCCTTTTCCCCAACATATAGGGATTTTCTGACTTTTTGCCCCACAATTAGGGGAATTTCTGCAAT
Organism: Micromys minutus; assembly: GCF_963924665.1. Classification (NCBI taxonomy): domain Eukaryota; kingdom Metazoa; phylum Chordata; class Mammalia; order Rodentia; family Muridae; genus Micromys; species Micromys minutus. The sequence continues at coordinate 1,844,658 of NW_027667928.1, read as the reverse complement.
TTTGCTCCAAAATAAGGGGAATTTCTGCCTTTTTGCCAGAAAATAAGGGGAATGCATACCTTTTTGCCATATAAAAGGGAAATTTCTTCATTTTTGCTCCAAAATTAGGAAAATTTCTGCCTTTTTGCCTCTAAATAAGTGGAATTTCTGTCTTTTTCCCCCAAAACAAAAAGAATTTCTCTTTTTTTTGCTCCAAAATAAAAGGAATTTCTGACTTATTACCCTGAAATAAGTAAAATTTCTGCAATTTTGCCCCAAAATAAGAGAAATTTCTGCATTTTTCCCCCTAATAAGGGGAATTTCAGCCTTTATACCTCATAGTAAGAAGAATTTCTGCATTTCTGCCTCTAAATATGTGGAATTTCTGTCTTTTTCCCCCAAAACAAAGGGAATTTCTGTCTTTTTTGCCCCAAAATTAGGAAAATTTCTGACTTATTACCCTGAAATAAGTGAAATTTCTGCAATTTTGCCCCAATATAAGGGAAATTTCTGCCTTTTTGCCCCCAAATAAGAAGAATTTCAACCTTTTACCTAAAAATAAGGGGAATTTCTGAATTTTGGCACAAAATATTAGGAATTTCTGCCTTTTTGCCCCAAAATAAGGAAAATCTCTGCTTTTTTTCTCTGAAATAAGTGAAATTTCTGCAATTTTGCACAAAAATAAGTGAAATTTCTGCAATTTTGCCCCAAAATAAGGGAAATTTCTGGAATTTTGCTCCAAAATGTGTGGAATTTCTGAGTTTTACCCCAAAATAAGGAGAATTTCTGCCTTTTTGCCTTACAATTAGTGAAATTTCTGCAATTTTGCCCTAAAATAAAAGAAATTTTTGCAATTTTTCCCCATAATATGGGAAATTTCTGCAATTTTGCCCCAAAATATGTGGAATTTCTGATTTTTTCCCCACAATTAGGATAATTTCTGCAATTTTGCCTCAAAATAAGGAGAATTTCTGCCTTTTGCCCCAAAATATGGAGTATTTCTGCCTTTTTATCTGAAAATAAGAAGAATGCATACCTTTTTGCAATAAAAAAGGGACATTTCTTCATTTTTGCTCCAAAATAAGGGGAACTTTTGCGTTTTTTCCTCCAAATAAGTGGAATTTCTGTCTTTTTCCCCAAAACAAAGGAAATTTCTGTCTTTTTTGCCCCAAAATAAGAAAAATTTCTGACTTATTACCCTGAAATAAGTGAAATTTCTGCAAATTTGCCCCAAAATAAGGGAAATTTCTGCCTTTTGCCCCAAAATATGGGGAATTTCAGCATTTTACATCAAAATAAAGGAAATTTCTGATTTTTGCACCAAAATATTTGGAGTTTTTGCCTTTTTGCCCCAAAATAAAGGGAATTTCTTCATTTTTGCACCAATATTAGGGGAATTTCTGCAATTTTGCTCCAAAATACGGGTCATTTCTGCCTTTTTGCCTGAAATTCAGTGGAATTTCTGCCTTTTTGTCTCGAAATAAGTGAAATTTCTTCAATTTTAGCCAAAAATTAGGGATTTATTCTTTTGGCCCCAAAATAAGGGAAATTTCTGCCATTTTGCACAGAAATATTTGAAATTTCTGAAATTTTACCCCAAATTAAGGGGTATTTCTGCCTTTTTGCCCCAAAATAAGGGGAATTTCAACCTTATTACCTTAAAATAAGGGAAATTTCTGTATTTTTGCGACAAAATATACAAAATTTCTGCCTTTTTGCCCCAAAATAAGGAAAATTTCTGCAATTTTTCCCAAAATAAGGGGAATTTCTCCCTTTTTGCCCCAAAATAAAGGAAATTTCAGCCTTTTTACCTGAAAATAAGTTAAATTTCTGCAATTTTGCCCCAAAATAAGGTAAATTCCCGCAATTTTACCCCAAAATAAAAAAAAATTCTGAAATTTTGCCTCAAAATAAGGAAAATTTCTGATTTTTGCCCCAAAATAAAGGGAATTTCTGCCTTTTGCCCCAAAATTAGGAGAATTTCTGCAATTTTGCTCCAAAATACGGGGAATTTCTGCTTTTTAGCCCGAAAATAAGGGGAATGCATACCTTTTTGCCATAAAAATGTGAAATTTCTTCATTTTTGCTCCAAAATAAGGGGAATTTCTGCTTTTTGCCTCTAAATAAGTGGAATTTCTGTCTTTTTCCCCCAAAACTAAGGGAATTTCTGTCATTTTTGCCCCAAAATAAGGGTAATTTCTGACTTATTACCCTGAAATAAGTGAAATTTCTGCAATTTTGCCCCAACATATAGGAAATTTCTGCCTTTTTGCCCCCAAATAAGGGGATTTCAGCCTTTTTACCTCAAAATAAGAAGAATTTCTGCATTTTTGCCACAAATTATTAGGAATTTCTACCTTTTTGCCCCAAAATAAAAAAAAATTTCTGCCTTTGTTCCCTGAAATAAGGGAAATTTCTGCAATTTTGCCCCACAATAAGTGAATTTTCTGCAATTTTGCCCAAAAATAAGGGAAATTTCTGCATTTTTGCTTCCAAATGAGAGGAATTTCAGACTTTTAACTTAAAAATAAGGGGAATTTCTGCATTTTTGCCACAAAATATTAGGAATTTCTGCATTTTTGCCCCAATATAAGGAAAATTTCTGCCTTTTTTTCCTGAAATAAGAGATATTTCTGTAATTTTGCTCCAAAATAAGTGGAATTTCTGAGTTTTGCCCCAAAATAAGGAGAATTTCTGTCGTTTTGCCCAAACAAATAGGGAATTTCTGCCTTTTTGCCCCACAATTAGGGGAATTTCTGCAATTTTGCTCCAAAATACGGGGAATTTCATCCTTTTTCCACGAAAATAATGGGAATGCATAACTTTTTGCCATATAAAAGGGAAATTTCTTCCTTTTTGCTTCAAAATAGGAGAAATTTCTGCCTTTTTGCCTCTAAATAAGTGGAATTTCTGTCTTTTTCCCTCAAAACAAAGGGAATTTCTGCCTTTATTGCCCCAAAATAAGGGGAATTTCTGACTTATTACCCTGAAATAAGTAAAATTTCTGCAATTTTGCCCCAAAATAAAGGAAATTTCTGACTTTTTCCTCGCAAATAAGGGGAATTTCAGCCTTTTTACCTCATAATAAGGGGAATTTCTGCATTTTTGCCTCTAAATAAGTGGAATTTCTGTCTTTTTCCCCCAAAATAAAGGGAATTTATGTCTTTTTTGCCCCAAAATAAGGAAAATTTCTGACTTATTACCCTGAAATAAATGAAATTTCTGCAATTTTGCCCCAATATAAGGAAAATTTCTGCCTTTTTGCCCCCAAATAAGGGAAATTTCAGCCTTTTTACCTCAAATTAAGGGGAATTTCTGAATTTAGGAACAAAATATTAGGAATTTCTGCTTTTTTGCCCCAAAATAAGGAAAATTTCTGCCTTTGTTCTTTGAAATAAGTAAAATTTCTGCAATTTTGCACCAAAATAAGTGAAATTTCTTCAATTTTGGCCCAAAATAAGGGAAATTTCTGGAATTTTGCCCCAAAATAAGTGAAATTTCTGAGTTTTGCCCTAAAATAAGGAGAATTTCTGCCTTTTTGCCCCACAATTCGTGAAATTTCTGCAATTTTGCCCTAAAATAAAAGAAATTTTACAATTTTTCCTCATAATAAGGGAAATTTTTGCAATTTTGCCCCAAAATATGTGGAATTTCTGATTTTTTCCCCACAATTAGGATAATTTCTGCAATTTTGCCTCAAAATAATGAGAATTTCTGCCTTTTGCTCCAAAATATGGAGTATTTCTGCCTTTTTGTCTGAAAATAAGAAGAATGCATACCTTTTTGCAATAACAAAGGGAAATTTCTTCATTTTTGCTCCAAAATAAGTGGAACTTTTGCGTTTTTTCCTCCAAATAAGTGGAATTTCTGTCTTTTTCCCCAAAACAAAGGAAATTTCTGTCTTTTTTGCCCCAAAATAAGAAAAATTTCTGATTTATTACCCTGAAATAAGTGAAATTTCTGCAAATTTGCCCCAAAATAAGGGAAATTTCTGCCTTTTGCCCCAAAATATGGGGAATTTCAGCATTTTACATCAAAATAAGGGAAATTTCTGATTTTTGCACCAAAATATTTGGAGTTTTTGCCTTTTTGCCCCAAAATAAAGGGAATTTCTTCATTTTTGCACCAATATTAGGGGAATTTCTGCAATTTTGCTCCAAAATACGGGTCATTTCTGCCTTTTTGCCTGAAATTCAGTGGAATTTCTGCCTTTTTGTCTCGAAATAAGTGAAATTTCTTCAATTTTAGCCAAAAATTAGGGATTTATTCTTTTGGCCCCAAAATAAGGGAAATTTCTGTCATTTTGCCCGGAAATATTTGAAATTTCTGAAATTTTACCCCAAATTAAGGGGTATTTCTGCCTTTTTGCCCCAAAATAAGGGGAATTTCAACCTTATTACCTTAAAAGAAGGGAAATTTCTGCCTTTTTGCCACAAAATATACAAAATTTCTGCCTTTTTGCCCCAAAATAAGGAAAATTTCTGCAATTTTTCCCAAAATAAGGGGAATTTCTCCCTTTTTGCCCCAAAATAAAGGAAATTTCAGCCTTTTTACCTGAAAAAAAGTTAAATTTTGCAATTTTGCCCCAAATAAGGGAAATTTCTGCAATTTTGCCCCAAAATAAGGTAAATTCCCGCAATTTTACCCCAAAATAAAAAAAATTCTGAAATTTTGCCTCAAAATAAGGAAAATTTCTGATTTTTGCCCCAAAATAAACGGAATTTCTTCCTTTTGCCCCAAAATTAGGAGAATTTCTGCAATTTTGCTCCAAAATACGGGGAATTTCTGCTTTTTAGCCCCAAAATAAGGGGAATGCATACCTTTTTGCCATAAAAAAGTGAAATTTCTTCATTTTTGCTCCAAAATAAGGGGAATTTCTGCTTTTTGCCTCTAAATAAGTGGAATTTCTGTCTTTTTCCCCCAAAACTAAGGGAATTTCTGTCATTTTTGCCCCAAAATAAGGGTAATTTCTGACTTATTACCCTGAAATAAGTGAAATTTCTGCAATTTTGCCCCAACATATAGGAAATTTCTGCCTTTTTGCCCCCAAATAAGGGGATTTCAGCCTTTTTACCTCAAAATAAAAAGAATTTCTGCATTTTTGCCACAAATTATTAGGAATTTCTGCCGTTTTGCCCCAAAATAAAAAATATTTCTGCCTTTGATCCCTGAAATAAGGGAAATTTCTGCAATTTTGCCCCACAATAAGAGAATTTTCTGCAATTTTGCCCAAAAATAAGGGAAATTTCTGCATTTTTGCTTCCAAATGAGATTAATTTCAGACTTTTAACCTAAAAATAAGGGGAATTTCTGCATTTTTGCCACAAAATATTAGGAATTTCTGCATTTTTGCTCCAATATAAAAAAAATTTCTGCCTTTTTTTCCTGAAATAAGAGATATTTCTGTAATTTTGCTCCAAAATAAGTGGAATTTCTGAGTTTTGCCCCAAAATAAGGAGAATTTCTGTCGTTTTGCCCAAACAAATAGGGAATTTCTGCCTTTTTGCCCCACAATTAGGGGAATTTCTGCAATTTTGCTCCAAAATACGGGGAATTTCATCCTTTTTCCACGAAAATAATGGGAATGCATACCTTTTTGCCATATAAAAGGGAAATTTCTTCCTTTTTGCTCCAAAATAGGAGAAATTTCTTCCTTTTTGCCTCTAAATAAGTGGAATTTCTGTCTATTTCCCTCAAAACAAAGGGAATTTCTGCCTTTATTGCCCCAAAATAAGGGGAATTTCTGACTTATTACCCTGAAATAAGTAAAATTTCTGCAATTTTGCCCCAAAATAAAGGAAATTTCTGACTTTTTCCTCCCAAATAAGGGGAATTTCAGCCTTTTTACCTCATAATAAGGGGAATTTCTGCATTTTTGCCTCTAAATAAGTGGAATTTCTGTCTTTTTCCCCCCAAATAAAGGGAATTTATGTCTTTTTTGCCCAAAATAAGGAAAATTTCTGACTTATTACCCTGAAATAAATGAAATTTCTGCAATTTTGCCCCAATATAAGGGAAATTTCTGCCGTTTTGCCCCCAAATAATGGAAATTTCAGCCTTTTTACCTCAAAATAAGGGGAATTTCTGAATTTTGGAACAAAATATTAGGAATTTCTGCTTTTTTGCCCCAAAATAATGAAAATTTCTGCCTTTGTTCTTTGAAATAAGTAAAATTTCTGCAATTTTGCACCAAAATAAGTGAAATTTCTTCAATTTTGGCCCAAAATAAGGGAAATTTCTGGAATTTTGCCCCAAAATAAGTGAAATTTCTGAGTTTTGCCCTAAAATAAAGAGAATTTCTGCCTTTTTGCCCCACAATTCGTGAAATTTCTGCAATTTTGCCCTAAAATAAAAGAAATTTTTGCAATTTTTCCTCATAATAAGGGAAATTTTTGCAATTTTGCCCCAAAATATGTGGAATTTCTGATTTTTTTCCTCACAATTAGGATAATTTCTGCAATTTTGCCTCAAAATAAGGAGAATTTCTGACTTTTGCCCCAAAATATGGGGAATTTCTGCCTTTTTGTCCGAAAATAAGAAGAGTGCATACCTTTCTGCCATAAAAAAGGGAAATTTCTTCATTTTTGCTCCAAAATAAGGGGAACATTTGCGTTTTTGCCTCCAAATAAGTGGAATTTCTGTCTTTTTCCCCAAAACAAAGGAAATTACTGTCTTTTTTGCCCCAAAATAAGAAAAATTTCTGACTTATTACCCTGAAATAAGTGAAATTTCTGCAAATTTGCCCCAACATAAGGTAAATTTCTGCCTTTTGCCCCAAAATATGGGGAATTTCAGCATTTTACATCAAAATAAAGGAAGTTTCTGATTTTTGCACCAAAATATTTGGAATTTTTGCCTTTTTGCCCCAAAATAAAGGGAATTTCTTCATTTTTGCACCAATATTAGGGGAATTTCTGCAATTTTGCTCCAAAATACGGGTCATTTCTGCCTTTTTGCCCGAAATTAAGTGGAATTTATGCCTTTTTGTCCCGAAATAAGTGAAATTTCTTCAATTTTAGCCAAAAATTAGGGATTTCATCTTTTTGCCCCAAAATAAGGGGAATTTCTGCCATTTTGCTCAGAAATATTTGAAATTTCTGAAATTTTACCCCAAAATAAGGAGTATTTCTGCCTTTTTGCCCCAAAATAAGGGGAATTTAAACCTTATTACCTCTAAATAAGAGAAATTTCTGCCTTTTTGCCACAAAATATACGGAATTTCTGCCTATTTGCCCCAAAATAAAGGAAATTTCAGCCTTTTTACCTGAAAATAAGTGAAATTTCTGCAATTTTGCCCCAAATAAGGGAAATTTCTGCAATTTTGCCCCAAAATAAGGTAAATTCCTGCAATTTTGCCCCAAAATAAAAAAAAATTCTGTAATTTTGCCCCAAAATAAGGATAATTTCTGATTTTATCCCCAAAATAAAGAGAATTTCTGCCTTTTGCCCCAAAATTAGGAGAATTTCTGCAATTTTGCTCCAAAATACAGGGAATTTCTGCTTTTTTGCCTGAAAATAAGGGGAATGCATTCCTTTTTGCCATAAAAAAGTGAAATTTCTTCATTTTTGCTCCTAAATAAGGGGAATTTCTGATTTTTGCCTCTAAATAAGTGGAATTTCTGTCTTTTCCCCCCAAAACAAAGGGAATTTCTGTCTTTTTTGCCCCAAAATAAGGGGAATTTCTGACTTATTACCCTGAAATAAGTGAAATTTCTGCAATTTTGCCTTAACATATAGGAAATTTCTGCCTTTTTGCCCCCAAATAAGGGGATTTCAGCCTATTTACCTCAAAATAAGAAGAATTTCTGCTTTTTTGCCACAAAATATTAGGAATTTCTGCCTTTTTGCCCCAAAATAAAAAAAAATTTCTGCCTTTTTTTGTTGAAATAAGAGATATTTCTGCAATTTTGTTCCAAAATAAGCGGAATTTCTGAGTTTTGCCCCAAAATATGGAGAATTTCTGCCTTTTTCCCCAACATATAGGGATTTTCTGCCTTTTTGCCCCACAATTAGGGGAATTTCTGCAATTTTGCTCCAAAATACGGGGAATTTCTGCCTTTTTGCCAGAAAATAAGGGGAATGCATACCTTTTTGCCATATAAAAGGGAAATTTCTTCATTTTTGCTCCAAAATTAGGAAAATTTCTGCATTTTTGCATCTAAATAAGTGGAATTTCTGTCTTTTTCCCCCAAAACAAAGTGAATTTCTGTCTTTTTTGCCCCAAAATAAAAGGAATTTCTGACTTATTACCCTGAAATAAGTAAAATTTCTGCAATTTTGCCCCAAAATAAGGGAAATTTCTGCCTTTTTCCCCCCAAATAAGGGGAATTTCAGCCTTTTTACCTCATAATAAGGGGAATTTCTGCTTTTTGCCTCTAAATAAGTGGAATTTCTGTCTTTTTCCCCCAAACAAAGGGAATTTCTGTCTTTTTTGCCCCAAAATAAGGGGAATTTCTGACTTATTAACCTGAAATAAGTGAAATTTCTCCAATTTTGCCCCAACATATAGGAAATTTCTTCCTTTTTGCCCCCAAATAAGGGGATTTCAGCCTTTTTACCTCAAAATAACAAGAATTTCTGCATTTTTGCCACAAATTATTAGGAATTTCTGCCTTTTTGCCCCAAAATAATAAAAAATTTCTGCCTTTGTTCCCTGAAATAAGGGAAATTTCTGCAATTTTGCCCCACAATAAGTGAATTTTCTGTAATTTTGCCCAAAAATAAGGGAAATTTCTGCATTTTTGCCACAAAATATTAGGAATTTCTGCATTTTTGCCCCAATATAAGGATAATTTTTGCCTTTTTTTCCTGAAATAGAGATATTTCTGTAATTTTGCTCCAAAATAAGTGGAATTTCTGAGTTTTGCCCCAAAATAAGGAGAATTTCTGTCGTTTTGCCCCAACAAATAGGGAATTTCTGCCTTTTTGCCCCACAATTAGGGGAATTTCTGCAATTTTGCTCTAAAATACGAGGAATTTCTGCCTTTTTCCCCGAAAATAATGGGAATGCATACCTTTTTGCCATATAAAAGGGAAATTTCTTCATTTTTGCTCCAAAATATCAAAAATTTCTGCATTTTTGCCTCTAAATAAGTGGAATTTCTGTCTTTTTCCCTCAAAACAAAGGGAATTTCTGTCTTTATTGCCCCAAAATAAGGGGAATTTCTCACTTATTACCCTGAAATAAGTAAAATTTCTGCAATTTTGCCCCAAAATATAGGAAATTTCTGACTTTTTCCTCCCAAATAAGGGGAATTTCAGCCTTTTTACCTCATAATAAGGGGAATTTCTTAATTTTTGCCTCTATATAAGTGGAATTTCTGTATTTTTCCCCCAAAATAAAGGGAATTTATGTCTTTTTTGCACTAAAATAAGGAAAATTTCAGACTTATTACCCTGAAATAAATGAACTTTCTGCAATTTTGCCCCAATATAAGGGAAATTTCTGCCTTTTTGCCCCCAAATAAGGGGAATTTCAGCCTTTTTACCTCAAAATAAGGGGAATTTCAGCCTTTTTACCTCAAAATAAGGGGAATTTCTGAATTTTGGAACAAAATATTAGGAATTTCTGCTTTTTTGCCCCAAAATAAGGAAAATTTCTGCCTTTGTTCTTTGAAATAAGTAAAATTTCTGCAATTTTGCACCAAAATAAGTGAAATTTCTTCAATTTTGGCCCAAAATAAGGGAAATTTCTGGAATTTTGCCCCAAAATAAGTGAAATTTCTGAGTTTTGCCCTAAAATAAAGAGAATTTCTGCCATTTTGCTCCACAATTCGTGAAATTTCTGCAATTTTGCCCTAAAATAAAAGAAATTTTTGCAATTTTTCCTCATAATAAGGGAAATTTTTGCAATTTTGCCCCAAAATATGTGGAATTTCTGATTTTTTCCTCACAATTAGGATAATTTCTGCAATTTTGCCTCAAAATAAGGAGAATTTCTGCCTTTTGCCCCAAAATATGGGGAATTTCTGCCTTTTTGTCCGAAAATAAGAAGAATGCATACCTTTCTGCCATAAAAAAGGGAAATTTCTTCATTTTTGCTCCAAAATAAGGGGAACATTTGCATTTTTGCCTCCAAATAAGTGGAATTTCTGTCTTTTTCCCCAAAACAAAGGAAATTTCTGTCTTTTTTGCCCCAAAATAAGAAAAATTTCTGACTTATTACCCTGAAATAAGTGAATTTTCTGCAAATTTGCCCCAATATAAGGTAAATTTCTGCCTTTTGCCCCAAAATATGGGGAATTTCAGCATTTTACATCGAAATAAGAGAAATTTCTGATTTTTGCACCAAAATATTTGGAATTTTTGCCTTTTTGCCCCAAAATAAAGGGAATTTCTTCATTTTTGCACCAATATTAGGGGAATTTCTGCTATTTTGCTCCAAAATACGGGTCATTTCTGCCTTTTTGCCCGAAATTAAGTGGAATTTCTGCCTTTTTGTCCCGAAATAAGTGAAATTTCTTCAATTTTAGCCAAAAATTAGGGATTTCATCTTTTTGCCCCAAAATAAGGGGGAATTTCTGCCATTTTGCCCAGAAATATTTGAAATTTCTGAAATTTTACCCCAAAATAAGGGGTATTTCTGCCTTTTTGCCCCAAAATAAGGGGAATTTAAACCTTATTACCTCTAAATAAGGGAAATTTCTGCCTTTTTGCCACAAAATATACAGAATTTCTGCCTATTTGCCCCAAAATAAAGGAAATTTCAGCCTTTTTACCTGAAAATAAGTGAAATTTCTGCAATTTTGCCCCAAATAAGCGAAATTTCTGCAATTTTGCCCCAAAATAAGGTAAATTCCTGCAATTTTGCCCCAAAATAAAAAAAATTTCTGTAATTTTGCCCCAAAATAAGGATAATTTCTGATTTCATCCCCAAAATAAAGAGAATTTCTGCCTTTTGCCCCAAAATTAGGAGAATTTCTGCAATTTTGCTTCAAAATACGGGGAATTTCTGCCTTTTTGCCCGAAAATAAGGGGAATGCATTTTTTTTGCCATAAAAAAGTGAAATTTCTTCATTTTTGCTCCAAAATAAGGGGAATTTCTGCTTTTTGCCTCTAAAAAAGTGGAATTTCTGTCTTTTTCCCCCAAACAAAGGGAATTTCTGTCTTTTTTGCCCCAAAATAAGGGGAATTTCTGAATTATTACCCTGAAATAAGTGAAATTTCTGCAATTTTGCCCCAACATATAGGAAATTTCTTCCTTTTTGCCCCCAAATAAGGAGATTTCAGCCTTTTTACCTCAAAATAACAAGAATTTCTGCATTTTTGCCACAAATTATTAGGAATTTCTGCCGTTTTGCCCCAAAATAAAAAAAATTTCTGCCTTTGTTCCCTAAAATAAGGGAAATTTCTGCAATTTTGCCCCACAATAAGTGAATTTTCTGCAATTTTGCCCAAAAATAAGGGAAATTTCTGCATTTTTGCTTCCAAATGAGATGAATTTCAGACTTTTAACCTAAAAATAAGGGGAATTTCTGCATTTTTGCCACAAAATATTAGGAATTTCTGCATTTTTGCCCCAATATAAGGAAAATTTTTGCCTTTTTTTCCTGAAATAAGAGATATTTCTTTAATTTTGCTCCAAAATAAGTGGAATTTCTGAGTTTTGCCCCAAAATAAGGAGAATTTCTGTCGTTTTGCCCAAACAAATTGGGAATTTCTGCCTTTTTGCCCCACAATTAGGGGAATTTCTGCAATTTTGCTCCAAAATACGGGGAATTTCTGCCTTTTTCCCCGAAAATAATGGGAATGCATACGTTTTTGCCATATAAAAGAGAAATTTCTTCATTTTTGCTCCAAAATATCAAAAATTTCTGTCTTTTTGCCTCTAAATAAGTGGAATTTCTGTCTTTTTCCCTCAAAACAAAGGGAATTTCTGTCTTTATTGCCCCAAAATAAGGGGAATTTCTCACTTATTACCCTGAAATAAGTAAAATTTCTGCAATTTTGCCCCAAAATAAAGGAAATTTCTGACTTTTTCCTCGCAAATAAGGGGAATTTCAGCCTTTTTACCTCATAATAAGGGGAATTTCTGCATTTTTGCCTCTAAATAAGTGGAATTTCTGTCTTTTTCCCCCAAAATAAAGGGAATTTATGTCTTTTTTGCCCCAAAATAAGGAAAATTTCTGACTTATTACCCTGAAATAAATGAACTTTCTGCAATTTTGCCCCAATATAAGGGAAATTTCTGCCTTTTTGCCCCCAAATAAGGGGAATTTCAGCCTTTTTACCTCAAAATAAGGGGAATTTCTGAATTTTGGAACAAAATATTAGGAATTTCTGCTTTTTTGCCCCAAAATAAGGAAAATTTCTGCCTTTGTTCTTTGAAATAAGTAAAATTTCTGCAATTTTGCACCAAAATAAGTGAAATTTCTTCAATTTTGGCCCAAAATAAGGGAAATTTCTGGAATTTTGCCCCAAAATAAGTGAAATTTCTGAGTTTTGCCCTAAAATAAGGAGAATTTCTGCCTTTTTGCCCCACAATTCGTGAAATTTCTGCAATTTTGCCCAAAAATAAAAGAAATTTTTGCAATTTTTCCTCATAATAAGGGAAATTTTTGCAATTTTGCCCCAAAATATGTGGAATTTCTGATTTTTTCCTCACAATTAGGATAATTTCTGCAATTTTGCCTCAAAATAAGGAGAATTTCTGCCTTTTGCCCCAAAATATGGGGAATTTCTGCCTTTTTGTCCGAAAATAAGAAGAATGCATACCTTTCTGCCATAAAAAAGGGAAATTTCTTCATTTTTGCTCCAAAATAAGGGGAACATTTGCGTTTTTGCCTCCAAATAAGTGGAATTTCTGTCTTTTTCCCCAAAACAAAGGAAATTTCTGTCTTTTTTGCCCCAAAATAAGAAAAATTTCTGACTTATTACCCTGAAATAAGTGAAATTTCTGCAACTTTGCCCCAACATAAGGTAAATTTCTGCCTTTTGCTTCAAAATATGGGGAATTTCAGCATTTTACATCAAAATAAGGGAAATTTCTGATTTTTGCACCAAAATATTTGGAATTTTTGCCTTTTTGCCCCAAAATAAAGGGAATTTCTTCATTTTTGCACCAATATTAGGGGAATTTCTGCAATTTTGCTCCAAAATACGGGTCATTTCTGTCTTTTTGCCCGAAATTAAGTGGAATTTCTGCCTTTTTGTCCCGAAATAAGTGAAATTTCTTCAATTTTAGCCAAAAATTAGGGATTTCATCCTTTTGCCCCAAAATAAGGGGAATTTCTGCCATTTTGCCCAGAAATATTTGAAATTTCTGAAATTTTACCCCAAAATAAGGGGTATTTCTGCCTTTTTGCCCCAAAATAAGGGGAATTTAAACCTTATTACCTCTAAATAAGGGAAATTTCTGCCTTTTTGCCACAAAATATACAGAATTTCTGCCTATTTGCCCCAAAATAAAGGAAATTTCAGCCTTTTTACCTGAAAATAAGTGAAATTTCCGCAATTTTGCCTCAAATAAGGGAAATTTCTGCAATTTTGCCCCAAAATAAGGTAAATTCCTGCAATTTTGCCCCAAAATAAAAAAAGAATTCTGTAATTTTGCCCCAAAATAAGGATAATTTCTGATTTTATCCCCAAAATAAAGAGAATTTCTGCCTTTTGCCCCAAAATTAGGAGAATTTCTGCAATTTTGCTCCAAAATACAGGGAATTTCTGCTTTTTTGCCTGAAAATAAGGGGAATGCATTCCTTTTTGCCATAAAAAAGTGAAATTTCTTCATTTTTGCTCCTAAATAAAGGGAATTTCTGATTTTTGCCTCTAAATAAGTGGAATTTCTGTCTTTTTCCCCCAAAACAAAGGGAATTTCTGTCTTTTTTGCCCCAAAATAAGGGGAATTTCTGACTTATTACCCTGAAATAAGTGAAATATCTGCAATTTTGCCTCAACATATAGGAAATTTCTGTTTTTTTGCCCCCAAATAAGGGGATTTCAGCCTTTTTACCTCAAAATAAGAAGAATTTCTGCATTTTTGCCACAAAATATTAGGAATTTCTGCCTTTTTGCCCCAAAATAAAAAAAATTTCTGCCTTTTTTCGTTAAAATAAGAGTTATTACTGCAATTTTGCTCCAAAATAAGCGGAATTTCTGAGTTTTGCCCCAAAATATGGAGAATTTCTGCCTTTTCCCCAACATATAGGGATTTTCTGCCTTTTTGCCCCACAATTAGGGGAATTTCTGCAATTTTGCTCTAAAATACGGGGAATTTCTGCCTTTTTGCCAGAAAATAAGGGGAATGCATACCTTTTTGCCATATAAAAGGGAAATTTCTTCATTTTTGCTCCAAATTTAGGAAAATTTCTGCCTTTTTGCATCTAAATAAGTGGAATTTCTGTCTTTTTCCCCCAAAACAAAGGGAATTTCTGTCTTTTTTGCCCCAAAATAAAAGGAATTTCTGACTTATTACCCTGAAACAAGTAAAATTTCTGCAATTTTGCCCCAAAATAAGGGAAATTTCTGCCTTTTTCCCCCCAAATAAGGGGAATTTCAGCCTTTTTACCTCATAATAAGGGGAATTTCTGCTTTTTGCCTCGAAATAAGTGGAATTTCTGTCTTTTTGCCCCAAAATAAAAAAAATTTCTGACTTATTACCCTGAAATAAGTGAAATTTCTGCAATTTTGCCCCAATATAAGGGAAATTTCTGCCTTTTTGCCCCAAAATAAGGGGAATTTCAGCATTTTTACCTCAAAATAATGGGAATTTCTGAATTTTGGCACAAAATATTAGGAATTTCTGCCTTTTTGCCCCAAAATAAAGGAAATTTCAGCCTTTTTACCTGAATATAAGTGAAATTTCTGCAATTTTACCCCAAATAAAGGAAATTTCTGCAATTTTGCCCCAAAATAAGGTAAATTCCTGAAATTTTGCCCCAAAATAAAAAAAATTTCTGGAATTTTGCCCCAAAATAAAGAAAATTTCTGATTTTTTCCCCAAAATAAAGAGAATTTCTGCCTTTTGCCCCAAAATTAGGAGAATTTCTGCAATTTTTCTTCAAAATACGGGGAATTTCTGCCTTTTTGCCCGAAAATAAGGGGAATGCATTTTTTTTGCCATAAAAAAGTGAAATTTCTTCATTTTTGCTCCAAAATAAGGGGAATTTCTGCTTTTTGCCTCTAAATAAGTGGAATTTCTGTCTTTTTCCCCCAAAACTAAGGGAATTTCTGTCATTTTTGCCCCAAAATAAGGGTAATTTCTGACTTATTACCCTGAAATAAGTGAAATTTCTGCAATTTTGCCCCAACATATAGGAAATTTCTGCCTTTTTGCCCCCAAATAAGGGGATTTCAGCCTTTTTACCTCAAAATAAGAAGAATTTCTGCATTTTTGCCACAAATTATTAGGAATTTCTGCCTTTTTGCCCCAAAATAAGGAAAATTTCTGCCTTTATTCCCTGACATAAGTGAAATTTCTGCAATTTTGCCCCACAATAAGTGAAATTTCTGCAATTTTGCCCCAAAATAAGGGAAATTTCTGCATTTTTGCTTCCAAATAAGAGGAATTTCAGACTTTTAACCTAAAAATAAGGGGAATTTCTGCATTTTTGCCACAAAATATTAGGAATTTCTGCCTTTTTGTCCCAATATAATAAAAATTTCTGCCTTTTTTTCCTGAAATAAGAGATATTTCTGTAATTTTGCTCCAAAATAAGTGGAATTTCTGAGTTTTGCCCCAAAATAAGGAGAATTTCTGTCTTTTTGCCCAACAAATAGGGAATTTCTGCCTTTTTGCCCCACAATTAGGGGAATTTCTGCAATTTTGCTCCAAAATACGGGGAATTTCTGCCTTTTTCCCCGAAAATAATGGGAACATTTTTGCTCCAAAATACGGAAAATTTCTGCATTTGCCTCTAAATAAGTGGAATTTCTGTCTTTTTCCCCCAAAACAAAGGGAATTTCTGTCTTTATTGCCCCAAAATAAGGAGAATTTCTGACTTATTACCCTGAAATAAGTAAAATTTCTGCAATTTTGCCCCAAAATAAGAAAAATTTCTGCCTTTTTCCTCCCAAATAAGGGGAATTTCAGCCTTTTTACCTCATAATAAGGGGAATTTCTGCATTTTTGCCTCTAAATAAGTGGAATTTCTGTCTTTTTCCCCCAAAATAAAGAGAATTTGTGTCTTTTTTGCCCCAAAATAAGGAAAATTTCTGACTTATTACCATGAAATAAATGAAATTTCTGCAAATTTGCCCCAAAATAAGGAAAATTTCTGCCTTTTGCCCCAAATTATGGGGAATTTCAGCATTTTACATCAATATAAGGGAAATTTCTGATTTTTGCACCAAAATATTTGGAATTTTTGCCTTTTTGCCTTAAAATAAAGGGAATTTCTTCATTTTTGCACCAATATTAGGGGAATTTCTGCAATTTTGCTCTAAAATATGGGTCATTTCTGCCTTTTTGCCCGAAATTAAGTGGAATTTCTGCCTTTTTGTCCCGAAATAAATGAAATTTCTTCAATTTTAGCGAAAAATTAGGGATTTCATTTTTTGCATCAAAATAAGGGGAATTTCTGCCATTTTGCCCAGAAATATTTGAAATTTCTGAAATTTTACCCCAAAATAAAGGGAATTTCTGCCTTTTTGCCCCAAAATAAGGGGAATTTCAACCTTATTACCTCAAAATAAGGGAAATTTCTGCTTTTTTGCCACAAAATATACGGAATTTCTGCCTTTTTGCCCCAAATAAGGAAAATTTCAGGCTTTTTACCTGAAAATAAGTGAAATTTCTGAAATTTTGCCCCAAATAAGGGAAATTTCTGCAATTTTGCTATAGAATAAGGTAAATTCCTGCAATTTGGCCACAAAATAAAGAAAATTTTTGGAATTTTGCCCCAAAATAAGGGGAATTTCTGATTTTTGCCCCAAATTAAAGGGAATTTCTGCCTTTTGCCCCAAAATTAGGGGAATTTCTGCAATTTTGCTCCAAAATACGGGGAATTTCTGCCTTTTTGCCCGAAAATAAAAGGAATGCATACCTTTTTGCCATAAAAAAGTGAAATTTCTTCATTTTTGCTCTAAAATAAGGGGAATTTCTGCCTTTTTGCCTCTAAATAAGTGGAATTTCTGTCTTTTTCCCCCAAAACAAAGGGAATTTCTGTCTTTTTTGCCCCATAATAAGGGGAATTTCTGACTTATTACCCTGAAATAAGTGAAATTTCTGCAATTTTGCCCCAAAATCAGGGAAATTTCTGCATTTTTGCTTCCAAATAAAGGGAATTTCAGCCTTTTAACCTAAAATAAGGGGAATTTCTGCAGTTCTGCCACAAAATATTAGGAATTTCTGCCTTTTTGCCCCAATATAAGGAAAATATCTGCCTTTTTTCCCTGAAATAAGAGATATTTCTCCAATTTTGCCCCAAAATAAGCGGAATTTCTGAGTTTTGCCCCAAAATAAGGAGAATTTTTGTCTTTTTGCCCCAACATATAGGGAATTTCTGCCTTTTTGCCCCACAATTAGGGGAATTTCTGCAATTTTCCTCGAAAATACGGGGAATTTCTTCATTTTTGCCCGAAAATAATGGGAATGCATACCTTTTTGCCATATAAAAGGGAAATTTCTTCATTTTTGCTCCAAAATAAGGAAAATTTCTGCCTTTTTGCCTCTAAATAAGTGGAATTTCTGTCTTTTTCCCCCAAAACAAAGGAAATTTCTGTATTTTTTGCCCCAAAATGAGGGGAAATTCTGACTTATTACCCTGAAATAAGTAAAATTTCTGCAAATTTGCCCCAAAATAAGGGAAATTTCTGCCTTTTTCCTCCCAAATAAGAAGAATTTTAGCCTTTTTACCTCATAATAAGGGGAATTTCTGCATTTTTGCCTCTAAATAAATGGAATTTCTGTCTTTTTCCCCAATATAAAGGGAATTTCTGTCTTTTTTGCCCCAAAATAAGGAAAATTTCTGACTTATTACCCTGAAATAAGTGAAATTTCTGCAATTTTGCCCCAATATAAGGGAAATTTCTGCATTTTTGCCCCCAAATTAGGGGAATTTCAGCCTTTTTACCTCAAAATAAGGGGAATTTCTGTCTTTTTCCCCCAATATAAAGGGAATTTCTGTCTTTTTTGCCCCAAAATAAGGAAAATTTCTGACTTATTACCCTGAAATAAGTGAAATTTCTGCAATTGTGCCCCAATATAAGGGAAATTTCTGCATTTTTGCCCCCAAATTAGGGGAATTTCAGCCTTTTTACCTCAAAATAAGGGGAATTTCTGAATTTTGGTACAAATTATTAGGAATTTCTGCCTTTTTGCCCCAAAATAAGGAAAATTTCTGCCTTTTTTCTTTGAAATAAGTAAAATTTCTGCAATTTTGCACCAAAATAAGTGAAATTTCTGCAATTTTGCCCCAAAATAAGGGAAATTTCTGGAATTTTGCCCCAAAATAAGTGAAATTTCTGAGTTTTGCCCCAAAATAAAGAGAATTTCTGCTTTTTTGCCCCACAATTAGTGAAATTTCTGCAATTTTGCCCTAAAATGAAAGAAATTTTTGCAATTTTTCCCCATAATAAAGGAAATTTCTGCAATTTTGCCCCAAAATATGGGGAATTTCTGCCTTTTGCCCCAAAATATGGGGAATTTCTGCCTTTTTGTCCGAAAATTAGAAGTTTGCATACCTTTTTGCCATAAATAAGGGAAATTTCTTCATTTTTGCTCCAAAATAAGGGGAAATTTTGCATTTTTGCCTCCAAATAAGTGGAATTTCTGTCTTTTTCCCCAAAATAAAGGAAATTTCTGGTTTTTGCCCCAAAATAAGAAAAATTTCTGACTTATTACCCTAAAATAAGTGAAATTTCTGCAATTTTGCCCCAAAATAAGGGAAATTTCTGCCTTTTGCCCCAAAATATGGGGAATTTCAGCATTTTACATCAAAATAAGGGAAATTTCTGATTTTTGCACCATAATATTTGGAATTTTTGCCTTTTTGCCCCAAAATAAAGGGAATTTCTTCGTTTTTGCACCAATATTAGGGGAATTTCTGCAATTTTGCTCCAAAATACGGGTCATTTCTGCCTTTTTGCCTGAAATTAAGTGGAATTTCTGCCTTTTTGTCCCGAAATAAGTAAAATTTCTTCAATTTTAGCCAAAAATTCGGGATTTATTCTTTTGGCCCCAAAATAAGGGGAATTTCTGCCATTTTTACCCAGAAATATTTGAAATTTCTGAAATTTTACCCCAAAATAAGGGGTATTTCTGTCTTTTTGCCCCAAAATAAGGGGAATTTCAACCTTATTACCTTAAAATAGGGAAATTTCTGCCTTTTTGCCACAAAATATACAAAATTTCTGCCTTTTTGCCCCAAAATAAGGAAAATTTCTGCAATTTTTCCCAAAATAAAGGGAATTTCTCCCTTTTTGCCCCAAAATAAAGGAAACTTCAGCCTTTTTACCTGAAAATAAGTGAAATTTCTGCAATTTTGCCCCAAATAAGGGAAATTTCTGCAATTTTGCCCCAAATAAGGTAAATTCCCGCAATTTTACCCCAAAATAAAAAAAATTTCTGAAATTTTGCCTCAAAATAAGGAAAATTTCTGATTTTTGCCCCAAAATAAAGGGAATTTCTGCCTTTTGCCCCAAAATTAGGAGAATTTCTGCAATTTTGCTCCAAAATACGGGGAATTTCTGCTTTTTAGCCCGAAAATAAGGGGAATGCATACCTTTTTGCCATTAAAAAGTGAAATTTCTTCATTTTTGCTCCAAAATAAGGGGAATTTTTGCTTTTTGCCTCTAAATAAGTGGAATTTCTGTCTTTTTCCCCCAAAACTAAGGGAATTTCTGTCATTTTTGCCCCAAAATAAGGGTAATTTCTAACTTATTACCCTGAAATAAGTGAAATTTCTGCAATTTTGCCCCAACATATAGGAAATTTCTGCCTTTTTGCCCCCAAATAAGGGGATTTCAGCCTTTTTACCTCAAAATAAGAAGAATTTCTGCATTTTTGCCACAAATTATTAGGAATTTCTGCCTTTTTGCCCCAAAATAAGGAAAATTTCTGCCTTTTTTCCCTGAAATAAGGGAAATTTCTGCAATTTTGCCCCACAATAAGTGAAATTTCTGCAATTTTGCCCTAAAATAAGAGAAATTTCTGCATTTTTGCTTCCAAATAAGAGGAATTTCAGACTTTTAACCTAAAAATAAGGGGAATTTCTGCATTTTTGCTACAAAATATTAGGAATTTCTGCCTTTTTGCCCCAATATAATGAAAATTTCTGCCTTTTTTTCCTGAAATAAGAGATATTTCTGTAATTTTGCTCCAAAATGAGTGGAATTTCTGAGTTTTGCCCCAAAATAAGGAGAATTTCTGTCTTTTTGCCCAACAAATAGGGAATTTCTGCCTTTTAGCCCCACAATTAGGGGAATTTCTGCAATTTTGCTCGAAAATACGGGGAATTTCTGCCTTTTTCCCCGAAAATAATTGGAATGCATATTTTTTTGACATATAAAAGGGAAATTTCTTCATTTTTGCTCCAAAATAAGGAAAATTTCTGCCTTTTTGCCTCTAAATAAGTGGAATTTCTGTCTTTTTCCCCTAAAACAAAGGGAATTTCTGTCTTTATTGCCCCAAAATAAGGGGAATTTCTGACTTATTACCCTGAAATAAGTAAAATTTCTGCAATTTTGCCCCAAAATAAGGGAAATTTCTGCCTTTTTCCTCCCAAATAAGGGGAATTTCAGCCTTTTTACCTCATAATAAGGGGAATTTCTGCATTTTTGCCTCTAAATAAGTGGAATTTCTGTCTTTTTCCCCCAAAATTAAGGGAATTTCTATCTTTTTTGCTCCAAAATAAGGAAAATTTCTGACTTATTACCCTGAAATAAATGAAATTTCTGCAATTTTGCCCCAATATAAAGGAAATTTCTGCCTTTTTGCCCCCAAATAAGGGGAATTTCAGCCTTTTTACCTCAAAATAAGGGGAATTTCTGAATTTTGGTACAAATTATTAGGAATTTCTGCCTTTTTGCCCCAAAATAAGGAAAATTTCTGCCTTTTTTCTTTGAAATAAGTAAAATTTCTGCAATTTTGCACCAAAATAAGTGAAATTTCTGCAATTTTGCCCCAAAATAAGGGAAATTTCTGGAATTTTGCCCCAAAATAAGTGAAATTTCTGAGTTTTGCCCCAAAATAAAGAGAATTTCTGCCTTTTTGCCCCACAATTAGTGAAATTTCTGCAATTTTGCCCTAAAATGAAAGAAATTTTTGCAATTTTTCCCCATAATAAAGGAAATTTCTGCAATTTTGCCCCAAAATATGGGGAATTTCTGCCTTTTGCCCCAAAATATGGGGAATTTCTGCCTTTTTGTCCGAAAATTAGAAGTTTGCATACCTTTTTGCCATAAATAAGGGAAATTTCTTCATTTTTGCTCCAAAATAAAGGGAAATTTTGCATTTTTGCCTCCAAATAAGTGGAATTTCTGTCTTTTTCCCCAAAATAAAGGAAATTTCTGGTTTTTGCCCCAAAATAAGAAAAATTTCTGACTTATTACCCTAAAATAAGTGAAATTTCTGCAATTTTGCCCCAAAATAAGGGAAATTTCTGCCTTTTGCCCCAAAATATGGGGAATTTCAGCATTTTACATCAAAATAAGGGAAATTTCTGATTTTTGCACCATAATATTTGGAATTTTTGCCTTTTTGCCCCAAAATAAAGGGAATTTCTTCGTTTTTGCACCAATATTAAAGGAATTTCTGCAATTTTGCTCCAAAATACGGGTCATTTCTGCCTTTTTGCCTGAAATTAAGTGGAATTTCTGCCTTTTTGTCCCGAAATAAGTAAAATTTCTTCAATTTTAGCCAAAAATTCGGGATTTATTCTTTTGGCTCCAAAATAAGGGGAATTTCTGCCATTTTTACCCAGAAATATTAGAAATTTCTGAAATTTTACCCCAAAATAAGGGGTATTTCTGTCTTTTTGCCCCAAAATAAGGGGAATTTCAACCTTATTACCTTAAAATAGGGAAATTTCTGCCTTTTTGCCACAAAATATACAAAATTTCTGCCTTTTTGCCCCAAAATAAGGAAAATTTCTGCAATTTTTCCCAAAATAAAGGGAATTTCTCCCTTTTTGCCCCAAAATAAAGGAAACTTCAGCCTTTTTACCTGAAAATAAGTGAAATTTCTGCAATTTTGCCCCAAATAAGGGAAATTTCTGCAATTTTGCCCCAAATAAGGTAAATTCCCGCAATTTTACCCCAAAATAAAAAAAATTTCTGAAATTTTGCCTCAAAATAAGGAAAATTTCTGATTTTTGCCCCAAAATAAAGGGAATTTCTGCCTTTTGCCCCAAAATTAGGAGAATTTCTGCAATTTTGCTCCAAAATACGGGGAATTTCTGCTTTTTAGCCCGAAAATAAGGGGAATGCATACCTTTTTGCCATTAAAAAGTGAAATTTCTTCATTTTTGCTCCAAAATAAGGGGAATTTTTGCTTTTTGCCTCTAAATAAGTGGAATTTCTGTCTTTTTCCCCCAAAACTAAGGGAATTTCTGTCATTTTTGCCCCAAAATAAGGGTAATTTCTAACTTATTACCCTGAAATAAGTGAAATTTCTGCAATTTTGCCCCAACATATAGGAAATTTCTGCCTTTTTGCCCCCAAATAAGGGGATTTCAGCCTTTTTACCTCAAAATAAGAAGAATTTCTGCATTTTTGCCACAAATTATTAGGAATTTCTGCCTTTTTGCCCCAAAATAAGGAAAATTTCTGCCTTTTTTCCCTGAAATAAGGGAAATTTCTGCAATTTTGCCCCACAATAAGTGAAATTTCTGCAATTTTGCCCTAAAATAAGAGAAATTTCTGCATTTTTGCTTCCAAATAAGAGGAATTTCAGACTTTTAACCTAAAAATAAGGGGAATTTCTGCATTTTTGCTACAAAATATTAGGAATTTCTGCCTTTTTGCCCCAATATAATGAAAATTTCTGCCTTTTTTTCCTGAAATAAGAGATATTTCTGTAATTTTGCTCCAAAATGAGTGGAATTTCTGAGTTTTGCCCCAAAATAAGGAGAATTTCTGTCTTTTTGCCCCAACAAATAGGGAATTTCTGCCTTTTAGCCCCACAATTAGGGGAATTTCTGCAATTTTGCTCGAAAATACGGGGAATTTCTGCCTTTTTCCCCGAAAATAATTGGAATGCATATTTTTTTGACATATAAAAGGGAAATTTCTTCATTTTTGCTCCAAAATAAGGAAAATTTCTGCCTTTTTGCCTCTAAATAAGTGGAATTTCTGTCTTTTTCCCCTAAAACAAAGGGAATTTCTGTCTTTATTGCCCCAAAATAAGGGGAATTTCTGACTTATTACCCTGAAATAAGTAAAATTTCTGCAATTTTGCCCCAAAATAAGGGAAATTTCTGCCTTTTTCCTCCCAAATAAGGGGAATTTCAGCCTTTTTACCCCATAATAAGGGGAATTTCTGCATTTTTGCCTCTAAATAAGTGGAATTTCTGTCTTTTTCCCCCAAAATTAAGGGAATTTCTATCTTTTTTGCGCCAAAATAAGGAAAATTTCTGACTTATTACCCTGAAATAAATGAAATTTCTGCAATTTTGCCCCAATATAAAGGAAATTTCTGCCTTTTTGCCCCCAAATAAGGGGAATTTCAGCCTTTTTACCTCAAAATAAGGGAAATTTCTGAATTTTGGCACAAAATATTCGGAATTTCTGCTTTTTTGCCCCAAAATAAAGAAAATTTCTGCCTTTGTTCTTTGAAATAAGTAAAATTTCTGCAATTTTGCACCAAAATAAGTGAAATTCCTGCAATTTTGGCCCAAAATAAGGGAAATTTCTGGAATTTTGCCCCAAAATAAGTGAAATTCCTGCAATTTTGGCCCAAAATAATGGAAATTTCTGGAATTTTGCCCCAAAATAAGTGAAATTTCTGAGTTTTGCCCTAAAATAAGGAGAATTTCTGCCTTTTTGCCCCACAATTCGTGAAATTTCTGCAATTTTGCCCTAAAATAAAAGAAATTTTTGCAATTTTTCCACATAATAAGGAAAATTTTTGCAATTTTGTCCCAAAATATGTGGAATTTCTGATTTTTTCCCCACAATTAGGATAATTTCTGCAATTTTGCCTCAAAATAAGGAGAATATCTGCCTTTTGCCCCTAAATATGGAGAATTTCTGCCTTTTTGTCTGAAAATAAGAAGAATGCATACCTTTTTGCCATAAAAAAGGGAAATTTCTTCATTTTTTCTCCAAAATAAGGGGAAATTTTGCATTTTTTCCTCCAAATAAGTGGAATTTCTGTCTTTTTCCCCAAAACAAAGGAAATTTCTGTCTTTTTTGCCCTAAAATAAGAAAAATTTCTGACTTATTACCCTGAAATAAGTGAAATTTCTGCAAATTTGCCCCAAAATAAGGGAAATTTCTGCCTTTTGCCCCAAAATATGGGGAATTTCAGCATTTTACATCAAAATAAGGGAAATTTCTGATTTTTGCACCAAAATATTTGGAATTTTTGCCTTTTTGCCCCAAAATAAAGGGAATTTCTTCATTTTTGCACCAATATTAGGGGAATTTCTGCAATTTTGCTCCAAAATACGGGTCATTCCTGCCTTTTTGCCTGTAATTCAGTGGAATTTCTGCCTTTTTGTCCCGAAATAAGTGAAATTTCTTCAATTTTAGCCAAAAATTAGGGATTTATTCTTTTGGCCCCAAAATAAGGGAAATTTCTGCCATTTTGCCCAGAAATATTTGAAATTTCTGAAATTTTACCCCAAATTAAGGGTTATTTCTGCTTTTGCCCCAAAATAAGGGGAATTTCAACCTTATTACCTTAAAATAAAGGAAATTTCTGCCTTTTTGCCACAAAATATACAAAATTTCTGCCTTTTTGCCCCAAAATAAGGAAAATTTCTGCAATTTTTCCCAAAATAAGGGGAATTTCTCTCTTTTTGCCCCAAAATAAAGTAAATTTCAGCCTTTTTACCTGAAAATAAGTTAAATTTCTGCAATTTTTCCCCAAATAAGGGAAATTTCTGCAATTTTGCCCCAAAATAAGGTAAATTCCCGCAATTTTACCCCAAAATAAAAAAAAATTCTGAAATTTTGCCTCAAAATAAGGAAAATTTCTGATTTTTGCCCCAAAATAAAGGGAATTTCTGCCTTTTGCCCCAAAATTAGGAGAATTTCTGCAATTTTGCTCCAAAATACGGGGAATTTCTGCTTTTTAGCCCGAAAATAAGGGGAATGCATACCTTTTTGCCATAAAAAAGTGAAATTTCTTCATTTTTGCTCCAAAATAAGGGGAATTTCTGCTTTTTGCCTCTAAATAAGTGGAATTTCTGTCTTTTTCCCCCAAAACTAAGGGAATTTCTGTCATTTTTGCCCCAAAATAAGGGTAATTTCTGACTTATTACCCTGAAATAAGTGAAATTTCTGCAATTTTGCCCCAACATATAGGAAATTTCTGCCTTTTTGCCCCCAAATAAGGGGATTTCAGCCTTTTTACCTCAAAATAAGAAGAATTTCTGCATTTTTGCCACAAATTATTAGGAATTTCTGCCTTTTTGCCCCAAAATAAAAAAAAATTTCTGCCTTTGTTCCCTGAAATAAGAGAAATTTCTGCAATTTTGCCCCACAATAAGTGAATTTTCTGCAAATTTGCCCAAAAATAAGGGAAATTTCTGCATTTTTGCTTCCAAATGAGAGGAATTTCAGACTTTTAACCTAAAAATAAGGGGAATTTCTGCATTTTTGCCACAAAATATTAGGAATTTCTGCATTTTTGCCCCAATATAAGGAAAATTTCTGCCTTTTTTCCTGAAATAAGAGATATTTCTGTAATTTTGCTCCAAAATAAGTGGAATTTCTGAGTTTTGCCCCAAAATAAGGAGAATTTCTCTCGTTTTGCCCCAACAAATAGGGAATTTCTGCCTTTTTGCCCCACAATTAGGAGAATTTCTGCAATTTCGCTCTAAAATACGGGGAATTTCTGCCTTTTTCCCCGAAAATAATGGGAATGCATACCTTTTTGCCATATAAAAGGGAAATTTCTTCATTTTTGCTCCAAAATATAAAAAATTTCTGCCTTTTTGCCTCTAAATAAGTGGAATTTCTGTCTTTTTGCCTCAAAACAAAGGGAATTTCTGTCTTTATTGCCCCAAAATAAGGGGAATTTCTGACTTATTACCCTGAAATAATTAAAATTTCTGCAATTTTGCCCCAAAATAAAGGAAATTTCTGACTTTTTCCTCCCAAATAAGGGGAATTTCAGCCTTTTTACCTCATAATAAAGGGAATTTCTGCATTTTTGCCTCTAAATAAGTGGAATTTCTGTCTTTTTCCCCCAAAACAAAGGGAATTTATGTCTTTTTTGCCCCAAAATTAGGAAAATTTCTGACTTATTACCCTGAAATAAATGAACTTTCTGCAATTTTGCCCCAATATAAGGGAAATTTCTGCCTTTTTGCCCCCAAATAAGGGGAATTTCAGCCTTTTTACCTCAAAATAAAAGGAATTTCTGAATTTTGGAACAAAATATTAGGAATTTCTGCTTTTTTGCCCCAAAATAATGAAAATTTCTGCCTTTGTTCTTTGAAATAATAAAATTTCTGCAATTTTGCACCAAAATAAGTGAAATTTCTTCAATTTTGGCCCAAAATAAGGGAAATTTCTGGAATTTTGCCCCAAAATAAGTGAAATTTCTGAGTTTTGCCCTAAAATAAGGAGAATTTCTGCCTTTTTACCCCACAATTCGTGAAATTTCTGATATTTTGCCCTAAAATAAAAGAAATTTTACAATTTTTCCTCATAATAAGGGAAATTTTTGCAATTTTGCCCCAAAATATGTGGAATTTCTGATTTTTTCCTCACAATTAGGATAATTTCTGCAATTTTGCCTCAAAATAAGGAGAATTTCTGCCTTTTGCTCCAAAATATGGGGAATTTCTGCCTTTTTGTCCGAAAATAAGAAGAATGCATACCTTTCTGCCATAAAAAAGGGAAATTTCTTCATTTTTGCTCCAAAATAAGGGGAACATTTGCGTTTTTGCCTCCAAATAAGTGGAATTTCTGTCTTTTTCCCCAAAACAAAGGAAATTTCTGTCTTTTTTGCCCCAAAATAAGAAAAATTTCTGACTTATTACCCTGAAATAAGTGAAATTTCTGCAAATTTGCCCCAACATAAGGTAAATTTCTGCCTTTTGCCCCAAAATATGGGGAATTTCAGCATTTTACATCAAAATAAGGGAAATTTCTGATTTTTGCACCAAAATATTTGGAATTTTTGCCTTTTTGCCCCAAAATAAAGGGAATTTCTTCATTTTTGCACC
Organism: Micromys minutus; assembly: GCF_963924665.1. Taxonomy (NCBI): domain Eukaryota; kingdom Metazoa; phylum Chordata; class Mammalia; order Rodentia; family Muridae; genus Micromys; species Micromys minutus. The sequence continues at coordinate 1,817,401 of NW_027667928.1, read as the reverse complement.
AATATTAGGGGAATTTCTGCAATTTTGCTCCAAAATACGGGTCATTTCTGCCTTTTTGCCCGAAATTAAGTGGAATTTCTGCCTTTTTGTCCCGAAATAAGTGAAATTTCTTCAATTTTAGCCAAAAATTAGGGATTTCATCTTTTTGCCCTAAAATAAGGGGAATTTCTGCCATTTTGCCCAGAAATATTTGAAATTTCTGAAATTTTACCCCAAAATAAGGGGTATTCCTTCCTTTTTGCCCCAAAATAAGGGGAATTTAAACCTTATTACCTCTAAATAAGGGAAATTTCTGCATTTTTGCCTCTAAATAAGTGGAATTTCTCTTTTTGCCCCAAAATAAAAAAAAATTCTGACTTATTACCTGAAAATAAGTGAAATTTCTGCAATTTTGCCCCAAATAAGGGAAATTTCTGCAATTTTGCCCCAAAATAAGGTAAATTCCTGCAATTTTGCCCCAAAGTAAAAAAAATTATGTAATTTTGCCCCAATATAAGGATAATTTCTGATTTTATCCCCAAAATAAAGAGAATTTCTGCCTTTTGCCCCAAAATTAGGAGAATTTCTGCAATTTTGCTCCAAAATACAGGGAATTTCTGCTTTTTTGCCTGAAAATAAGGGGGATGCGTTCCTTTTTGCCATAAAAAAGTGAAATTTCTTCATTTTTGCTCCTAAATAAGGGGAATTTCTGCTTTTTGCCTCTAAATAAGTGGAATTTCTGTCTTTTTCCCCCAAAGCAAAGGGAATTTCTGTCTTTTTTGCCCCAAAATAAGGGGAATTTCTGACTTATTACCCTGAAATAAATGAAATTTCTGCAATTTTGCCTCAACATATAGAAATTTCTGCCTTTTTGCCCCCAAATAAGGGGATTTCAGCCTTTTTACCTCAAAATAAGAAGATTTTCTGCATTTTTGCCACAAAATATTAGGAATTTCTGCCTTTTTGCCCCAAAATAAAAAAAATTTCTGCCTTTTTTCGTTGAAATAAGAGATATTTCTGCAATTTTGTTCCAAAATAAGCGGAATTTCTGAGTTTTGCTCCAAAATACGGGGAATTTCTGCCTTTTTGCCAGAAAATAAGGGGAATGCATACCTTTTTGCCATAAAAAAGTGAAATTTCTTCATTTTTGCTCCAAAATAAGGGGAATTTCTGCTTTTTGCCTCAAAATAAGTGGAATTTCTGTCTTTTTCCCCCAAACAAAGGGAATTTCTGTCTTTTTTGCCCCAAAATAAGGGGAATTTCTGACTTATTACCCTGAAATAAGTGAAATTTCTGCAATTTTGCCCCAATATATAGGAAATTTCTGACTTTTTGCCCCCAAATGAGGGGATTTCAGCCTTTTTACCTCAAAATAAGAAGAATTTCTGCATTTTTGCCACAAAATATTAGGAATTTCTGCCTTTTTGGCCAAAATAAAAAAAAATTTCTGCCTTTTTTCCCTGAAATAAGGGAAATTTCTGCAATTTTGCCCCAAAATAAGTGAAATTTCTGCAATTTTGCCCCAAAATAAGGAAATTTCTGCATTTTTGCTTCCAAATAAGGGGAATTTCAGCCTTTTAACCTAAAAATAAAGGGAATTTCTGCATTTTTGCCACAAAATATTAGGAATTTTTGCCTTTTTGCCCCAATGTAAGGAAAATTTCTGCCTTTTTTCCCTGAAATAAGAGATATTTCTGCAATTTTGCTCCAAAATAAGTGGAATTTTTGAGTTTTGCCCCAAAATATGGAGAATTTCTGTCTTTTTGCCCCAACATATAGGTAATTTCTGCATTTTTGCCCCATATTTAGGGGAATTTCTGCAATTTTGATCCAAAACACGAGGAATATCTAACTTTTGCCCGAAAATAAGAAGAATGCATACCTTTTTGCCATATAAAAGGGAAATTTCTTCATTTTTGCTCCAAAATAAAAGGAATTTCTGCCTTTTTGCCTCTAAATAAGTGGAATTTCTGTCTTTTTCCCTCAAAACAAAGGAATTTCTGTCTTTTTTGCCCCAAAATAAAAGGAATTTCTGACTTATTACCCTGAAATAAGTAAAATTTCTGCAATTTTGCCCCAAAATAAGGGAAATTTCTGCCTTTTTTCCCACAAATAAGGGGAATTTCAGCCTTTTTACCTCATAATAAGGGGAATTTCTGAGTTTTGCCTCTAAATAAGTGGAATTTCTGTCTTTTTGCCCCAAAATAAAAAAAAATTCTGACTTATTACCCTGAAATAAGTGAAATTTCTGCAATTTTGCCCCAAATAAGGGAAATTTCTTCAATTTTGCCCCAAAATAAGGTAAATTCCTGCAATTTTGCCCCAAAGTAAAAAAAAATTTCTGTAATTTTGCCGCAAAATAAGGATAATTTCTGATTTTATCCCCAAAATAAAGAGAATTTCTGCCTTTTGCCCCAAAATTAGAAGAATTTCTGCAATTTTGCTCCAAAATACAGGGAATTTCTGCTTTTTTGCCTGAAAATAAGGGGAATGCATTCCTTTTTGCCATAAAAAAGTGAAATTTCTTCATTTTTGCTCCAAAATAAGGGGAATTTCTGCTTTTTGCCTCTAAATAAGTGGGATTTCTGTCTTTTTCCCCCAAAACTAAGGGAATTTCTGTCTTTTTTGCCCCAAAATAAGGGGAATTTCTGACTTATTACCCTGAAATAAGTGAAATTTCTGCAATTTTGCCTCAACATATAGGAAATTTCTGCCTTTTTGCCCCCAAATAAGGGGATTTCAGCCTTTTTACCTCAAAATAAGAAGAATTACTGCATTTTTGCCACAAAATATTAGGAATTTCTGCCTTTTTGCCCCAAAATAAAAAAAAAATTCTGATTTTTTTCGTTGAAATAAGAGATATTTCTGCAATTTTGCTCCAAAATAAGCGGAATTTCTGAGTTTTGCCCCAAAATATGGAGAATTTCTGCCTTTTTCCCCAACATATAGGGATTTTCTGCCTTTTTGCCCCACAATTAGGGGAATTTCTGCAATTTTGCTCCAAAATACGGGGAATTTCTGCCTTTTTGCCAGAAAATAAGGGGAATGCATACCTTTTTGCCATATAAAAGGGAAATTTCTTCATTTTTGCTCCAAAATTAGGAAAATTTCTGCCTTTTTGCATCTAAATAAGTGGAATTTCTGTCTTTTTCCCCCAAAACAAAGGGAATTTCTGTCTTTTTTACCCCAAAATAAAAGGAATTTCTGACTTATTACCCTGAAATAAGTAAAATTTCTGCAATTTTGCCCCAAAATAAGGGAAATTTCTGCCTTTTTCCCCCCAAATAAGGGGAATTTCAGCCTTTTTACCTCATAATAAGGGGAATTTCTGCTTTTTGCCTCGAAATAAGTGGAATTTCTGTCTTTTTGCCCCAAAATAAAAAAAATTTCTGACTTATTACCCTGAAATAAGTGAAATTTCTGCAATTTTGCCCCAATATACAGGAAATTTCTGCCTTTTTGCCCCAAAATAAGGGCAATTTCAGCATTTTTACATCAAAATAATGGGAATTTCTGAATTTTGGCACAAAATATTAGGAATTTCTGCCTTTTTGCCCCAAAATAAAGGAAATTTCAGCCTTTTTACCTGAAAATAAGTGAAATTTCTGCAATTTTGCCCCAAATAAAGGAAATTTCTGCAATTTTGCCCCAAAATAAGGTAAATTCTTGAAATTTTGCCCCAAAATAAAAAAAATTTCTGGAATTTTGCCCCAAAATAAAGAAAATTTCTGATTTTTTCCCCAAAATAAAGAGAATTTCTGCCTTTTGCCCCAAAATTAGGAGAATTTCTGCAATTTTGCTTCAAAATACGGGGAATTTCTGCCTTTTTGCCCGAAAATAAGGGGAATGCATTTTTTTTGCCATAAAAAAGTGAAATTTCTTCATTTTTGCCCCAAAATAAGGGGAATTTCTGCTTTTTGCCTCTAAATAAGTGGAATTTCTGTCTTTTTCCCCCAAACAAAGGGAATTTCTGTCTTTTTTGCCCCAAAATAAGGGGAAATTCTGACTTATTACCCTGAAATAAGTGAAATTTCTGCAATTTTGCCCCAATATATAGGAAATTTCTGTCTTTTTGCCCCCAAATGAGGGGATTTCAGCCTTTTTACCTCAAAATAAGAAGAATTTCTGCATTTTTGCCACAAAATATTAGGAATTTCTGCCTTTTTGCCCCAAAATAAAAAAAAATTCTGCCTTTTTTCCTTGAAATAAGGGAAATTTCTGCAATTTTGCCCCAAAATAAGTGAAATTTCTGCAATTTTGCCCCAAAATAAGGAAATTTCTGCATTTTTGCTTCCAAATAAGGGGAATTTCAGCCTTTTAACCTAAAAATAAAGGGAATTTCTGCATTTTTGCCACAAAATATTAGGAATTTTTGCCTTTTTGCCCCAATGTAAGGAAAATTTCTGCCTTTTTTCCCTGAAATAAGAGATATTTCTGCAATTTTGCTCCAAAATAAGTGGAATTTTTGAGTTTTGCCCCAAAATATGGAGAATTTCTGTCTTTTTGCCCCAACATATAGGGAATTTCTGCATTTTTGCCCCATATTTAGGGGAATTTCTGCAATTTTGATCCAAAATACGAGGAATTTCTGCCTTTTTGCCCAAAAATAAGGAGAATGCATACCTTTTTGACATATAAAAGGGAAATTTCTTCATTTTTGCTCCAAAATAAAAGGAATTTCTGCCTTTTTGCGTCTAAATAATTGGATTTTCTGTATTTTTCCCTCAAAACAAAGGAATTACTGTCTTTTTTGCCCCAAAATAAAAGGAATTTCTGACTTATTACCCTGAAATAAGTAAAATTTCTGCAATTTTGCCCCAAAATAAGGGAAATTTCTGCCTTTTTTCCCCCAAATAAGGGGAATTTCAGCCTTTTTACCTCATAATAAGGGGAATTTCTGCATTTTTGCCTCTAAATAAGTGGAATTTCTGTCTTTTTGCCCCAAAATAAAAAAAATTTCTGACTTATTACCCTGAAATAAGTGAAATTTCTGCAATTTTGCCCCAATATAAGGGAAATTTCTGCCTTTTTGCCCACAAATAAGGGGAATTTCAGCCTTTTTACCTCAAAATTCGGGGAATTTCTGAATTTTGGCACAAAATATTAGGAATTTCTGCATTTTTGCCCCAAAATAAGGAAAATTTCTGCCTTTTTTCTCTGAAATAAGTGAAATTTCTGCAATTTTTCACCAACATAAGTGAAATTTTTGTAATTTTGCTCCAAAATAAGGGAAATTTCTGGAATTTTGCCTCAAAATAAGAGGAATTTCTGAGTTTTGCCCCCAATAAAGGAAAATTTCTGCTTTTTGCCCCACAATTAGTGAAATTTCTGCAATTTTGCCCTCAAATAAAAGAAATTTTTGCGATTTTTCCCCATAATAAGGGAAATTTCTGCAATTTTTGCCCAAAATAAGGGGAATTTCTGATTTTTGCCCCACAATTAGGGAAATTTCTGCAATTTTGCCCCAAAATAAGGGGAATTTCTGCCTTTTGCCCCAAAATATGGGGAATTTCTGCTTTTTTGTCCGAAAATAAGAAGAATGCATACCTTTTTGCCATAAAAATGGGAAATTTTTTCATTTTTGCTCCAAAATAAGGGGAACTTTTGCGTTTTTGCCTCCAAATAAGTGGAATTTCTGTCTTTTTTCCCCAAAACAAAGGAAATTTCTGTCTTTTTTGCCCCAAAACACAAAAAAAATTCTGGCTTATTACCCTGAAATAAGTGAAAGTTCTGCAAATTTGCCCCAAAATAAGGGAAATTTCTGCCTTTTGCCCCAAAATGTGGGGAATTTCAGCATTTTACATCAAAATAAGGGAAATTTCTGATTTTTGCACCAAAATATTAGGAATTTCTGCCTTTTTGCCCCAAAATAAAGGGAATTTCTTCATTTTTGCACCAATATTATGGGAATTTCTGCAATTTTGCTCCAAAATACGGGTCATTTCTGCCTTTATGCCCGAAATTAAGTGGAATTTCTGCCTTTTTGTCCCGAAATAAGTGAAATTTCTTCAATTTTTGCCAAAAATTAGGGATTTCATCTTTTTGCCCCAAAATGAGGGGAATTTCTGCCATTTTGCCCATAAATATTTGAAATTTCTGAAATTTTACCCCAAAATAAGGGGAATTTCTGGCTTTTTGTCTCAAAATAAGGGGAATTTCAACATTATTACCTCAAAATAAGGGAAATTTCTGCCTTTTTGCCACAAAATATACTGAATTTCTGCCTTTTTGCCCCAAAATAAGGAAAATTTCTATAATTTTTCCCGAAAATAAGAAGAATACATAACTTTTTACCATAAAAAAGGGAAATTTCTTCATTTTTGCTCCAAAATAAGGGGAATTTCTGCTTTTTTGCCTCTAAATAAGTGGAATTTCTGTCTTTTTTGCCCCAAAATAATGAAAATTTCTGAGTTATTACCCTGAAATAAGAGAAATTTCTGCAATTTTGCCCCAATATAAGGAAAATTTCTGCTTTTTTGCCCCCAAATAAGGGGAATTTCAGCCTTTTTACCTCAAAATAATGGGAATTTCTCTATTTTGGCACAAAATATTAGGAATTTCTGTTTTTTGCCCCAAAATAAAGAAAATTTCTGCCTTTTTTCGCTGATATAAATGAAATTTCTGCAATTTTGCCCCAAAATAAGTGAAATTTCTGCAATTTTCCCCAAAATAAGGGAAATTTCTGGAATTTTGCCCCCAAATAAGTGGAATTTCTGCGTTTTGCCCCAAAATAAGGAGAATTTCTGCCTTTTTGCCCACAATTAGTGAAATTTCTGCAATTTTGCCCTAAAATAAAAAAAATTTCTGCAATTTTTCCCCATAATAAGGGAAATTTCTGCAATTTTGCCCCAAAATAAGGGGAATTTCTTTTTTTGCCCCACAATTAGGGAAATTTCTGCAATTTTGCCCCAAAATAAAGGGAATTTCTGTTTTTTTGCCCCCAAATAAGGGAAATTTCTGCAATTTTGCCCTAAAATAAGGGGAATTTCTGCCTTTTGCCCCAAAATAAGGAGAATTTCTGCCTTTTTGTCCCAAAATAAAGAAAATTACTGTATTTTTTACCCAACATTAGGTGAATTTCTGCAATTTTGCTCCAAAATACAGGGATTTTCTGCCTTTTTCGTCGAAAATAAAGGGAATTTCTGCCATTTTGCTGCGAAATAAGTGAAATTTCTGCAGTTTTAACCCAAAATAAGGGGAATTTCTGTTTTTGCCCCCAAATTAGGGGAATTTTTGCAATTTTGCTACAAAATATGGGGAATTTCTGCCTTTTTGCCCGAAAATAAAGGGAATGTTTACCTTTTTGTAGTAAAAAAATGAAATTTCTTCATTTTTGCCCCAAAATAAGGGGATTTTCTGCCTTTTTGACTCAAAATAAGTGCAATTTCTCCCTTTTCCCCAAAAATAAATGAAATTTCTGTCTTTTTGCACCAAAATAAGAAAAATTTCTGACTTTTTGCCAGAAAATAAGGGAAATTAAGCCTTTTTACCTCAAAATAAAAGGAATTTCTGCCTTTTTGCCCCAAAATATGGGGAATTTCTGCATTTTTGCCCCAAAATAAGAAAAATTTCTGCAATTTTGTACCAAAATAAAAGATATTTCTGCCTTTTTGCCCCAAAATAAGAAAAATTCTGCTTTTTTTCTGAAATAAGTGAAATTTCTGCAATTTTGCCCCAAATAAAGGTAAATTTCTGCAATTTTGCCCCAATGTGAAGGAAATTACTGCAATTTTGCCCCAAAATAAGGGGAATTTCTGACTTTATGCTCCCGAAAAAAGGAGATTTTCTGTCTTTTTGCCCCAAATTAAGAGAATTTCTGCATTTTTGCCCGAAAATTATGAGAATTTCTGCAATTTTGCTTCAAAATACGGTTAATTTCTGCCATTTAGCCCCAAAATAAAGGTAATTTCTGCATTTTCCCCCAATATTTGGGAATTTCTGCATTTTACCTCTAAATAAGGGGAATTTCTGCATTTTACCTCAAAATAAGAAGAATTTCTGCCTTTTGCCCCAAAATATGGGGAATTTCTGCATTTTTGTTCCAAAATAAAAAAAATTTCTTCAATTTTGTGCCATAATAAAAGAAATTTCTCCTTTTTGCCCCAAAATAAGAGGAATTTCTGACTTTTTGCCTTGAAGTAAATGAAATTTCTGTAATTTTGCCCAAAAATATGGGAAATTTGTGCCTTTTGCCCCAAAATAAGGGGAATTCCTTCCTATTGCCCCAAAATATGGGGAATTTCTGCCTTTTTGCCCGAAAATAAAAAGAATGCATACCTTTTTGCCATAAAAAAGAGAAATTTCTTCATTTTTGCTACAAAATAAGGGGAACTTTTGCATTTTTGCTTCCAAATATGTGGAATTTCTGTCTTTTTCCCCCAAAACAAAGGAAATTTCTGTCTTTTTTGCCCCAAAATAAGAAAAATTTCTGACTTATTACCCTGAAATAAGTGAAAGTTCTGCAAATTTGCCCCAAAATAAGGTAAATTTCTGCCTTTTGCCCCAAAATGTGGGGAATTTCAGCATTTTACATCAAAATAAGGGAAATTTCTGATTTTTACCCCAAAATAAAGGGAATTTCTGCCTTTTGCCCCAAAATTAAGGGAATTTCTGCAATTTTGCTCCAAAATATGGGGAATTTCTGCTTTTTTGCCTGAAAATAAGAAGAATGCATACCTTTTTGCCATAAAAAAAGTGAAATTTCTTCATTTTTGCTCCAAAAGAAGGGGAATATCTGCGTTTTTGCCTCTAAATAAGTGGAATTTCTGTCTTTTTCCCCCAAAACAAAGGGAATTTCTGTCTTTTTTGCCCCAAAATGAGGGGAATTTCTGACTTATTACCCTGAAATAAGTGAAATTTCTGCAATTTTGCCCCAAAATAAGGGAAATTTCTGCATTTTTGCTTCCAAATAATGGGAATTTCAGCCTTTTAACCTAAAAATAAGGGGAATTTCTGCATTTTTGCCACAAAATATTAGGAATTTCTGCATTTTTGCCCCAAAATATAGGGAATTTCTTCATTTTTGCACCAATATTAGGGGAATTTCTGCAATTTTTCTCCAAAATATGGGTCATTTCTGCCTTTTTGCCCGAAATTAAGTGGAATTTCTGCCTTTTTGTACCGAAATATGTGAAATTTCTTTAATTTTAGCCAAAAATTAGGGATTTCATCTTTTTGCCCCAAAATAAGGGGAATTTCTGCCATTTTGCCCAGAAATATTTGAAATTTCTGAAATTTTACCCCAAAATGAGGGGAATTTCTGCCTTTTTGCCCCAAAATAAGAAGAAATCCAACATTATTACCTCAAAATAAGGGAAATTTCTGCCTTTTTGCCACAAAATATATGGAATTTCTGCCTTTTTGCCCCAAAATAAGGAAAATTTCTATAATTTTTCCCCAAAATAAGGGGAATTTCTCTTTTTTTGCCCAAAAATAAAGGAAATTTCAGCCTTTTTACCTGAAAATAAGTGAAATTTCTGCAATTTTGCCCTAAATAAGAGAAATTTCTGCAATTTTGCCACAAAATAAGGTAAATTCCTGCAATTTTGCCCCAAAATAATGAAAATTTCTGAAATTTTGCCCAAAATAAGGGGAATTTCTGATTTTTGCCCCAAAATAAAGGGAATTTCTGCCTTTTGCCCCAAAATTAGGGGAATTTCAGCAATTTTGCTCCAAAATATGGGGAATTTCTGCTTTTTTGCCTGAAAATAAGAAGAATGCATACCTTTTTGCCATAAAAAAAGTGAAATTTCTTCATTTTTGCTCCAAAATAAGGGGAATTTCTGCATTTTTGCCTCTAAATAAGTGGAATTTCTGACTTTTTCCCCCAAAACAAAGGGAATTTCTGACTTTTTTGCCCCAAAATGAGGGGAATTTCTGACTTATTACCCTGAAATAGTGAAATTTCTGCAATTTTGCCCCGAAATAAGAGAAATTTCTGCATTATTGCTTCCAAATAATGGGAATTTCAGCCTTTTAACCTAAAAATAAAAGGAATTTCTGCATTTTTGCCACAAAATATTAGGAATTTCTGCCTTTTTGCCCCAATATAAGGAAAATTTCTGCCTCTTTTCCCTGAAATAAGAGATATTTCTGCTATTTTGCTCCAAAATAAGTGGAATTTCTGAGTTTTGCCCCAAAATAAAGAGAATTTCTGTCTTTTTGCCCCACCATATAAAGAATTTCTGCTTTTTTGTCCAACAATTATGGGAATTTCTGCAATCTTGCTCCAAAATACGGGGAATTTCTGCCTTTTTCCCCGAAAATAAGGGGAATGCATAACTTTTTGCCATATAAAAGGGAAATTTCTTCATTTTTGCTCCAAATTAAGGAAAGTTTCTGCCTTTTTGCCTCTAAATAAGTGGAATTTCTGTCTTTTTCCCCCAAAACAAAGGGAATTTCTGTTTTTTGCCCCAAAATAAAAGGAATTTCTGACTTATTACCCGGAAATAAGTAAAATTTCTCCAATTTTGCCCCAAAATAAGGGAAATTTCTGCCTTTTTCCCCCCAAATAAGGGGAATTTCAGCCTTTTTACCTCATAATAAGGGGAATTTCTGCATTCTTGCCTCTAAATAAGTGAAATTTCTGTCTTTTTCCCACAAAACAAAGGGAATTTCTGTCTTTTTTGCCCCAAAATTAGGAAAATTTCTGCCTTATTACCCTAAAATAAGTGGAATTTCTGCAATTTTGCCCCATTATAAGGAAAATTTCTGCCTTTTTGCCCCCAAATAAGGGGAATTTCAGCCTTTTTACCTCAAAATAAAGGGAATTTCTGAATTTTGGCACAAAATATTAGGAATTTCTGCCTTTTTGCCCCAAAATAAGGAAAATTTCTGCCTTTTTTCTCTGAAATAAGTAACATTTCTGCAATTTTGCACCAAAATAAGTGAAATTTCTGCAATTTTGCCCCAAAACAATAGAAATTTCTGGAATTTTGCCCCAAAATAAGTGGAATTTCTGTGTTTTGCCCCAAAATAAGGAGAATTTCTGATTTTTGCCCTACAATTAGGGAAATTTCTGCAATTTTGCACCAAAATAAGGGGAATTTCCACCTTTTGCCCCAAAATATGGGGAATTTCTGCTTTTTGTCCGAAATTAAGAAGAATGCATACCTTTTTGCCATAAAAAAGGGAAATTTCTTCATTTTTGCTCCAAAATAAGGGAAACTTTTGCATTTTTGCCTCCAAATAAGTGGAATTTCTGTCTTTTTCCCCCAAAACAAAGGAAATTTCTGTCATTTTTCCCCAAAATAAAAAAAAAAATTCAGACTTATTACCCATAAATAAGTAAAATTTTTGCCAATTTTTCCCAAAATAAGGGAAATTTCTGTCTTTTGCCCTAAAATATGAGGAATTTCGGCATTTTACATCAAAATAAGAGAAATTTCTGATTTTTGCACAAAAATATTAGGAATTTCTGCATTTTTGCCCCAAAATAAAGGGAATTTCTTCATTTTTGCACCAATATTAGGGGAATTTCTGCAATTTTGCTCCAAAATACGGGTCATTTCTGCCTTTTTGCCCGAAATTAAGTTGAATTTCTGCCTTTTTGTCCTGAAATAAGTGAAATTTCTTCAATTTTAGCCAAAAATTAGGGATTTCATCTTTTTGCCCCAAAATAAGGGGAATTTCTGCCATTTTGCCCCAAAATAAGGGGAATTTCAACATTATTACCTCAAAATAAGGGAAATTTCTGCCTTTTGGCCACAAAATATACGGAATTTCTGCCTTTTTGCCCCAAAATAAGGAAAATTTCTATAATTTTTCCCGAAAATAAGGGGAATTTCTTTTTTTTTGCCCCAAAATAAAGTAAATTTCAGACTTTTTACCTGAAAATAAGTGAAATTTCTGCAATTTTGCCCCAAATAAGGGAAATTTCTGCAATTTTGCCACAAAAAAGGTAAATTCCTGCAATTTTACCCCAAAATAAAGAAAATTTCTGGAATTTTGCCCCAAAATAAGGGAAATTTCTGCATTTTTGCTTCCAAATAAGGGGAATTTCAGCCTTTCAACCTAAAAATAAGGGGAATTTCTGTATTTTTTCCACTAATATTAGGAATTTCTGCATTTTTGCCCTAATATAAGGAAAATTTCTGCCTTTTTTCCCTGAAATAAGAGATATTTCTACTATTTTGCTCCAAAATAAGTGGAATTTCTGAGTTTTTCCCCAAAATAAGGAGAATTTCTGTCTTTCTGCCCCAACATATAGGGAATTTCTGCTTTTTTGCCCAACAATTTGGGGAATTTCTGCAATCTTGCTCCAAAATACGGGGAATTTCTGCCTTTTTGCCCAAAAATAAGGGAATGCATACCTTTTTGCCATATAAAAGGGAAATTTCTTCATTTTTGCTCCAAAATAAGGAAAATTTCTGCCTTTTTGCCTCTAAATAAGTGGAATTTCTGTCTTTTTCCCCCAAAACAAAGGGAATTTCTGTCTTTTTTTGCCCCAAAATAAAAGGAATTTCTGACTTATTACCCGGAAATAAGTATAATTTCTGCAATTTTGCCCCAAAATAAGGGAAATTTCTGCCTTTTTACCCCAAAGAAGGGGAATTTCAGCCTTTTTACCTAATAATAAGAAGAATTTCTGCATTTTGCCTCTAAATAAGTGGAATTTCTGTCTTTTTCCCCCAAAACAAAGGGAATTTCTCTCTTTTTTGCCCCAAAATTAGGAAAATTTCTGCCTTATTACCCTAAAATAAGTGAAATTTCTGCAATCTTGCCCCAATATAAGGGAAATTTCTGCTTTTTTGCCCCCAAATAAGGGGAATTTTAGCCTTTTTACCTCAAAATAAGGGGAATTTCTGAATTTTGGCATAAAATATTAGGAATTTCTGCCTTTTTCCCCAAAATAAGGAAAATTTCTGCCGTTTTTCTCTGAAATAAGTGAAATTTCTGCAATTTTGCACCAAAATAAGTGAAATTTCTGCAATTTTGCCCCAAAATAAGGGAAATTTTTGGAATTTTGCCCCAAAATAAGTGGAATTTCTGAGTTTTGCCCCAAAATAAAGAGAATTTCTGTCTTTTTGCCCCACAATTAGTGAAATTTCTGCAATTTTGCTCTAAAATAAAAGAAATTTTTGCAATTTTTTACCATAATAAGGGAAATTTCTGCAATTTTGCCCCAAAATAAAGGGGAATTTCTGATTTTTGCCCCACAATTAGGGAAATTTCTACAATTTTGCCCCAAAATAAGGGGAATTTCTGCTTTTTGCCCCAAAATATGGGAAATTTCTGCTTTTTGTCCGTAAATAAGAAGAATGCATACCTTTTTGCCATAAAAAAGGTAAATTTCTTCATTTTTGCTCCAAAATAAGGGAAACTTTTGCATTTTTGCCTCCAAGTAAGTGGAATTTCTGTCTTTTTCCCCCCCAAAAAAGGAAATTTCTGTCTTTTTGCGCCAAAATAAAAAAAAAATTCAGACTTATTACCCTGAAATAAGTGAAATTTCTGCAAATTTGCCCCAAAATAAGGGAAATTTCTGCCTTTTGCCCCAAAATATGGGGAATTTCAGCATTTTACATCAAAATAAGAGAAATTTCTGATTTTTGCACAAAAATATTAGGAATTTCTGCATTTTTGCCCCAAAATAAAGGGAATTTCTTCATTTTTGCACCAATATTAGGGGAATTTCTGCAATTTTGCTCCAAAATACGGGTCATTTCTGCCTTTTTGCCCGAAATTAAGTTGAATTTTTGCCTTTTTGTCCTGAAATAAGTGAAATTTCTTCAATTTTAGCCAAAAATTAGGGATTTCATCTTTTTGCCCCAAAATAAGGGGAAATTCTGCCATTTTGCCCAGAAATATTTGAAATTTCTGAAATTTTACACCAAAATAATGGGAATTTCTGCATTTTTGCCCCAAAATAAGAAGAATTTAAACCTTATTACCTCAAAATAAGGGAAATTTCTGCCTTTTTGCCACAAAATATACGGAATTTCTGCCTTTTTGCCCCAAAATAAGAAAAATTTCTGCAATTTTTTTCCAAAATAAGGGGAATTTCTCCCTTTTTGCCCCAAAATAAAGAAAATTTTAGCCTTTTTACCTGAAAATAAGTGAAATTTCTGCAATTTTGCCACAAATAAGGAAAATTTCTGCAATTTTACCTTAAAATAAGGTAAATTCCTGCAAGTTTGCCCCAAAATAAAGAAAATTTCTGGAATTTTGCCCCAAAATAAGGGAAATTTCTGATTTTTGCCCCAAAATAGAGGGAATTTCTGCCTTTTGCCTCAAAATTATGGGAATTTCTGCAATTTTGCTCCAAAATACGGGAAATTTCTGCCTTTTTGCCCGAAAATAAGGGGAATGCATACCTTTTTGCCATATAAAAGGGAAATTTCTTCATTTTTGCTCCAAAATATAAAAAATTTCTGCCTTTTTGCCTCTAAATAAGTGGAATTTCTGTCTTTTTCCCTCAAAACAAAGGGAATTTCTGTCTTTATTGCCCCAAAATAAGGGGAATTTAAACCTTATTACCTCTAAATAAGGGAAATTTCTGCATTTTTGCCTCTAAATAAGTGGAATTTCTCTTTTTGCCCCAAAATAAAAAAAAATTCTGACTTATTACCTGAAAATAAGTGAAATTTCTGCAATTTTGCCCCAAATAAGGGAAATTTCTGCAATTTTGCCCCAAAATAAGGTAAATTCCTGCAATTTTGCCCCAAAGTAAAAAAAATTATGTAATTTTGCCCCAATATAAGGATAATTTCTGATTTTATCCCCAAAATAAAGAGAATTTCTGCCTTTTGCCCCAAAATTAGGAGAATTTCTGCAATTTTGCTCCAAAATACAGGGAATTTCTGCTTTTTTGCCTGAAAATAAGGGGGATGCGTTCCTTTTTGCCATAAAAAAGTGAAATTTCTTCATTTTTGCTCCTAAATAAGGGGAATTTCTGCTTTTTGCCTCTAAATAAGTGGAATTTCTGTCTTTTTCCCCCAAAGCAAAGGGAATTTCTGTCTTTTTTGCCCCAAAATAAGGGGAATTTCTGACTTATTACCCTGAAATAAATGAAATTTCTGCAATTTTGCCTCAACATATAGAAATTTCTGCCTTTTTGCCCCCAAATAAGGGGATTTCAGCCTTTTTACCTCAAAATAAGAAGATTTTCTGCATTTTTGCCACAAAATATTAGGAATTTCTGCCTTTTTGCCCCAAAATAAAAAAAATTTCTGCCTTTTTTCGTTGAAATAAGAGATATTTCTGCAATTTTGTTCCAAAATAAGCGGAATTTCTGAGTTTTGCTCCAAAATACGGGGAATTTCTGCCTTTTTGCCAGAAAATAAGGGGAATGCATACCTTTTTGCCATAAAAAAGTGAAATTTCTTCATTTTTGCTCCAAAATAAGGGGAATTTCTGCTTTTTGCCTCAAAATAAGTGGAATTTCTGTCTTTTTCCCCCAAACAAAGGGAATTTCTGTCTTTTTTGCCCCAAAATAAGGGGAATTTCTGACTTATTACCCTGAAATAAGTGAAATTTCTGCAATTTTGCCCCAATATATAGGAAATTTCTGACTTTTTGCCCCCAAATGAGGGGATTTCAGCCTTTTTACCTCAAAATAAGAAGAATTTCTGCATTTTTGCCACAAAATATTAGGAATTTCTGCCTTTTTGGCCAAAATAAAAAAAATTTCTGCCTTTTTTCCCTGAAATAAGGGAAATTTCTGCAATTTTGCCCCAAAATAAGTGAAATTTCTGCAATTTTGCCCCAAAATAAGGAAATTTCTGCATTTTTGCTTCCAAATAAGGGGAATTTCAGCCTTTTAACCTAAAAATAAAGGGAATTTCTGCATTTTTGCCACAAAATATTAGGAATTTTTGCCTTTTTGCCCCAATGTAAGGAAAATTTCTGCCTTTTTTCCCTGAAATAAGAGATATTTCTGCAATTTTGCTCCAAAATAAGTGGAATTTTTGAGTTTTGCCCCAAAATATGGAGAATTTCTGTCTTTTTGCCCCAACATATAGGTAATTTCTGCATTTTTGCCCCATATTTAGGGGAATTTCTGCAATTTTGATCCAAAACACGAGGAATATCTAACTTTTGCCCGAAAATAAGAAGAATGCATACCTTTTTGCCATATAAAAGGGAAATTTCTTCATTTTTGCTCCAAAATAAAAGGAATTTCTGCCTTTTTGCCTCTAAATAAGTGGAATTTCTGTCTTTTTCCCTCAAAACAAAGGAATTTCTGTCTTTTTTGCCCCAAAATAAAAGGAATTTCTGACTTATTACCCTGAAATAAGTAAAATTTCTGCAATTTTGCCCCAAAATAAGGGAAATTTCTGCCTTTTTTCCCACAAATAAGGGGAATTTCAGCCTTTTTACCTCATAATAAGGGGAATTTCTGAGTTTTGCCTCTAAATAAGTGGAATTTCTGTCTTTTTGCCCCAAAATAAAAAAAAATTCTGACTTATTACCCTGAAATAAGTGAAATTTCTGCAATTTTGCCCCAAATAAGGGAAATTTCTTCAATTTTGCCCCAAAATAAGGTAAATTCCTGCAATTTTGCCCCAAAGTAAAAAAAAATTTCTGTAATTTTGCCGCAAAATAAGGATAATTTCTGATTTTATCCCCAAAATAAAGAGAATTTCTGCCTTTTGCCCCAAAATTAGGAGAATTTCTGCAATTTTGCTCCAAAATACAGGGAATTTCTGCTTTTTTGCCTGAAAATAAGGGGAATGCATTCCTTTTTGCCATAAAAAAGTGAAATTTCTTCATTTTTGCTCCAAAATAAGGGGAATTTCTGCTTTTTGCCTCTAAATAAGTGGGATTTCTGTCTTTTTCCCCCAAAACTAAGGGAATTTCTGTCTTTTTTGCCCCAAAATAAGGGGAATTTCTGACTTATTACCCTGAAATAAGTGAAATTTCTGCAATTTTGCCTCAACATATAGGAAATTTCTGCCTTTTTGCCCCCAAATAAGGGGATTTCAGCCTTTTTACCTCAAAATAAGAAGAATTACTGCATTTTTGCCACAAAATATTAGGAATTTCTGCCTTTTTGCCCCAAAATAAAAAAAAATTCTGATTTTTTTCGTTGAAATAAGAGATATTTCTGCAATTTTGCTCCAAAATAAGCGGAATTTCTGAGTTTTGCCCCAAAATATGGAGAATTTCTGCCTTTTTCCCCAACATATAGGGATTTTCTGCCTTTTTGCCCCACAATTAGGGGAATTTCTGCAATTTTGCTCCAAAATACGGGGAATTTCTGCCTTTTTGCCAGAAAATAAGGGGAATGCATACCTTTTTGCCATATAAAAGGGAAATTTCTTCATTTTTGCTCCAAAATTAGGAAAATTTCTGCCTTTTTGCATCTAAATAAGTGGAATTTCTGTCTTTTTCCCCCAAAACAAAGGGAATTTCTGTCTTTTTTACCCCAAAATAAAAGGAATTTCTGACTTATTACCCTGAAATAAGTAAAATTTCTGCAATT